>NW_021703784.1:70875002-71281687 GCF_005190385.1 Monodon monoceros | reverse complement strand
GAGGAGGAGGATGGGAGGGGAAGAGGAGGGGGAGGGGAGGAGGAGGAGGGGGAAGGGGAGGGGAGGGGAAGGGGAGGGGAGGGGAGGGGAGAGGGAGGAGAGGGAAGGAGGAGGACAAGGGGGATGGGAGGGGGAGGGGAAGGGGAGGGAGGGGTGGGCCAGGAAGAGCCAACCTCCTCCTCCCACCCTTCCCACCCCCAGCTCAGTGTTATGCTGGGTGCCCAGGGAGCTCTCCTGGCCAGGACCCAGACCTGAAAAGCTCTCTAGTGAAGTTCATCCAAAAGGCAGATATGCCAAAGCCTTGGAAGCACTTCAAGGAATCCGGCCTCTACCTCAGCCGTTTGATGATTTCTGAAGCGTTTCAGGCCAGAAGGTGATCTGAGGGACTCCTTAATGAGAGTGAACAGTCCTGATAAGTTTCCGGCCAGCAGTGGCTACTTTGGTTGCCAAGACATGACCACTAAGGCTGATGGACACCCCAAGGCCAGAGCCATGGCATCTTGGCATGCCCAGACAGAAGGGAGCCCAGGCTCTGCATTCCACCCCTTTCCTTGGGCTGTTCGCTAGTTCAGCTACAATGTTTTTCCTCTTATTGTCGAAAGATGCTTCAGTCACTGGCTCCCAGAAGCAGGGCAGCAGGTTATTTCAAATTGCGGTTTTGGATGCACTAAGATGATCAGAGAGGGCTTCCCTGGTGGCGCAGTGGTTCAGAGTCCACCTGCCGATGCAGGGGACGTGGGTTCGTGCCCCGGTCCGGAGAGATCCCACATGCCGCGGAGCGACTGGGCCCGTGAGCCATGGCCGCTGAGCCTGCGCGTCCGGAGCCTGTGCTCCGCAACGGGAGAGGCCACGGCAGTGAGAGGGCCGCGTACCGCAAAAAAAAAAAAAAGATGACCAGAGAGCCCAGACTGAAGGATGATGGACAAACGAAAGGAAATACAGAATCACATTTAGAAAAAAATCCTATACTAATCCAAGGGTCCTTTGTTCCAAAACACTGCAAAAATCATCCATCATGACCTTTTAAAGTTGTTTTAGAGGAGCATTGTTAAGTTGGCTAATGTCCTCTGTTTAAAACTCTGCTGGAAGATATATCTTCTTTCTTCTTCTTTAGCAGCCAACTTATTTAAAAAAAAAAAAAAAAAAAGACAACCTAATGAACGCTTCATCCAGTGTGCCTGCTTGTCTAAATCAATACTTTTGTCTTGAATTTCCCCTCCCTCAATGAGTGGCAGTGGGGGCATTTCAAGAATCAATAGGTTACATTTCTAAGACACCAGGAGCAAAAGAGAACCAGGTGGATATTCACCAAGCTATGACAAGAGTTCATTTGCTAATAAGCTGTTCTTTCAGGGAAGGGCACCCTGTGTTTCTTGGTCCCTTGGTTTTCAAAAACATCCTGCACCATGGAGATGCAGCTAAGCAGGAAGAGGCAGTTCCATGGGTGCTTTAGACTTTTGATCCTAAGCAACAGACCAGGCGTAGAGAACTAGCTTTCCGGGGTTCTCTGTTCTGCTGCTGTGGTTATTCTGCCCCTTGCAGTCATTTCTGACTTCGTACATTCATGAATTCACACATTCAATAAACTTCACATCCATAATTCAGGGTACTTTTTCCCCCTATGTTTCATCTCATGTAATCCTCCCAACAACTTTGCGGTTGGTGCCATTCTCAATTCCATTTTAGAGTTGAGGAACTGGAAGTTCAGAGTTGTTTAAAGAAGTCATCAAAGTCACACAGCCATCATCAGGTGGAGTTGCTAGGGTCAGACCCCTGACGTCCTGCAATCCCAGGCTGGCATTCAGGCCGTCTTCATTACATGACAACTTGGGCCAGTTGGTATGGAAAAGAGAAAGCAGGGGAGCAAGGGGATCTGAAGACCAAGGATCCCAGAGCCCCAAGAACAGGCTTAGGCAGAGCCAGACCTATTTTGCAGGCTGCTGTTTTCATGGGTAGTTCCTACCTTGGCCAAAGGGGGTCTCATAAAGCAAGCGGGGCTTGTGCCCTGCAATGAATGGCTTGTGTCTGCTGGTCAGAGAGAACTTCTGCGGGACTGAATAACCAAGGATGCTTCAGCCACTCTCCCCACTGAGAGTTCTCAGAGCTACACGCCCCCAGCTCACCTTTAATGAACTCAGAGGATTCTCATTTTCATGTGATTGCAGTGCAAATACACGATTACCTCAACAAGTGAAATCAATCCATATCCATATATATATATATATGTACAACTTACACAGTGTGGAGATGGATTGCAAAAACAGTCTTAGGTCTCCACCTCCTCTGGATCCTGCAGGCTTTGCAGTGTAACTTCGCAACACCTCCCTCCTTCATGCATCTGGGCAGGCCCTGTGACTTGCTTTGGCCAACACAATGAGGCAGAAGAGAACTGATGTCACTTTTCAGAGCTTAGGCGTTAAAGGGCTTTGCACACGTCAACCCTGTCTCAGAACTTGGTCCATCACCATAAGAACAGCATGGACTAGCCTGCTGGAGGACGAAAGACCAGGTTGAAAAAGCTGGTTTGGCTCAGCCAAGGCCAGTGCAGACCAGCCGGCATCCTCCACACCACCCAGACGGCCTCAGATGTGTGAGCCAGCCCCACCGGGATTACTGGAGCCTGGCACGCCTCAGCAGAGCTGTCCTGTCCACCTGTAGGCTTGTGAGAAATAATAAATGGCTATTATCTGAAACCAGAACTTTTAGGGCCTGAGGAGACAGGAGTCTCCTTCGGTCAGAACCTGCTTCACCAACCTTATCAGGGCTGAAGTCCAGAAAAAGGCTTGTTCCCACAAGTTCTACTATTATTTACTATTACCTAAGCAGTAGGTAACAGGTTTGAAGATGCTCCGGGGAAAATAATCATTATGTCTGATGGGGGGTTTGAGACCAAAATGGCTCAGAACTTGGCTAAAAGAGTGGTGAAAGCTTGCAGTCAGGTGATCTGGGTTAGCCTCCTTGCCCCAGCACATGAGTCCTATTGTGGAAAAGTCACTCTGCTCCCCACAGGTACTCACTGGTATTAACTGGAGACCAGGTGAATTTAATATCAGGCAAAGTAATCCTGGCTCGCTAAGGTTTATTACCGAAAGGCCAGAGCCTCATCCATACATGAACAATAGGACAGAATGAGTCACAGGTGTGCAGAAACCTTTACAGACAGGGCCCAGAGATTCTTTCCTAGAAGGAAGACTCTCTCTCCCTGGTTTTCCCTAATGAATGCTGCCCCCTACAGCACATATGTGAAATAGACTTTAAAAAATAATTCTGTATGGACACCTGCCTGAAGATACTTGTATCTGGCTCTTCTCAGGAGAGGGCAAGAAAATGAGTCCAATGTTAAAATGGTTGAAAGTAAGCACGAGTAACTTCTCACTCAGTGGCCATGGCTATTTCCGTGCGACAGGAGTCCTCGCCTGTGGCCTCTCTGATGGCCTCAGAGCATGAGTTTGGCAAGTTCCAGACAACTTATCTGAAGTTAAGGGAGAAATCTTCCCCGAGTATGTGAATGGAGTAAAGGAAGTCATTGCAAACTGCATACAGGCCACTTTTTGCATGAAATACAACTTTCGTTCAGTAATGAGCCCTAGTGGGTAAGCAGCATGAAGAATAAAGCGCATTGTTGGAATGAAGACCTTCAAAGGAACCAATCCAAAGGTGGGGCTTTGGGAACTGCCACAATCTGTGGGGAAGCATGTGCCATTACCAGGCCTTTCCAGGACCTACTAAAATCACACCAACTTTACCCTTTGCCTGGGATAATCAGGTCCTATATTTGCAAGGGATCTTACAGAATATCTGTTCCAATCTACCTACTGATGCAAGAAAACTCCCCTCTAGTAACCTCAGTGAGTGATGATCTAGCCTTTGTATCTGTTCCTCTGGAGTCAGGGAACTCCATACACCCAAGACAGCCTATTCAACTGTGAGAAGACAAATGTGAAAGAGTTCTTTTTCCTTTTTTTAAATGAAGCCAAAGTATGCATCCTTGTAATTTTTTAGTTCTGCCCTCTACGGCTAGAGGGAGAAAAAAAGCTGGCCCAGGATATAGACTTTCATTTCTAAAAGGAAACTGGTCTCTCTCCATAAAACTGTTTCCTAAAACGTCTTTTGTGTCTAACCATTGCGTGGGAGAATGGATGTTCTGAGCAAAGCAGACCTCTGCAAACTTCTCTCTGGGTCTCACACCCTGATGAGCTTCTACCTAATCCAGAGAATTCGGTTCATCCCTCCTTTACTCTCATTCATAGCACCTGATCTTCTCAAGAGCAGGTATCACACGATTTAACGAGATTACTTGTGTTGTGTGTAATAGCTGTCTCTTCCACTAGACTGTAAGTTCTATGAGGGCAGGGATCATTACCTGCTTTTTCACTTTTGAATTTTCAGTGACTACCATGATGCCTGAGACAGACGAGTCTCCCGATGGTGTGTGAATAGATGAAAGACTGAGTTCCAAGTACGTGAATATGCAGCCTAATGAGAAGAGAGAGACTCACCTACTCCACACTGTACAGTCTGGCTGGAATTACCTGCCTTCTAAAAATGGAGTCAAATCTAGCATAACTTTTCTTGCAGCAAAAATCCACTAGTGCCTTCAGATATCCTTATGCTTAGGGCTAATCCTGATTCTTGAATCCACCAGCTAGTGGCCTGCTGAAGGGAGAGAGTGGACAGCCTTGTGAAGACCGATTTCAGCTCAGGCCTGCTGTCAATTCCTCGCCACTGGAGAGCACGCTTCTCCACCTTCCCACATGAACAGGGTCACACCGACAGTGTGGGTTTTATTCAGTCCTCATACATTCTCCTAAGTTGTGGAAACAAATGTGGGAAAGCTCTGTCTGGAAGAAAACGCTGGGACAGTCTGGAGTCATTACCCTCCCAGTGTGCCCTGAGGATGCCAGCCTGCAAACCAAGGCTCTACTCGGATACGATACAAAACCTGGGCAGTAGGGGGAAGCAGAGACTCACCGTCCTGGACTGTTCCAACCAAAGGACTTTTTCTTTTTTTTTCTTTCTATCTTTGCTTCACCCAAGGTGAGTTATTACAGGTCACCGATTCCCTACTCCTTTCCACGTTTCATAAAAATGCTCTGATTCTCCCATCTTGAAACAGAGGGAGCACCAGGTGTGGAGAGGCCTCCTTTACCTTTGCTCTTGAAGGAGAGTAGTCCAGGCCGCTGATTTCCATCAGCAGCTAATAACTGTCGGAACTCCACAGTTTGGGGAACCTTGCCAATCACATGAATCAACACAACTGTCACTAAGAAATCATGGCAGGAGCTCCCAGGACACTAAGAAGGTAAGTTGTGCCCACAATGCCTTGGCACAAACCACTGTGCAACAGCATGGCCATTTATGTCCCTGGTGTGACACCTGCCAAAGGCCCATGTGGCAGCCTCACCACAATGAAGATGGATGATGACCATTATCTTGGACGCAAATATTCTCAATGTGACCCCTCATCTGACACCCTTAACAGAAGATGGTTCCCCGACACATGGGATATGTGTTGGTTATCCTAATGAAATTCACAGACTCAGAAGCTTGCAGAAGGCAAGCTGTAACTGAGAAACAGGCATTTTATCTGTTAGGTTCACTTATGCCCGAGGATGCCATGTCCTTAGCACAGAGGCAGCCACACACGTGTTCACAAGAAACTCCTCATCGAGTTGCTGAGCTACACGGAGCTCTCAAGTTGTTCAGGAACTCTCCCTGTTCTGACCAGCGTTCTCTTCTTGTACTTTTCATTGTGAATAGGGGCCACATGCGCTCGTAGAAAAGTTAATCTCATTTATCCCCACACATATTGTATTTATCTTCTCATGCTAATACACACTGTCAAATACCTAACTTGGAGAAGGAAAAAAATTTGTTTTTCAAAAAAGAACATCTAAATGAACTAAACTAAGACCTGACTGCAGGCGACACCTGGATAAAAATGACTAGTGGAGCCCCCAGAAACGTAAATGCTTTCCCCTACCAATGATCCTTGAAATTAAATTGAATTCGTGTACGTGTGACGCTTTGCACATAGAAGATGGAAGCAAAAGAAACGCTGAGATTTATCACCTGAAAATCAGATGAACATCAACTGGTCATTTTCGGTTCCTGACACAAGACTAATCAAACAGATATTTCATCTTCCTAAATGATTTCTTTTCTTTCTTTTTCTGGACTCTTTCATCCTGTTACAAAAAGCCAGGTTTAGTGTATTTTCGAGAAAGGATATACAGCAGAACCATGAGGTCACGCATGGCTTTGAAACGCATCCCTATTTAGAGAAAAGCAAACATGGTTATATCCCTCTTACTCTTCTCCCTGAAAAAGGACGGCTTTAGCATTAAAGGTTGTTAGTTTCACACATTAGAGGGAGTGATGCGTCTCCTCCTCTGAAGGCTCTTCTGAATTACACAGTAGATCAAAAAAATGGCTCCCAAAGGTGGCCAGAGAGAGTTCTTTCACCTTCACGTTTGACTTTAGTTTAATGCTAGAGGTTAAGGACAAAGGCTACGCTGGAGCACGGGAAGGAAGGATCATCACACAGGCTCCTCTCTAGGTAGCTCTGCTAGGGCTCACCCTTCCTCGGAACAGGAGATTGCTCTTACACTCATAAAGTAACACCACGCTCTCCAAGTGCAGGTGGAGAAAGAGCCAGAAGATGATTCTTCAGACAGGGAAAGGGCAAGCTGACTTCCCCCTCAGACCACCTCCTTGCAATGTATTCCCTCTGCTACCCTATCTAGATCCCACAGGGACAACTCTTTTTTATATTTCCAACCAAAGTGTGGGATCCAAATCCATTTCCTTATTTTCTATTAGCTCAACCGAAACAAGGTAGCATTGAGTCATTTTTTTTAAATTAAGAACGTCACTAGAGATTAATGAGGCAATAGCAAGAAACTAAAGATACAAAGACCTATGCGAGTAGCTAAGTCTACCCAGTATAAGTTGCTGACTCTGAGAATAAGTGTAAATATGTGTACAACAAAATGCATGTAACATGCCAGTGTAAACGGTTTCCCACGTGTTGAGCTCCTGCTATATGCCAGGCATTAGTTTGGGCGTCTTAACACGTTTACCTCCATTCCCCATAACAACACGCTACAAAGTAGTTACTGAGAGTTGAAGGGCAATTAGAAGGGAGCATGCCCTTTCAAAGGGGAGCAAGAAGTACTCCTAGGAGAGGGGTTCTCAAACTTCAGTGTTGTAAGAACGATAAGGGTGTATAATGTAGACTTTCAGACTCTAACTCAGAAATCTGAATTAGGAGGACGTTTGTAAAGCTTTGGGATTTCTGTTTTTAGCAATTACCTCAAAGGATGCTGGTGTAGGTGGCCCATTCATCATACCTTGAGAAACGACAGTCTAGAGTCTTGGAATTCACCGTGCCACCAGACCACGGGAGCTGTGTGCTTCCGAGCTAACAGAGAGCTACCATGTGGGACCTGTTCTCTCTTCCATCACATGGGCAATTTACAGATGCTATGTCAGAGTTGAAAAATGTTACTGTGGAGGCACTATTTTGGAGAGAGATGCCATGTGTTTTAGGACTTTTCATCTCTTCAGTCAGACGTCAGTAATTTGTTTAGAACAAGAGGGAACCAGGGTGTAAAATGCAAACGAGAAAAAGGAAACCTGCCTTTACTGCAGGAGCCACAACCCCCAGCCCCCGACCTGTAAAAGGGCACCACTAACAGACAGCAAACAACCGACTAAACAAGATTTAGAAAGGTCAGAAGTAGCAACTGTTTCAAGCTGTGCAAATGACACTCACGTTGTCAATCAACGGTCAGCTACTAGGAAACAAGTCATACCCTTCAACCAACAGAGGTGACAATGCCAGAAAATCTGAATTGAGCTCTACAAAAAATGAGAAAAAACACTTCTGACTTTCTCCCATCACTAGGGCTAGAGTGGCCTGTTGCTGCTTCGTAGATAACTGAATCTCTGAGAGGTGAGGTGACTTGCTGTTGGAAAAGGATTAACAAAACCTTTTCCCCTTCTGCATGAGAATTTGACCTTGGGTTAACCTTCTATCTCTGTTCCCCTGGAAACTTGATAAAGACAGAATGTCAGCTATGTTATCAAGCAACACTGCTCATGATAAAATTGACCCTGGACAGTTATACCACATCTGGACGGACAAGAGCTATAAACGAGGGCCTGTTGACAGCCACCATCATTTTGGGTTCGTTTGAGTGCCGTGACTCTTACCGATTGTGCCCAAGCCGATCGGTGGGAACCACAGAAGTTTTGCATGTGGAGCTGGTACAAGAGATACTGGCTCTTGTGGGTCAAGTGGCTTTTAAGCTAGAGAGACTCCTACACCTGCCCCCTGCGGGTCTTGTTCCCTCACACCTGAGCTGTCACCTGAGGTGGGAGAGGGGAGTGATAGCCCCTGGATGCTGCGTGGACTGCTGTCTATACTGCTGTGAGGACCACTCCTATGGAACAGAAACGTCCGCACTGCCCTGCCAACAACCTGTGATTCCCCTCTGTCCCCTGAGGAGTGGAATGGTGCCAGGTGTGGCCTGTGATGGTCCGAGCGTGATTCTGAACACATGCCGCAGTGAGCAGTGTACTTGCCCAAAGCCACACTCCTGGGAGGTGGCAGGGCCAGAACTGAAACGCAGTTGGCTGTCTTCAAGGTAAACATTTTCTCTTTAATTGCAGGGCCCAAACCTTTTCTCCTGAGATAACTGTATTCTGGCCCAAGAGACTGGTGCAACTGGTGTAAACACTTGCCAGACATTCTTTTCGCCTCCAGTGCCATATGAGGTCCCTAGGTTTGGAAGCATCTATCTCATCCTGCCTGCCCACCTCAACAGCGTGGTCAGCTGAGTCATTTCTAGATGATTCTTCCAGTGTAGGCAGCTCTTTGCAGGAAACTGCCCTCAGCAGGAAGCCCCTTTTCTTGTCACTTTAGCAAAGCTACACTGTAACTAACTTTTAAACCAGGCACCTCCCCCCCATGCTCTACTCATCTCCAGCCCAAACACACCTTTCAAATCTTTTGATCACACAATACCTTGCCTAACTTGTCAGTTCTTTCCCTAGATCAAAGAAGTAGAAATGAAGAATAAGTGATTAACAGACGACGAGATCTCTTCCGTAGCTTCCCCTTCAGTCATCTCCCGAACAAACTGTGTGACCAAACTGTGTGAACAAGATAGCATCTAGAGGAAGATCCCGAGGAGTTGACAAGGCTGTCCACAAGCCTGCACACAGGGGGATGGTGACAACTCTGACCCCCATCTCAATGATTAACCGAGGTTACTTCCCTGTTCCCTTTAAAAGCTTTCATGGCCGAGCAGAATCTTTAGAGGTACTTTTGGGGGACACTGAGTCCACCATCTCCCCAGATTGCCAGCATTCTGGTTAAAGGCACCTTTCCTTTCTATCAACATCTGTGAGGACTGATTTTGTAAGCAGCAAGCAGTGGGACCTATTCATTTCATTTGATAACACCAGAGACTTCTCTAAATGCAATGATACCCTGGTTCAAACCTCTAGATGGTTTTCTAAGCCCTTAGACAACTATGGCTTTAGGCTGGAGGGTCATGGTGACGTCACACCTGATTCCCAAACCAAGGTGACTGTCACCCATGAGCACAGACGGGTACCCAAGCTCTCCCCTTGCCTGGGGTGACAGCTCTGGAATGGCAGAGGTCCCCTGATGACCAAGGGAGGTCCTATGCTGCCACAGAAATGATCTTACAGAAGTTTCCCTCTACAGGTCCTCCACGGGACGTGAGGTTATTAATACAGTGAACACAACACAGGTCCTCCCAGATTAACACCTGACCAGAAGACTGGATGCATCATTCCTTCCCAGCCTCCCCTTCCTCTGCTCTCAGCAAAAATCTTCAGATGGAAATCAGGGCAAATGATGTCACCTCTCTGAGGTCCCCCCCCAGCCTTCTGGCTAAGCGGATCTTTTTCCTCACCACTTTGAGCACAGTCCTATCATAGGACAAGTGAGCACCTCCCCCTCCCCTACAAACAGCCCAAAGCTGGGCACAAATGGTGACAAAACGAATGAAGGCAAGAAACAACATGAAACAGGTGCACCCCCACCACATTCTCTTCTGTGTGACCTGGACCACTGAATCAATTCCATCTAGTCTAAACTGTAATTTTAGGTCAGCATCTTGATTAACGGCAGAACATGGGCAACTTCTTCGTGCGTCCCTCTCCCAACCACTAAGTCTGATAAAGAACTTGCTTTGCCAACCACTAAGTGACAAGTTTAGAGATTCTAAATCAATGCTACTCAGACATGACATTGTGCTAAAGGCTGCAAAACCCCGTCTCCAGCCATGTCTGGCTCTCCTCTTCTGCCACGACAGGTAGGAGTGAACAGAGAGGAAGAAAGTGACCGAGAGAATGAAGACCCGAGGAAGGAACCCACCAGAAAGCGCTGATGGGGCTCACATCAGGCAAGGCCAAACAGCCAGTGAAAACTTCGCAGTGGCTTAGTGCCAGAGGACTTTAGACTCACTTTACAGAAGGGGAAACTGAGGCCTGGAGAAGTGTCTTGAAGGAGGTCATGCCAGGTGGTAGTGAGCTTGATCTCAAACCCAAGTGCTTTTGTACTATGCCACACTCACTAGTTGTGACTCCCAGCAAAGTGTCAATAAAAACAGTCAGTTTTTAGCAAATGATCTTGTTATTTCAGCTTCTTAAAATAATTTGCTTCATTTCTAAGGCAAGGTATTTTTTGCCCAAGAGAGTGAAAATAAAAGTGTCAAGTGTGGAGAGAAACTAGCCTTCTCACACATTGTTGCTGGGAATTATAAACAGGGATAACCTTTGGGGAGCAAAATTTGGCACTGTTAAAACAACTGTAAAATGTGCATACATTCTTCAATGCAGTAATTCCACTGAAATGGTTGTATACATGCAAAAAAGACCTACAAGGATGTTAATCTCAGTACTATTTATAATATCAAAAAATTAGAAGCAACCTAAATGAAAGTGATTAAAAATATTAAGGTAAATTCATACTATGAAGTACTATGCAACTATTTTATGAAGAGAGAATGACCTATAAAAAGGGCTGTCCATGATTTGTTGATTTTATTTATAACTTTAAATGTCATGTACGTATGTGTGTGTGAGACTGTGTGTATATGCATAAGGCTCCTGTAAAAATTAAATATTACTAATAAAGCACTTCAAATAGTTCCTGCCAAAGAGTAAACATTAGGAAAAATTTATCAAAATGTTATCGTATAAAAATCAACTATACTTTGATTTAAAAAAAGGAACTATTAAAATAACTTTAAAAAAACAAACAAAAATGTGATAGTATATGCATGAAAATAATATAGAAGAATATAAACTAAGTGGCGAAGAGTGGCTTTGTCTGAGAGGTGGGATTATATAGGGTTCTTTTTCTTTTAATAAATTTGTGTTGTTCGAATACTTTAATTATTTTTGTATTGAAAATATAATAAAGATATGCTTTCTACAGAAGAAAACCTTATTATTCAGATAAGAACATCCTCCATATGCACAGAATTCAGTCTAGCAATACTAATAAACATTCCAAATTTGTATGATGGACTAAATACTTTAGACCTGTATTAGATTTCTGGCAGTGTTAACCTGTTCAGAGGATGTAAGTGAGGGAATGGAAGGAAGAGAAAACAGATCATGTCACAAATGTTGAAAAAGAACAGCTATTTCCTCTCCCCTGAAAATCTGTGATTCTGGCCTGGAGCCCTAGAGCCACTCGGAGCCAACAGAGGAAGTGAAGGGCCGCCGCGCATCCTGGCCATTCCTTAACACATGTTTCGCAGCCGATCCTGCTGACACATCCTGCAGGCCAGGCAGGGCCCCGCATGGTTGTTGCCTGCAGGAGTGCGAATCCAAACGCAGACCTAAACCATGGCAGTGATAATGATACAACAAACAACTAGCAGGTTTTCCTAAAGGCTAAGGCTCTGCAGACTTTCCTCCAAACCTACAGAATCTGAAATCTGAATTTTTAGGAAAACTAACAGGTCGTGTTGCTGTACAGAACATTTCTTTCTGGGTTTTGTGTATCAACTATGTACTTGGTCACTTTATGGTACAACGTAATGAATCGTGTGAGTCCTGAGGTTTTTTTCTAGCTCTGAAGTACTACCTGTTAGTTTTCTTCTGCTTCACATCTCAGTTGATTGTCCAGTATAATCAGAACTAAATTCAGTAATGATGACAAAAGGGGACTTGTTTCTTTGGGTGTGATTTTAAGAGGAATGCTTTAGTGTTTCCCCACAAAGTACAAAGTGCTCTGGGGTTTTTGGAAAGTTGCCTGTTACAATCTCCTTTTATTCCTCTTTATCCTTTTTAAAAACTGGGACTAGGTGTTCAAATATTTTTGTCATTTATTGACAGAATGATGAATTTCTCATTGAACTTACTGATGTGATTAGATCAATTCCTAGGACCGGGATTCTCGGATTAATGGATCACATAGAAAAGCCTATGAATTGGTTCACCTGAGAATGAAACGCCAGAGCACAGTGCAGTCCGGGTCTGACTGACTCACAAGAAAGCTTCAGGGGAGGACAGGTAATGAGATTCTATCACGGACTTGACCTCATGGGAAAGCAGTCCACACCTCAACTATAGCACCAACCACACTGAACTGCAATTCAGCTGCTCAAAGAGTTTCTCTCTCCAAGATTTCTCCAGGTAAAGGATGATACCTTATGCACCCAAGTACCTGTTGTGTCTTTTACATAGCCAGGTGGCTAAGTTATTTCTGTTCCGTCCCCACAAACTATATTTTGCATGCAAGCCGCCTACCTCAGTCTGCAACCAAGGTCAGATTCAAGGGAGAACACAGGGAACATGAAGAAAGGAGGAGGAAATAACGAGTCTCTGAAGGTAAAATCACATGACCCCGTTACTTCAGGATGGTGGAAAAGTATTAGTAAAAAATACTGAGGCCTGGGAATTCCCTGGCGGTCCCGTGGTTAGGACCCAGCACTTTCACTGCCAGGGCCCAGGTTCGATCCCTGGTCGGGCAACTAAGATCTCACAAGCCACGTGGTTCTGCATAAATAAACAAAATCTAGGTCTGCCCCAACCTTGCTTTACCTCAGCTCCCCAGGATAGGAGAGGGATAATAAACGCACCTCCCACGCACCTGAACCTCCATCAGTAATTTTTATCACTGTAAATCCTTGCAGGATTTTGAGCACATCATAGCTCACACAACATTCTCACGCACATCCCCTCACTTGACACTCCTCACAGACATCCCAGGGGACAGGACAGAACCAGAGTTCAAAACTGGGAGTCGGACCTGGATATGAATTCTAGCACTCAATTAACAGGGAGGGCAAGTTACTAAATCTCATTTAGCCTCATCTTCTTTACCTGTAAAACTGGGGTAATATTTACCTCATGGAATGCTTCTGAAGATCAAGTATAACATAGTGAAAATCAAAGTCCCTAGCACATGTTACGTGCTCAACAAGTAAGTATGATTTCCTTTCCTTCTGACACCGGAGTTTTTCCCTGGGACAATGCCTCTGTTAGCATTCACAGCCACCGTCCTTCAGGAGGCCTCCCGGCTGTCTGCTTAAGGCACAAGTGGCAACCCCTGCCCAGGACAGAGGCAGATTGGTGGCTGCCCCTGTGCCAGTGGGGAGCCCCTGGCTGGGCTGCCTGAGTGGCCCTATGTCTGTGTGGGCTCTGGGACACAGGTCCAGCCACCAACCCTGCACCCTCCCACATATGTTCCCTCCGCAGGGAACCTTTTATTTTCTCAATTTTTTGGACATTGGCCTCATACCCGTCCTTCAGACTGTTTTATGTCTATTCTCCCCAAAGGACTATGGGACAAGGGCAGGCTTCCCAAACACCTTCTCCTCTCTCCCTTCTCCCTCAACCTGCACATCTCTAACCAGCTCTCAGTGGCAGGGTTTCAAGCATTTCTTTTCCACTTCCAGGAAAAGCACAGTATTAATTGTGGTTCTGGAACCAAAGTGCCTCGGTTCAGTTCCAACTCCATTTCTCACCGTTTCTGGTGTGACCTCGGCAACTACTTAACCTCTCTTAACCTTAGTTTCATCCTTTGTAAACGGGGAGAACAACACACTTTGGGGGAATTCAATGAGGCACACAGTAGGTACTCAACAAAATTTAGCTCTTTTCTATATTATGTATATATACATAAACGTATCTGGAAGGATATGCATAGAATGGTTTATAGTGGTATGCTTCAGGGAGCATACAGAGGAGAACTTTTATTTGACAGAAACTTACACCATTTTACAAGCATTCATTATTTTTGTAATTTAAACACACTTTTAACAAGAATACACGGGTATGGTAAAGAAAAGGAAAGGAGGAGAGGGGAAGGGAGGTGGAAAAAAAAAGAAGAAGAAAAATGGTCTGCTCGAGGCGGAAGCCAAAGGCTGGATCAGAGTCATGATTGGTTGAGACATTCTGGTTATAGCTTTAGCGCTAGGTGCAGAGTTCCCCATGCCTTGTCAGAGAAAACTTCTGCTGTATATATGTCAGCCTTACACAGATTTCCTTCATGTTTCCTCCAGTGTTCCAGGTGGGAGTGGGTGTGGGGGGAAGCCCACCTCCATTGGATTAAGTTATCCTGGGATGGAGGGGTGCGGGCAGGGAGGTTCTGATCTCCCTCACGGTGGGAGAGCTGCCCAGTCCCCTGGAGCACTGTGCGGGGGGCGGGTGGGGGTGTCTCCTGGGTCCCAGGGGAGGAGGAGGCACATCCAGGACAAGCCCTAGGAAGCTTCCACACTACCAGGCAGGAAATGCTTCCAAGGGACCTGGGCATGCCCCCCTAAGAAGTCTAGACCACTTTGCGTGGGAGGAAAAAGGGAGGGCTCTATCTCTTATTGAAGAATCTTCTGAGCGGTTTCAATTTCCCTATTTCTCCAATGTGTCATGAGATACAGACTGCAGCAAGCAAAGGTTTGTTTTACTACCTTCTGTGCAAGAGTCCCCACAGGGCTACTTACATTTCCCCCCCAACCTAAAAGCTCAGTACTATGCATAGTAAAAAAAAAACCATATCCTTTTTTGGTAAGAGCTACATTATCAGAATACCAAGAGGAATGCTGCCTACTCTTTATGTGTAGCCAAGATATTCATTTAGCCAACCCACATTTCGGACTTTTTCAAAGGGTGAAAACCCTCCTTGTTCCTCACTTCCCTCACATCACTTCTGATGGGTAAAAACCTTATCGGCTCACAAAATGCATGCCCCAAGCAGCTTGCATTTCTAGAAAACCACCTCCTGTATAGAGAATATTCTATGAATGTTTTCAAATTGCAAATGCTACATTGCTTCTATGTGTCTTCTGGGCTCCACCCAGACAAGCACAGCTATTCCTGCTGGCAACTATGAATATGTAATATTTTCCCCACCTTATTAATACCTCTTCTAACAAAGTTCCTGCCAGCCAAGCATGTCCTTGTGACCCGTTCCCATCACTGTTTGCCACCCCACACTCACCCAATAGAACTGGATCTGCTATAAAGGAAGATGCCAGAAAGGACACCCAAGAAGGTGGCTTACCTTTCTCATGGCTGCTTGCTGGTGGGGGTGGGAGTGGGGAGGTGACCGGTTTGGACTTGTCATAGGTGTTAAAGCTCTGGCTCCGTCGGTTGTTAGCAGTGGCTGACCCTCCGCGTGTTTTGGCCTCGCTGCCTGCAGCGGATACCCTCGCGGTAGGACCTGGAAGTCTAAAAGGCAAAAGCAACAGGCTTCAGTCTCAAGAGAACAGCAGTTCCTCAGAAGGTACTGCAGCCACGCAGGAGGTAAAAGAAACCATTCAAGGCATCAGGTCGGTGGCGGTTTGCCAGTCCAAGGACTTACTGGAACCACCACAAACATCTAGGCTAGTAATGACCCCAGTAAGGTCCAAAAGCCAAGTGTGAGTAGTTTTCCTTTGAACACAGAGAGAAATATATGAATATGTCTGCTGATTAGAAATACAAAGCTCGGGAGTTCCCTGGTGTAATAGTGGTTAGGATCCTGGGCTTTCACTGCTGTGGCCCAGGTTCAATCCCTGGTCAGAGAACTGAGATCCCACAAGCCACACAGCGTGGCCAAAAAAAATACAAAGCTCATCTTACTTTTTCTCTTGGATGAGTAATTTTACTTTTCAATAGGGCCAAACCATGTCATCTCTAATTCTGTCTAGGGTAGAACATAAAGGTCTGTTAAGACTCTAAACTGTTAAACTTGCGTGTGCATCTCTTTTGACAGATACTGAAAATGGTTTTTGCCATAATCTAGGGATGTAAGTATCAAGAAAAAGATATAATTTATGATGGTCAGAAAGGAAACTGCTACCTCAGAACCCAACTCATCTGCAATGAAAAATTATGGACTGGATGGAAACATTTGTTCAGACATACATTTTCCTTCAACATCTGACAACCTGTCTCCATAGACATTACTCTGAGTCTGAAGCTCAGCTTCTCTGCACAGTCGATGGATAAAATCATACATTCTTTCCGTAAAATGAGCAGGAATGTGTTAGCCTAAAGACAAACACACACTTTCCCTTTAAATAAAACACTTCATTTTTGGGTGGTTTGGGAAGTAAAGTCAGCAGACTAGTCTTTGGTAATGTGGCTAAAGATATTATGGCCCATTCCCCGAAGAGTTAAGGCTATGACTCCGCAAATCAGAATTTTGGTTCAGGGATTACTAAGCAGACTCTTTGCAATCATTAAAGTTGAAAGATGAATAAATGATGAAATATTTAGTTATATCTTTCAGCTAAAACCCACTTGGCAGTGTTGAAAAGCCACTGGAACCTCAGCTGACCAGCATTAGATCTAGCGATAAGTCTGAATTTTCAACTCATAAAGCTTTCAGCCTTCTCTTTCCACACAAATCTCTAAGCACCGAAGAAGTCTGCAGTCTGGAAGCATTTTAGATAGAAACAGGCAAACGCTTCAAACTTTTTCTTGTTGCCTGAGCAAGAAAAAATGGCTGCAGAGTGCACAGAGAACATGAGCTGGTGTGAGAGGACTGTAAGATTTATACCGTTAAGAAGAAGCTGGCCCAGTTCCTTAACTGGGAGCTAGGAGAGAAGGAAGCGGGTGAGTTCTTTCCCCCAAAAGTGGCAGAGGGAAGGCCTCACTTCCCACTGCATTAGGAGGATTTGCCCCTCTGTTAATTTATCTTGTTTAGCGAAGATATTCACCCCACGAAGACAGGCACAGAGTGGGGTGCAAAACCAGCAGTGCCAGTGCCTGTGTTTGCGGACCAGAGGCGGCCAGATCAACTGATCAAGGAGGTCCAGCAATGGGATCTTGGCACCTCTCGGTTCTGCTTCCAATGCAAACAGCACCCTGCACGCCCTCCAAGACGGACGGTGTTACCCGAGGACTCCCAGCCAATGGCAGAGCTGCTGCAGGTGCAGGCGTGGGGCTCCTCAGGGCTGGACTCTGCAGGAGTCTGTATGCCCACAGATAGGCCTGAAAAAGGATTATGGACATGTTCCAAGATGATGTCACAGCAACAGTTTTAAGTGGTGCAGGGTAACACAGGTGACAGTATTCTACTCCCGTGGCAAAGAACAGGGAAGCAAAAAGCAACGAGGAGGGAAAAGATGCTTGAGAGGCCTCACTGCCCTCACCTGGGACTGGACCACAGATTTTTCAGAGCAGCCCAGGGCCTTTATAGAGGCAAGAAATCAAAGTATTGGATGGGGTGGCCACAACCTTGAATGAGGTAGGCAATTTGGTCCTCTGTGAGGCAGTGTGGTACAATGGGTAAAATAGCTTTTTCCATACAAATGTGGACATGACATTGGGCCAGTCTTATGATCTGAGATTCACATTCCGTATATGTCACTTTGGAATAATAGTAAAGTACCCAATCGGATAGCTGTGAACTTGGAATGGGACTTAAGGTCCAGCCTGATGTAAGTACTCAATGCATGCTGGTTCCCCTTAACATCCTCTCTGCTGAGCACAGATTCATAAAGGAATTGGACATTGTCATAAAGAAAACATGCTATGGTAGAAAAAAGAACCAGACAAATAAGGAAGGAATCAGGCAGATCTAGGTTAAAGCAGCAATAGAGAGCTGGACAAAAATCAACACACAAGAGTTGGAGATCAACATTTCCAAAGAGGCAAGAGAGGTTTTGGCAGACAGGATTCATCATCTCCCTAAGGAACATTTGAGGAGAGAAACTGCTTCATCCAAGAATCCGTGATGAAGAAACTGCTTCATCCAAGCATCTGTGACGAAGACCTGACACTTGGGGTACCTCTGAGCCATCTGTGGGGCCCAGACTGAAACATTCCCCAGTCTTGGATTAACTGAGACGGCTCTGGTTTCCCAGGGGTGGTCACCATCAGATCCTCTTCCTTGAGTCAGAACCTAGAGGTGCTACTCTGATGGGAGTGACCCATCCTTCAAATGGCTACAGGTTGTACCAAGTTTTCTGAGACATGGAAGAGGTCTCGAAGGCCTTGAGGGCAGCTGACGTGACAGTAAGGGATGGTTGGCACATGCCGAGCCATCAAAAGCCACCATAAAGCTCAAGCCAACTCATGTCACCCTCTACCTCATCACCATTACACCCTAGTGAGGACAGCTCCCTTAACTTGACCAAATGGGAAAACTGGATGGAGACCAAGTAACTTCTTCCAAGTGCCAGAAGGAATCCATGTGAACACTGTGTTTCAAAACTCGGGTTCTGTTGTGGATGGGGTGGGACAGCTGCTTGCTCCAAAGCAAGCCTCCTCCATCCCTCTGAAACTTTCAGCAGTCTGCCTCACAAACAAAGGCCATGAATGAATGTGTGATGGATGGGAAGTAAGGTAAAAAAGCTTCGTTTGGATCCACCCAGGAGGGAACCAAAACATCCCTTGGGATGATGAGTCAATCCACAAACTGAATTAATTCAGACTGAATTGTGAATACAGGATTTCAGAGCCAAAGGTGACCACGAGATCCTAAGATACCTGAGCAATCCAGGTGAGGGCACTGGACTTCACAAACTGAAGCAGGGATGTGCTATGTCTGTGTTTCTGAGTCCTTCCTTACCCCAATTCATATGTTGAAATTGTAATGCCCAATGTGATGGTATTAGGAGGTGGGGCCTTTGGGAGGTGATTAGGTCATTAGATAGAGCCCTCATGAGTGTTGCTTGTAAGTCACCCAGCCTGTGGTGTTTTATCATGGTGGCCCAAAAAGATTATCACAGGGTTCTAGTTCAATCTTATCTAGATCTTAAGGGGTGGATTGACCCTAGCTGACATCTCAATTACATACGCATTGATAAAAGAATATGAAAGGTCAGAAGTAATTCAAAGAAGAGAAATAATGACCTCGGAAGTTGGAATGGTCAGGGAAGGTTCCAAATAAAAGCAACCCCAGAGCAAGATGTGGCGTGTGGAATGAGAATGTGAGTAGAGGGCAAGAAGGGAGGGGGCAGAGGTGTCATGCAGAGGGAAGCTTGTAAAAAAAAAAAAAAAGCACTGAAGAAAGAAAGGGCCAGTGTGTGCTGGGGCCTGGGGGACAGCGTGGGAGGAAATGAGGCTGGAAAACCAGGCGGGGGCAGCCCTCAGTGTCACACTCTGAACCTTGGACTTGGTCCTGTCCTCCAGCAAGGAGGCATTCATTAGCGAAGCAGAGAGCAGAGCTGGAGTTGAAACGCAGAGTAGCTTCCAGTTCACAGTCACACAGGCCCCTGGCTAACATTCTGAAGTTCATTATTATTAACATCCTTGTGCACCAGGAGAACTTCTCTCAAGCCCCAGCCTGCGAGTAGCTGCCGTCTGTCCATTAGCATCATTCTGCAGCAGAGCTGGGTCCTGCTCACGTGGAGCAGCTGCAGATAGCACAACAGCAGCTGCCCAGCGATGCCTGCCTCATCAAGAAAAAGCAGAGAGAGCAGAGTGCAGCAAGTCAACCTCAAATCATCTACACCCTACATCATCCACAGTGCCAGAAGGTTTCAATGGCTCCTTTGCAAGAGGGACTCGACTTCCCACGATCATCCCACGTCCAAACAACAGTTACAAAATGAGAGGACACAGATGTGTTCTCTGAAACACACACACGTTGCTTTTTTAAAAAATGAAGTTTAAGGGAAGAGGTGTAACAAAGAGGCAGAAGGAAAATCCTGCTGCTATGGGAGCTATGGTCAATTTCTCCAACATGTGCACAGCCGAGCAGGCAGGACGGTAAGACTGTTGTTCCTGGCACATAACCTGTGCGTGCATCCCGGATCCACGCGTTGTACGTGCTGATGGGAAGAAAGCCGTTCTTCTCCCCCAAACCACTTCAAAGGCTGGGAGCAGAAGATGGCCCTCCCAGGAAAGATGGCAGCTTGTGTGCACATGCTCAGGACCTTGGGGGTGGGGGGTGGGGTGGAGGTCATAACTGGAGATGCTTTTGCTAGACAAGATGATTAAATGCTAAACCTCTCATCTCCACGGCATCTGCTTTTCAGCAGCTGGGCAGAGACGGCTGAACTACTAGCCACACTGATTCTTCTCCACGAGATGGTCGCATAGAGATCGACTCTGTGAGACTCGCTAGAGCTGGCCCAGATCAACCCAAACCACCAACATCGCCCTATCAGCTAGTTATGGTGCATTGATTACACGCCAGGCTGCGAAGGGCTGGAAATGACTTTATTTAGTCCACATAGCACTGTGACTATGTGGGGCAGGACTACCCCATTTTACCAATAAGGAAACACAGGCTCATGGAGATTAAATAACTGGCCCAGGTAACGTAGTAAGTGGTGAAAACGGTGTTTGTTAGGTTTGACTGCAAAGCTGCACTCTTCGTCACCACGCTTCAATGCCTCCCACAGGTAGAATAAGCCTAAATACCTGAGGCTCACCAGGGACGCCAAGAGGCGACACAGTGGTCAAAGGGGGAAATTCATGGAAATCCTTCATCCCTGTACCAGTTCCTTCCATGAGCCCCTTCCCCGTAGATTCAAGATGAGGCTTCCCACCTGCTCAACATCCTTGGTGCCTATCTAGGTGTATGGCTCTGGTCGGTGTTCAATCAATGTCTGCACCTGAACAAGAGACCTATTTCCAAAGCTCTGGGAGAGGTATCCTACTCAGCCAGAGGGGTAGTAGGTCAACAAGCTGACCCTGTTTCTTTTGGCAACCAGACTTTACTACTATCCCTGGTGGTGCCTGATCTGCTAAAATGTTTATCAAGGTTGTGCTCAAGCCTAGGGGCGGGGCAGTGGGCGGAGCAGAAGGCAAGGAGTGTTAGACGAATAATAAAATGAAGACCATCCCTTTGTCAGGCTCGTCAGAAACAAAATGCATCCAAGAGAAACTCTAGATGAGGGATAGGACCCTGATGGAAAGCCAGACCTTGGCTTCGGTCAACTTGGAAGCCCTGTGCCCAGCACGCCCTCAGGGCAGGGCAGACACGCCCTCATTCTTCAGTTCTTCCTCTCTTCCCCCCCAACCCCACTCCACCTCCTTCCATCGTTTGGGACTGATAATAATAGATCATTCACGGGATGGGCATGTGCTTCCAATTAGATTCTTTCCCAGCTAGTTCCTGTTTTCTCTCTCTTCCAGAAGTAAGCACATCCGGGGAACAAACACTAGATTTCAGGTTTCCTCCAAGCTCCCCACCCCCTTCCTCTCCTGTGTTTGGACTTTGCATGACACTCAAAAAAAAGGGTGGGGGGAGGCCGTCTATCTGACTTGGGCCTCGTGCTGCTGGGAAAGCAGTCACTCTCTAGCAGGGTGCTATGGACTCATGTTTGTGTCCCCTGCTCCCCAAATACATATGTTGTCATCCCAGTGTGACGGTATCTGGAGACGGGGTCTCTGGGAGGTAATGAGGTCATGAAAGTGGAGCCCTTGTGATGGGGTTAGTGTCTTGGAAGAAGAGACAGAGACGGGAGAGCCTGCTTTCTCTCTGCTCTCCACCATGTGAGGACACAGGAAGAACACAGCCATCTGGAAAACGGGAAGAGGGCTCTCACCAGAACACGACCATGTTGGCACCCTGATCTTGGATTTTCCAGCCTCCAGAACTGTGAGAAATAAATCTCCATTAAGTCACTCAGTCTATGGTGATGTGTAGTAGCAGCCTGAGCAGACTAAGACACATGCCAATGAGATGCAGTGATGAATGTAGGTCCCCCAGAACCAAGTCTGGGTAGCATGCTGACTTGTTCTACAGAGAAGCAGCTGCCCTGTGGCTTCTTCCTGCAGCCAGACGGATCCTGAGTTGGGCCTCCCCATGCGTAAGCTTTTTAGAAAAGTTAACTGATTAGAAAAGGCACCCACTGGAGCCTAAGAGCGTGGGGCAGCAAGCAGACGTTCTGTACCTATTTGTTGCATGAATACAGAGAGAAATGCCGTCTGGGCATCCCTTTACCTTTACGTGAGAATTCAATGAAAAAGAAATACCAGCCATAATGAGGAGGAGACTCTGTTTCTGTCAGGATGCTACAAGGGCAACATGACGCAAAGGTCAGGAGGAATGGCTGAAACATATAAGATTTTAAAAAGCAGCCTCACCAACCACGTAAGCACCAGAATTCAAGGAGGAGGAGGGGGCGGGGAGAGAGGTAACATAGTGGTTAAAGTGAGGGTTCTGGGGTGAGATTACCTGGGCTCAAATCCAGGTCTTTCCACTTTCTGTGTGACTTTGCTAACTTACCGAGAACTTCCTAAATTTTAATTTCCTCATCTGTAAAATGGGGATAATAACATGACCTACCGCAAGAATACCGATGTGAAGATTAAAAAAGATAATGTATTCAAATTGGCACATAATATGCATTCAATAAAAGTTAACTGTTAATACCTTTAAAACAGAGTAGATACAGGGATATAACTGGCGTTTGCCATTCCCTGAAACAGGTCCTGACAGGATGCGGTAGACGCCAAAGTGAGTCAAGAGAATTAGTTAGTGAGCAGCCCTAATTATTATTTTCAGGGAATTGAGGTGATCTGTCCATGGTACACATGGTACACAAGAGCACCCAGAAATAAAAATGACACATTGCCTTATTGCCTTGTCTCCTCTGAACAACTGGATTCATGCCTCAGGTCTTTAAAACTCAAGAGAAAACCAATCCCACATTAGTAATTTTAATGACAGCACCAATAACAAAAAAGCATAACACACATAAATGAGATGCAGGTGAGGTGGGATCAGGGCCAGGACAGAGCAGGGAGCCAAATTCATCATAAAACTACTATGGAAAACCACCTACAAACTCACCTCTCTAAATCAGAATGGACTTTGACGTCCAAGCAATCAAAGACAAAAAAAAAATCAGTGAAATGCAGAAACAATACGTACAACTCAACCTCACTTACAGATCACACACACACACACACACACACACACACACACCCCTTCAACAACCCCATGGCCACTCTCAACTCTCCAACACTGGGTCATCAGCCAAAGCATGTTTGGTTTTCCCAAACTGCAAACATGACATGGGGAGGGGGACCAGAAGGAAACGCAGCCAGAACAAAAGGAACGAGGGGCTGGGTTGAAACCATGCTTCGCGGGACACGGAGAAAGTCTAACCTAGAGATCTTTTTCTGACCCAGAGTGAAGTGGATGATTTTGCTTTGTGATGAGTCCTTGGAAGATGCACTGCATGATAGGAAAGAAAAAAGTGGAAGAGATGAGTGAGGGGAGAGAAGATGCATTAGACACACAAATAAATAACAGGAGTCCTGTGATAATGCGAACGCCCCTGGGTTTCCCTCTGCCTGCTTTTTCTACAATATGCAGCCTTCTTTCTAGGTCTGATTTGATAAATTTCCAACATGAAGAAATTGCTATCGAGATGATCTAAGAACTTTTGTGGTTTTCTTTTTTTTTTTTTTTTCTTATCTCCAAATCTCTTTTCTGGTATCAGTCACTATAAGGCCTTCTTCCACAATGACACTGAAGCCAGGGGTCTCGGACAAGTAAACTTTGTAGCTTTCTAAAGTATTCAGATGTCTCTGTTTCACATGCTTGTTCTACCAGGTGGTTTTTCGATGAGTATCCTCAATAGCCCATAAAGTTGACCCTAAACAAGGGTGGACGTGGAGATGTTTTCAAGTTTTGCTGGTCTTGGGAATTTTTGCTCTCCATGGTATAAAGCAATGATCATTTCAAGTCTTCTGAACTTGCTACATTCTGGGCTTTGAACCATAAATTTATGAAGAATCATGGTTGGACTTAATAAAAGGTTAAACTTATTTACTGCCTTATGAAAGACAGAAATATTTATCCTTCTCGCATCCATACATCTTATGCCACATTCATAAAAGGATATGAGGTGAGAAATACAATGTTAGTGTCATTAAACTTAGGAAGTGAAGGAAGAGACAGAAGTGGATGAATTAAAAAAAGTAATTGTTTGGATTTTTTCTAGAAAGCTAAATATTGATAATATGTAAGGTAGACACAGATGGAGAGGAATTTCATGAGGTGAAATGTGGATCAAGTTCTCAGCCATCACGTAAATGAATGAGAAGAGCTGCAGGGTAAAAGTGAGTCTCCATTCGGCGGCCATCACAGAGGAGATGCTCTGATTCCTTCACGCCAATATCTCAAATTCCCTTGTTCAGCTTCTTATTAACAAACTCTCTTATTAACTCTCTTATTAACAAACACTACGGAAAAGCTGTCCAGTTTTAGTATTTGCTATCCTGAGAGGTACCGGATTTAGGCATGTTTGTATGTGGCAGAGTTCTAATGAAGGATCAACACAAACCTGGTATTTGTGGGTTGCATCAACATTTGATGTTAATGATCAAGGGTCTGAACCATTATCCTTGGGACTTTGGTTATCGAAGTCAGAATGTGGGGATGGAAATACAATGAAACAAAGCCAGGGAAGTGATTTTACTATTCTTAAATTTACAGCCAGAGCATGAGCACGGGGTATCACATCTCTAGACCTTGAGAACAAGATTATCCTCTGGAAGTAAACTCAGAAACTATCAGTATATATTGGATAAAACAAATCATCTGTGAAAGTAACCCAATATGGGCCAAATAAGGGATGAATGAGGACATACAGTAACTCCAGAGCCCAGTTTGTGTCACCACATTGCAGGGTCAGGGGGCCATGATGGCAGGAACTACTCTGGAAAAAATGGATATAAAAACCTGGCTTAAGTGAGTTTGGCTCGTCTTTAGGTAAAGCATTTATTTATTTATTTTTTAAATGGCTGGCTACCTCGCGTGGCATGCAGGGTCCTAGTTTCCCGCCCAGGGATGGAACCCCTGCCCCCTGCAGTGGAAGAGCAGAGTCCGTCTCAACCACTGGACTGCCAGGGAAGTCCCCCTAGGTAAAACGTTTATTAATAGTAGGATGTTTTTTCTTACTTGGAGATGGGTGTCCTGACTGGAACATCTGGTTCTTTTGAGAAGACAAATGCTTACTATGGAAATGGATGCCTCAGGCTAGCACAGCTCAGTGACAAAAGCCCAGTGTTCCTCAACACATGTTCCTTGGAACCCTATGCAATGAGATGCTCTATGAAATAAGAAGTGTTCTGTGGCTCAGTTTGAGAATGCTTTCTACGCTGCCTTCTGAAGATTCCCAGTACACATGTGTTCCTCCCCCCACCCCAACCCCCCAGCTTCCTCATCTCAAGAAATGCCACCATTTTCCTGACCGCTCAAGCCAGAAATCTCGGCTTTCTCGGTGATTCCTCTCTCCCTCACTCTAGATAGTCAATCTACCTGTAGTTCTGTTGGCTCATCCTCCGAAATATCCTGAACTGGTCCATCTCCGTATTTGCTCTACCACCTTGATCGAAGCCACTGTCATCTAGAGGACCACGGAAGCCTCTTAGCTAGGGTCTTTCCTTCTATTCTTGACCCTCCCACAGTCTTATTCTCCAGAGAGGAACAAAAGTGACTAAAAAAACAAACAAACAGAAAAACTGTAAATCAAATCAAGTCTCTCTCCTGCTCGACTCTCCAATGGCTTGATACCTTTAGAATGAAATATCAACTCTTTAGCCTGTAGAGCCATCACTGTGACCTCACTTCAAGGGCCACGGGACTACAGAACTCTAGGGGCCACCGGTCAGCCCTCTTTGCTTATAGGCTGCCTTTCACTTCACACCCCCTTCACCCACTGAACTCCAGCCACACTAGCCTTCTTTCTGCTCCTCCAAGCTGCCAAGCTTACCCCTACCCCAGGGCCTTTGCACCGGCTGCTCCCGCTACCTGATCTATTCTACACCCGCATGGACAGCTCCCTGTCATTCGTATTTCCACTTTGGTGTCATGTCCTCAGAGAAAGCCTCCCATCAACCCAACCTAAATGATCAACCCAGTCCCTCTGATCCCATTATCTTATTGTACTACCACCATCGGATATTTCTCTTCCCCTTTTGTTTGCCTGCCCTCCTCCAGTAGAAAGTAGAGAGCAGGCACCTTGGCTATCTCATTCACCCTTGATCCCCCAGTGCCTAGGACAGTGCCGGGCACAGAGAAGGCATTCAAACACTAACTGGATAAATGAATGCATACTGGCCGATTCAAGGATCTGAGGAGACCCTGCAGTAACAGTTATACAACTTAACCCAGAGGATTTCCCAATTTTTCCCCCATAGAACCCTTCCCCTGCATGTTACCATTCAAGGAATAAGCACTCTGCAAAATGCAGTGTGGGAAATGACGTCCTGATCATTTAATCATCCAGGTCCATCGGGGATCTCCGATCAGAGAATGGCTCCCACCCAGGTGGTTCTTCAAGGCAAAGGTGCAGAGGCTGACTAGCAATTCCTCATTGCTAGTCCAGGCATTCCTACTAGCCCACAAACCTCCATAATGGGAACTGGATATAATTAGATAATCAATTAGGGGCTCTGAGTTACATCACATCTATCAGTGCTGGTTTTAACACCACCACAATTGGGAAACAGTGCTTCTCCTGGGGAAAAAAAGCTGCAACCATCTATAAGGCAGCTGCCTGCTTTGAACCACTTTGTGCTTTGCCTAACTACCATGGCCTATTCGGGGAACTGGAAAGAAAAAGCCATTACTCTTTAGCATATGTTCAATGAAATCAAGCAATCAATTTGATCAGTGGCATTTAGGTTTGATAGCTAAAGATTTACGGCTTAAAAAAAAGAAAAAACAATTATGGTGGACTTTTCTCCAGAACTTTACTGTGAGTCAAAAACTTTCTAGTTCCTAATCCCCTCCTTCTTTTGTCATTGAAACAAATGTTTCACGAGGTGATCTTCTGCAGAGTTGTTTAGGAATGCATCTATACACTGTAACAGAGTAGATGGTAACTGCCCCAGCGTTCTGCTAGCGTTATCATTCTATGGCGAGTCCCTCTGGCAAGTGTGGGTCCCTCTGGAAACAACAAACAAAATCTAGGTCCTAATCCAAAAAGCAGAGGGCCACACCTGACACTGCTACCCGGTCTCTAAAGTCAACAAAAGTCAGTCACATTTAATGGTAACTGCTCCCCATTAGGGGATGCTGGCCCTCTCAGGGAAGGGGGAATGCCTCTTTCCCTGCTAAAAACCACTGGACATCTTTCTTCTGTGTTCTCAGTATTTCTCTTCTGGCAAAGCAGAGGCATCTGCTGGAGAACTTTTGCCTCCACTAAGGGAAATTACTTGCACATATAACACTGAACACCCAGCTTGTAGGCAGACAAGCAAAAGAAATTTGAAGTCTATTTTAGGGGCTGTTGATTGCCTAGAACGCGCGCGCGCGCGCGTGCGTGTGCGTGTGCGTGTGCGTGTGTGTGTGTGTGTGTGTAATAGGCCAGAGTTCAGGCAGGAGCAGCTAATTAGCTCTGGCTGCTGGCGATTCTGATCTATAAAGTACACATCTCCGCCAGGCACATCCATTTCAAGGTCACGCTAATTCCCCACTAACTACCGGCAGTTCTCAGCACGGAAGAAGCGCAAATGACACACACGTCCGGCACAGGCTAGAATGTGGTCAGTGGGGCAGAAGACCCCTGAAAAAAAGCAGAAGTATCATTTGGAGGAGAGCCCACCTGGACTGCATCTCAGCTTGTGCTTTTGACGGCTGGTGTGGCGCTGGCTGGTGAGGCTGGCAGGGGGCTTGGGGAGCGGCGGGCACTTGTTGCTGAGGAGCGCCAGCCTGGCACTGGGAGGGGGCCCCGGCTGCCGGGGACACGGCAGGCAGCAGTGGCGAGGGGAGGTGCGGCTTCTGGGGCTGCTGCTGCTGCTTGTACCGGGAGAGGCTGAAGAAGAGGCCTAGAATGGCCTTGAGGTTTCCATTCCTGATTTCTGCAAGACAGTGAAGAGGTTCTGGTTAGAGGAGGAAGCCTTTCTGGGGAGCCCTGTCTCGCACCCCTTTCAAGAGGCTGCTTCAGCCCTTGCAGGAGTTTTAATTCCTCTAGGATATGACAGATTTCCTGAACACTTAATTGGTGTCCCAGTCAATTAAAATCAGGCCAAAACCACAAAGAAATTAGTTGATTCTCCCCACTGGGATTAGAGTGGATACCCGAGGCAAGCAGCAACTGGGATGTCTGGTGAGTGCCAGGGGGAAATTCTCAGGAAGGACACAACCGAAAAAGACAGAGTCCTGAGCAAGACCGTGCTTGTTCAGGACACAGAGCAAGCTGTCCAGGGACAGAAGCACTGAGGGAAACTCACCGGTCTCCACGCGACCCTGCCCAATCTGTGCTCTGTACTTCAAGCCACCCGGAGTGAGCCAGTGGCTGCCGACCCACTCCAAAATCCTCGCCCTGCTTCGCCCAATCATCCTGCCCTCAGAAGGCTCTGTGTCTCTCTTGCCCATTGAATAAATAACTTGAAATTGGGGTGGGTGTGGGAATAGGAGATAGGGGTTGTTTCTATAAGGAACTCACACAAAAATTCTCCTATATTAAAAGAAATTTGTGCAGAGTGGGGCTAAGAAAATTTTTTATTCCAGATGTAATTTTTCCAATGTTAAAAAGTGCATTTGCCTCGAGGCATGTATTAAGTGCTGCAGAGAAGGAATAAAATATTCATTCACAGGCAGAGACTGTGGACGCAAGGGTGTTTCCCCTTGGGCAATCCCTCCTTTTCTGCAGTTCTTTTAACACCAGATGCTGATGGCCAGGGTCTAAACTGACCCTGAGGGTAAAGTAATAGGGCCACCCAGCATGGGGGACAGAGAAGAAGGAACCTAGGGGCTCCCTCTGCTTTGCTTCCACCCTTAGGCAGAATTTCTTTTTCTGAACTGTCAAGGGGGTTAGAGGGAGTGGGGTTGGAGGAAGGGAAGCCCCCCTCCCCTGTGTGGGTAACACACACCTCCAAGTTAGCCCCAGGCTGGGCAAGAGGATGCTGACAAAGGAACCAGAGTTTCTTCCAAGGACCAGTTGAGGGGCAGAAGGCATGAATGGGGTTCTTTCAGAAACAAGCCCCGTTCCCTGCAAGCCTGTCAGTGCCCTGGGGTGTGATCCTGCTGATCAGGTCAGGCTGAATTACTTCCTGTTGGAGAGTTCCTCTTTCCAGCCTCTGAAGAAACTGACAATACAAACTACTAAAATCCAACTTTCACCCTCTGCGCTTTGGGAGCTAGCATGTGCTGATTGTGGGACAAAAGTGTCAGGAGCCCAGCTTTCAGAAAACCAAAGCCATGAGTTGCAGTCTGTACTCTACCACTTACTAGCTGTGCAACCCTGGACAAGTCACTTAATGTCTCTGGGCCTCAAGTGACAATATTGACACAGCTTGCCCCATCACACAGGGTTGTTTTGCAGATCAAACCAGAGCAGAGATGTGAAAGCACAACTCTAAACAGTCACGTCCTTCACTGGTCTCGGTTCCTGTATGACCACAGCAGCCTCAGAATCCTGTGGGAGATTCCCATGCAGCTCCGGTTTCATGCCTTAAGTTACGGTTTTTACCATGTGACCTTATAATTTATCATGCAAATTACATCATTTTTGAGAGTGGGAGGGAGACGTTCTTGATTACATTAGGAAAACAGGTGTAAGCCAGGGCTGACTTGGACAAGTCAAGATGCTCGTAAACCACTGTGTGCAATGCAGGGAGCACAGAAAGTTTCCCCAGATGTGGGAAAGTCCCCCAGTTTCTCTGGGTAGCTCAGCTTTAACCCTTCAGCTCTGCTTCCTTCTCCATCCTAAGGAAACCAAAGGAGAACACACCTGTGGCCTGTTCCGCTTCTGCTTCTAAATGTTCTGACAAGGACACCAGTGTCACAGAGTATGAGGCTTAGCTGGGATGATTCAGTTTATACATTGAGTTTTTGTAAGATTCAACCTCTGAGCCTCAGTGTTCTTCTTTAAGATGGGCATTTTCCTCACGGGCAGATGGAGGGTAAAGGGACACACCCCTGAGCCCTTAGCTGGACAGTGACAGGAGGCAGGACAGAATCAAGAGCTGGCGTGCAGGTGACGACCTGTTATGGAACTCGGGAAAACAATTTCCCCTCAAAATTGAACTCCCTGAAGGGTGAAAACAGAGCTATAATCATGACAGATGAAATCTATGTAAGATTTTAGTGCCTTTTATAGAGCTACTACTAATTAGTATATATCAAGAGAAGCTTTTTACATACATGATCCCATTTAATCCCTACAACCTGGAAAATGAGGCCTATTTTATCTCCCTTTTACTTAAGGGGAAACAGGCTCAGAAAGGTTTGCAACCTCTCCAAGGTAATAAATGCTGGAGCTGGGATCTGAATCGAGGTTTTCCAGCTCAAAGCCCAGGCTCCCAACATGGTGTAACCAGGCTACTTACATACCCATCATGGGTCGTGTATTGAAAAGCACACCAGATAATGTTTTATTTAAGTTAGCTCATGGCCATATAAGGATTCTTTATTCTCCTTCTAGAAGTATTCTTGTATTATGGGATGTGTCAAATATCCCATAACACATTTTTTTAAAACCATGCAAGAAAAACAAAGAAGGGAAGAACTAGCAATTCAGCATGTCCAAGGGCTCAGGGGTTGCCCCCTGCACAAAGCAGGCATATCCACATCGGGACCCCCTTAACCTACCTGCCCAGCCCAGGGCAGATGAATGGAGCTGGCTCTGTCATATTCTCTCTCTGCTGTGGATGTTCAGTCATTTATCGTTCATAACTGTTCTATTACTCCTGAAAGCATCTTTTTATTTGTGACAGCGCAGTGCTCTCATAAATACACTTTTTCTTAGGAGGAAGCATCTTTTTTTTTTTTTTTTTTTTTTTTTTGAGGCACGCGGGTGTCCCACTGCTGTGGCCTCTCCCGTTGCGGAGCACAGGCTCCGGATGCACAGGCTCAGCGGCCATGGCTCACGGGCCCAGCCGCTCCGCGGCATGTGGGATCTTCCCGGACCGGGGCACGAACCCGTGTCCCCTGCATCGGCAGGCGGACTCTCAACCACTGCGCCACCAGGGAAGCCCAAGAGGAAGCATTTTTATTATAAAGATCACTGATTGTTAGAGCCACAAAAGCCTTGGGTTTGAATCTCTCTAGTCCATCATTTATGGACTTCAAAGTTTTTCCAAGAGTCAACCTCTCTGAGCCGCAGTTTTCTTCTTTAAAATTGGCATATGTGTGCCACACCTTCCCCACAGGGATGCTATGAGAATTAACAGAGGATTAATGAGAAAATAAGGGCAACGCACCTAGGACATGGCCTGACTCTGTATTTCCCTTTTGGCTTCAGAAAATACCGTCATTGTACCTGCAGCCCCCTCAGAACTCAGCACAGAGCTCTTCAACCACGAGAAGACTGAGAAGCCCTTCTTCCTGCACATCCCCTCCAGGCCACAGCCACAGGCGTCAAAAAGAAAATCAACCATGATAATCTCATTTTACAGAAAACACAGTGGTCATCTTTTTAAAACAAACAAACAAACAAACCAGCTCTACTGAGATACAGTTTATAGCCATAAAGTCAAGTGTGTGATGAGTTTTAGTAAGTTTAGTAAATTCTAGTTTTAGAATATCTCCATCACCCTGAAAGGTGCTCATCTGCAGTCAATTCCCAAACCCATTCCCCCAGGCAGCCTCTGATCTGCTGTTTCTACGGATTTGCCTATTCTGGGCATTTCCCCATAAACGACGATCATGTGATGTGCAGTCTTTTGCATCTGGCTTCTTCCGCGGAGCATCATGTTTTTAAGGTTCATCCAGGTGAGAGCGTTATCACTAGTTTGTCTCTTTATATTGCTGGGTATTATCCCATTATATGGATAGACCACATTTTATCCATTCACTAGTTGGCGGACGTTTGGACTGTTTAATTTTCTTTTCAGAACACAGGACTCAAGCGTGGTGAATGCTCTGTTTGGGAACGAGCCACACAGTTTATGCCATGGGTGGTCCAAAATAGCTAGAATTGTGTTCTCTTCCTATTTCCAAATGGCATTTTTCTGTGTGCCACGAGGCCTGGTAAGCTGGCTCCATAGGCTGTCTAAAAACAAAATCCACCAGCCCACAAAAATGTCCCCCTCATGACATTTCCCGAGGCTTCGGAAAAAGAACATCATTCTGTTTCTGATCAACTATCCTCACCCTCCTGATTTGTACAGAAGGAAATAACTGTAGACCTAGAGAGATATGACTTGTTTAAGGAGACATGAGCTAGGCTGGTATCTAAACCAGCATGAGAACCCTGTTCTTCTTTCTCTCCTATGGCTGCACCCACGTAAACTGAAGAATAAACTACACGGGCCATAGTCCAATTTCCACTAGAATTCAGTATGGCGTTGATTCTGAACCTCCTTGGGTTCTGACTGATCTCCGTAACCACTGGCTGGCGATAATCTGCATGGATGCTTTAGGGGGATGTTGGGCAAGAAGGGAGGATAATAGAGTTATTCTCTTTCAATATTGTTTAAAAGAAACCTCAGGCCTGCTTTAGGAAGGCATAATCGTTGGAATAATCTAATACAAAGAGACCTGCTTTGTAGGAAAGGGATTGGGAGCCAAAGGGAAGGCTGCCTCAGACCGCAGTCTCAGAATTCCTATTCAATCCCCTTAAGCCACGGTGTAAGGTCAGCGGGCTGATTCGGGATTGTGGATTCTGTGGCATTGCTCCTCCAGCTGGGCCGTCTACATCACCCACATTCAGCGCGTAACTTTCCACCCCACTCTGCAGCCCTTCTGTGCAATGCTCAGCAAAGCCCCTCAGCGCCTGCCCACAGGGGAGGTGGACGAGGGGGTGGGAACAGAGCCAACAGGGCCCCCTGCCGGTGAAGGACGGAAATGGCCCCGCTCACCGCCAAACTCAGGTGACGTGGGTAGGGAGAGCCGGAGACAATCTACGTGCTGCTTTTACCCTAACTGTCCAGAAAAAGCGCCTGCTTTCTGGCTCAGGATGAAAGGAGGAGACAGCTCAGCATCAGGTCTCTGGCCATCAGGGCAGCAAACCCAGGTCTGAACTAATCAAGTCGGCAACCACTTTCACTCCTAAAGCACATACGCCCTGTTAGAGTCACCTGGAAGCATCTTCCTGCCTCTGTTTCACCAACCTGGAAGATGAATAAAAAGCTAGTCCTTTGTTCCCATATTACCTATGCCCCAACGTCTATCTAAATTTCCCTTCACCTTCCTTTTCCGATTGGTGAAAGCCTATTCAACTTGTAAAAACCAGGAGAAACATCACCGTCTCTGAGAAGCCCCTGCCTGCCCAGGCAGAGCTGATCGTAGCCTTCTTTGGGCACCACTGGATCCTGTACACACCACCAGCACAGCTCTCTCACTAACTGGAATTTAAAGCTAGTTTTGTATGACTAATGTGACTCTCCGTGTACGCCGGTGCCTAGCACTGTGCCTGGCATATAGATGTGCCCGGCAAATGCGTGCTTAAACAAATAGGATATGTCTTCACCTCCAGACCTCCGCTTCCCCATTACAGGAGGATGGGCTCAGGGCCAGGTAGCGCAAACCCCAGGTGTTCTCAAAACCCCCAGGGATAAAGGCCATTCCTCCTCACAGGAACAGGTTTACAGATGGTTGTGACAGGTGGACAGGTGGAGTGAGGGGTTGAAGTGATCTGGAAAATCACCCCGGGCAGGCTGAGGCCCAAGCTCACAGGACTCTGGCAAGTCTCCAGGAGCAAGCGGATGGGTCCGATCTTGGGGAACACGCAGGGGACAGGAAAAGCCCCAAACCAGCAGCATCTCCACAGGGCTCACCTGGGCCTGCAGCCCCTGCTCGCAGGCATCAGCTGTCTGTGCCCTGGAACAAAGGCTTCCTGTGACTCTCTCGCAGGCAGGCCAGGACAGGGCCTGAGCTGCTTCAAGGACGGGTGCACACACCCCCCCGGGTTCCAAACCTGGCTTTAGTCCCTGGGAAAGGGTGGAGATGTGCCTATGAGGCTTTCCAACCGCTGATTTTTTTTTTTTTTAATCAGAGGAGGAGCCTCAGGGCAATCGATCATCTTCAAAAGGAAAACAAAGAGCATTAATATTACATGATTTCGCTCGGGTGTCCGCGGTCAGGAAACCGGCAGTCCGGGCTCCCGGGCCGAGGTTCACGATGTCGGAGAAGGAAACGAGGCAGAGCGGAGGCTCCCCGGAGGCCAGCGGGGTGACTGTCAGCGACATACAGGAACTGATACGGCGCAAGGAGGAGATCGAGGCGCAAATCAAAGCCAGTTATGACGTGCTGGAGAGCCAAAAAGGCATCGGGATGAACGAGCCACTGGTGGGCTGCGAGGGCTACCCCCGGGCAGACGTGGACCTGTGCCAAGTCCGAACCGCGAGGCGCAACATCGTCTGCCTGCGGAACGATCACAAGGTGGTGATGAAGCAGGTGGAGGAGGCCCAGCACCAGCTGCATGCTCGCGACAAGGAGAAGCAGGCCCGGGACCTGGCCGAGGCCCGCAGGGAGGCCATGAGCCTCAGCCCTGCTCAGGCCTTCGCCATAGCGAACAGCATCAGCCCCGGCTCCCCTGCCAGCATCGCAGGTCTGCAAGGTGGATGACGAGACAGTGGAATTTGGCTCTGTGAACACCCAAAACTTCGAGTCGCTGCAGAACATTGGCAGTGTGGCCCAGCACAGTGAGGGGAAGGCCCTGAACGCGACAGCAAAACGCAGAGGGGAGAAATACCAGCTTAGACTCGTGCCAACACGCTGGGCGGGAAAAGGACTGCTGGGCTGCAACATTATTCCTTTGCAAAGATGACTGTCCCTGGGGAACAGAAACAGGAAAGCATATTCCCTTGCCCCAGACTTGGGTCTAGTGGGCATTTCCTCCTTCTCTTCTCTTCCTTAAGCTCAAGGATCTGGAAGAGGCTGGGAGCCTGAACTTCTAGGTGATGGAAACGCTGTGGCCTCCCAGTGTGATCTCTTGGGATTAACGCATTGTTAAAATCTTGATTTGTGTTTAGCATCTTTTGCAAATGAGGCCATGGCCCTAAATGGGAATCCTGTGGATTGTGAGCAAGTGGGCGGGAGTTATTCTGGTAGGTGCTGATGCGACTTTATTCTTCTAGAAATTTTGGTGTTTTTTCCCCCAAATAAACAGTTTTACAGTGTTAAAAAAAAAAAATTACATGATTTCTTTCAACACTATAACGATTTTCTAGTAGTTATGGGGGTGGTTAGAAGTGTAGATGGTGGTGAGCAGTATAAAATACCAGGACTTGAATCAGCAGATGTGAGTAGCTTGACCACTGCTGACGCTGTGGGCCTCCCTTTTGCCACATGGAACAATCTCTTTGGGCCACAGTCTCCTCATCTGTAAGATGGGGTAATAACGAATACTGATCTCGGAAGGTTGCTGTGGGGGATTAAATAGGATATAAACTAAAATGTGTACAACACTTAGCCCAGTGACTGTACATGGCGGGTCCTCAATACATGATTTCCACTCCTATAACTTAACAGTACGTCAAATGGAGGTACTTCCTGTAGCCCTGAAATTGTGAATAAGGCCCATTTGAGGAAAACAGGCTCCAAGTACCCTTGCTTTGTAAGTTCAAGGAACTGACAGAAGTTGGGACCAGTCACCCTCCCACAGGACTGCACTAGTCCAGAGTCAGTCTTACAACCCAAGACCATCATCACCGGCCTCTACCCACTGCGCCCAAAGTCAATATAAGAAGATCCGGACGAGAGAATGTCACTGAGGGGGGCGTGGGTGGCCACGACTGATGATCACAGAGCCAGGATATCTCCTCCCCTCACCAAGGAACAAGACAGCGGGGCCCTTGCACTCCTTGAAGTCGAGGGAGTAGAGGCTTCAAGAGAATAACTCCAGGTGGTGGTGCTGGTGTGTCCCAGCTGGGACACCTGCTTAGCAGGGACCTGGCAGATCTGCCTGTTGGCCACCTAAGCTGGGGAGAAAGAGCTGGAGAGAGATTGTATGGCGGGGACTTCCAGGCGACAGGAGGCCTGTTCCATCACTACAAGTGGAAGACAGAGCCCACACGTTCCTGCTGCTCTATGGTGGGTAACGCAGGGACTGTGAGACTGAGGCCTACGGCCTTACCAGGACCACCTTCGTGTGGGGACGAAGAGGGGCCTGAATCAGGGGGATGGAATGTGATGGCTACCAGCTGGGGGTGAGCCAGAAGAGCGGTCAAATCTCACAAGAGACTACCGAGGCCCTGGGAGCAGCATGGGAGTGAGTGCCGGTCAGCAGGAGGGCATGCAGAGACCCCCAGTGGGGACAGTGGCAATGATGGCCCACCAAGAGGAGGGCAGCAACCTCACCACCAGCAGAACTCTGCTGCCTCTGCTGCTGCCCCAATCCTGGAGGCTCAGGCACAGGAACGAGGGAAGGGAAAGGAGGTCAAGTCCTCACACCCCCCAGCCCCCCTCAACCTTCCAAAGCCACCTGCACTGGGGGGCATCGGGGAAAAGAGCTTTGAGTCTGAGACTGAAGTTTAAAAATGAACAAGACTGAGTCTTAAGTACTGACATAATCTGTTCCAATAACTGCACAAGACTGAGGAGAATGGGTTCTGGCCCAGGTATCATTAAATGAGTCTCAACCAAGCAGGAAAGATGGGGGTCAACATAGCACAGGTGGGGGCAGTTACTGAAAAACTTACTGCATGGTTATACCCCAGTGACTGATTCCTCAACACACTGGTTCCAGTCTGCTCTTCTCTGCTCAGACTCACAAGGGCCACATCCCACCACCGACCAGGGGGCTGGGGCTGAGTCTGTCTGCACAATATGCCTTCATGGGCTGCCCAGCATCTTCCGAGACAGTGTTCCAGCCAACAAAGGTTCTAGATCTTTTTTGATTTCTTTCACCCGTACATGGCACGCCCACATTTTATCCATCTGCCTTCCGCAAAGACACCATGAACAGGAGCTCCGAAATCACAGATCTGGGTTCCAATCCTGGCCCCGCCACTTACTCACTGCGGGCTTCATAACTTCTTCCAGGGAAAGTTTCCTCATCTGTAAACTCAGCATATTATAAATTCCAGCGTCAGTTGTGAGAGCTGGAGCTGATGCAGATAAAAGCCTTCAAAGCACAGTTGGTACTTATTCATTCAACAAATATTTGTTGAGTAGATTCTCTACGCCTTAAGGTATAGAGAAGATGGGGCAGGGGAGAGACAGGACAGGCAGAAGGCAGGACAATGGGTAGACAGATGGCGGGGTGGCCAGGGTCACCTCCAGGCCACATGAGATGAAGCTGGCCTACAGAGTCTGCATCCCCTGGAGCCCTTTCTGCTAAGCGTGACTTGTAGGAGAGAAGCCCCTGCTGATGCTCTGCTGCGGGTGGGGTGCACAGGCCCGGGATCCAATCATGCCCAGGACCTAGGAGGAATGTGTGCCTGCCACCTCCACCAGCACGAGAACTCTCTACCAGGAGGAAGCAATGTGTTCCTTGGAATAGAAATTCGCATCTCCCTACCTCTCCATGGAAACACCAACACCAACCCCTCACGCCAGCGATGCGCATGCCACATGCCATTCAGCCTAGACCTCATCCCCCCCAGGAGGAGGGCCCAGAGCAAAGGAATCCTCCACGGACCCTTCTCTCAGAGCTGAGATTAAGGCTGACCACCGAAAGCTGCCTCAGAGACCTCTGGAAGCAGTGTGACCGTGTCTGACCCGGGACAGCCCCAGCCTGTTAGAGGTCCCACTTGGGGAATTCCGTGCAGAGACACGAGACACCAATAGCGGCCGCACACCCGCAACACTGGAAGAGACTACAGTTCAGAAACACAGCCAGGAAAACCAAGCTTTCACCACACAGCAGAGCAAAGGCAAGGAACAGGCCCCAAAAGGATCACGCTTGCAAACCTACGCTACACTGGGCTGCGTCCTTCCGCACCGCTCCCCGCCTCCCCAACCCTAACTACCAGAGTCAATGCTAACCAGCAACTCTGCAAAACGCGACCAGGATAGGGAAAGGTGGTGTCACCTGAGGCCCATGCTGCTCGACCTGTTCTGGGAAAACTGGAGGAGGTGCAGCCTAATGAGTTTGGGAGGATGCTGGGGCCCACGGCCGCTCGGGAGCTAGCAGCTGCTGGTATTTACAAACAGGAGAGAGACGGAGCAAGTTTCCAGAGTGAGCTGTTGCCCGAGGAAGCCGAGAATTCAGGCCGGCCATCTCCAGACCAACACCTAATGAACAGCGAACCGCCGGCCAACGCTAATGTGCTAATTAGCCACAAAATTGGAGTTAATGAAAAACTAATCACGGTGTCAAAATGGAGCACCCCATTAATAAATCACATGCTTTTTTTTTGGGCGGGGGGAGCTAGGAAAAGTGCTGCTTCTTCTAATAAAATTAAGAGAGAAGGATTAGGCATTTTTCCCTGGGAACTTGCACAGTTTAAATATGCTCTGTGGTTAAGTGTTCTCTCTCCCACAGATAAGGCTTGGCTTGATAATTAACTAAATTGCCGGGCGCGTGAATCAAATCGGTGTTGTTTGATGAAGCCCTTCTCAAAGAGAAGCAGCTCCGTCTTTACTGCTCCCCCCGTGTCTTGCCGACAAGGCTGGCACAGTTGGATTGGCACTCTTAGAGATTCCTTAGGTTGTCAAAAAGTTGGAGTGCAGACAAGCATTGAGTGGCCTCAAAACCCGAAAGAGACAAAACCGGAAAAGCCCACCAGCACCCCTTGGCTTAACCCTAAAAATGTCATCAATAAGTAACAGGTGGGCATTTCGAATGATTAAAGGGCAGCTTTATGACAAGGGCTCAGACTCACCTTCTGCAGACAGCCCCTGGATGTTTATTCCCTTAGCCGCCAGGAAATTCAAGCAGGCATCTATGTTTTCAATCTAGGGGGGGAAAAAAAAACAATATACACTCAATAAATGTTCAGTCTTCTCCAGAGCCATCTCTTATTAGGAACAAAAGCCTATGTCAGCGAGAGGGTTCATTGCGCATTTGCTAAGGTTCTCAAAGAGGAAAAAATGACATGAAAACACCGGATGGATAGATGGATGCAGGTCAATACTCTCCTTTGTCTGTACTTGCACAGGAAAAGGCTACCTAATAGCCCAACCACACGCAGCGCCAAAAGTCAAGGCCTTGGATTGCTCACGGCTGCCAAAAAGAACCAGGGCGGAATTGCAGCTCTCCTGTTGATCACTGTCACCAGTGCTATCCTGAACACTTGAGCGGCTGCCAGAAACACAGAGGTGGGGACAAGGTTAGGAGACCCTTCCACCTACCAGCAGCTGGGAGAGACTTCCCAGCCCCCGAGGAGGTGGGCAGTTAAGCATAAAAAGAGTGAATGGGCGTCTCAGCAGGAATCTGGGTAGTGTTTACTCACAAAATTCTCAGGATGGCAGGCATCGCAGAGGACGGGGGAGAGCTGCAAACTCACCGAACCTCTCTGTCCTCTGTGTTTTCTGTGGCAGAAGGGACCCGACCCCACCAGGGTCTGGGAGGCCTCCCAGGCTTTCCAGGGCTGATGCCACGGCCAAGGGCAAGCTCACGTCCAGCCCTCAGGAAGGAGCAGTTAGATCATTCCCAAAGGTCTGATTTGCCTTCACTTGTCAGGGCTAATTATTTTTTGGTCTACAGGAAACTGTTCGGGCTCGAGTCATGTCAACGGTGACCAAAAATAAGAGAAAGTGCCTCGGACTTGGCACAGGGAACTTCGGATTTCACACGGCTTGCCTTTCACAGCAGAGATCTTCCTCACCTCCGCAACCCCTCAGCCCCCGCCCGACTTCCCAGGCTCCAGCCACAAGCTTATGAACTCCAACCAGTATTTGACCCATGGGGTTTGTTGTGAACTCATAAATGACTCTCTTTCACAGCGTACATGTGACCCTTCTCCCTCCCCTCCCCCCAGCAATATCCTGATGGTTCCTTCAGAGCCACAGAGTGAAGTGTCTCCGTTTTACGAGCTCTCATTTGAGTACAGCCTGGCTCCAAGGCAGTCTTCCTGAAGTTCATGTCCACCCTCCCCTGATGTCTGGCATTCTCCTTCTGTGCTCCCGGTCTTCACAGATTCCAAACACGTTAAATTAAGCTCAGGGACACCTGAATAAAACTGCATCCATTCTAAAAGAATCCGCTCAACCCTGAGCTTGAGGTCACTCCATCCTCACAGTTTTGAGCTCAGGTTCCCAATCTCTTTCCCAGCTAACAGCTCACCTTCCAGGGTCTTCATCTGGGAGGCATTTTTTCATCTCTAAGAAAAGGGGTAGAATGCAATTTCCTACCAACGAAATAAATGCCGATGCTACACGTTATGCCTGCCACCATCGCAGAAAATCGTTTCTCACAGAGAGGGAGGAAAAATGAGATGGCTTTAAATGAGATGGCCTTAAACTCTCCTTTCTTCTTTCCAACGCAGGATGACTGACAGTGACAACCAAGTGCTACCACCTTGGAGGGAAGGGGGGCGAGGGGGAGCACGAAGAAGGAAGAGAATGGCTGGGAGGACCCTGTGCAAGGTGTTTTGGAGCAATCGGCTTCCATGTAGAAGTGTAATAAACACCATCTCTCTAAATGTTATTGCACTCCATTACAAAACCCTGCTTTTGAGAAAATACCAATCCTTATTTCATGATACTGTATACAGTGGTAATAGACCAAAACCATTCAAAAGGATTTGTGGCCTCTACACAAAGGCACTAGTATTGAAATCACAGTAAACTTATAAAATTCCTCGTCTACCGCTTGTCTCTTCCTATAATCCTATCCTACTTTTTTTTTTGGTGTGTATTTATTGTTTATCTATTTTTTTTAAATTTATTTTATTGAAGTATAACCGATTTACAATATTGTGCTAATTTCTCTGTACAGCAAAGTGATTCAGTTATATATACATTCTTTTCCATTATGGTTTATCACAGGATACTGGATACAGTACCCTGAGCTATACAGGACCCTACCCTACTTCTTCTAATATAATATCTTACACATGGCTCTGAAGGGAGGCTTTGGCAATTATGACCCCATAGCAAATGAGAAGAGAAATCGGACCACCCCTGAATCTGTTAATGCAAAATCAAAAATAGTGCACTTGGTATTGATATTTATCCTGGGAAGTGTCATGTAGGTGGGCTGACATGGGTAGGTTTAGTTTTTCAGCAACAGTGTGGCAATGTGGCACTAAATACAAAAAAAGGGACACCTGCCAACATATGCAAGAAAAGCACTGCTCTACTAACACTGCAATTCTATAGAATTTTCCCTCCAAGGAGCATGAAGTACGTTTCCTTGTCACATCTATGGAGCATCTGATGTATGTAGCACCATTTAAAGTCCATGGTAGGACCTCCCTGGTAGAGAAGTGGTTAAGAATCCGCCTGCCAATGCAGGGGACACGGGTTCGATCCCTGGTCTGGGAAGATCCCACGTGCTGCAGAGCAACTAAGCCTGTGTGCCACAACTACTGAGCCTGCGCTCTAGAGCCCATGCTCCACAACTACTGAGCCCGTGTGCCACAACTACTGAGCCTGCGCTCTAGAGAGCCCACGCGCCACGACTACTGAGCCTGTGTGCCACAACTACTGAGCCTGTGCTCTAGAGTCCACGTGCCACAACTACTGAAGCCTGCGCGCCTAGAGCCCGTGCTCCACAACAAAAGAAGCCACTGCAATGAGAAGCCCGCGCACCGCAACGAAGGGTAGCCCTGGCTCGACGCAACTAGAGAAAGCCCGCGGGTAGCAACGAAGACCCAATGCAGCCAAAAATAAATAAATAAATAAATAAATAAATAAAGTCCACGGCAATTTCTTCTTGCAAGGCTATCCTTGGTACATTTCAATTCACCCATGGGGCTTTCTTTTTAAATGTTAAATTCTGTTAAGGGGAGAAATAATTATAAACAGAATATTTACCTAGAATATTTCCTCTCTTGTTGATTTTTGTTACAGTCCTATCATTCTGTCAACCAATTTCATAATTTTGATCGATAGTTCTTTGCTGAGTAAGGGAGACTGGGAAAGGAAGAAGATTTTGCCCCCCAGGGGGCATGTGGCCACATTTTGGGTTGTCACAACACTGAGGGAAACCGACATCTAGTGAGCAGAGGCGAAGGATGCTGCTAAACACCCTACAAGGCACACATCAGTTCCCTCCCAACAAAGAATTATCCAACCCCAAATGTCAGCAGTGCCAAGGGTGAGAAACCTGAGGGATATGATTCTTTCAATCACTCAATCAACATCATTGTGTGGATGTCTGTTCTGTGCCAGGCATTGTGCTCGATTCTTTTGACAGTGTTGGTCGAGTCTTCCCCCAAGTCCAGGAGCCCACATTTACATAATCCTTCTCTTTAGGGTCCACAGAGCCACTCGACATACACCCCCTGACTCCCGTCCATTTCCAGGAGAATCAGAGCATATAAACAAGGGAAGCACTAGGATCTCCCTACATTAGGTGAAGGAGGAGACCTAAGGGCACTAGGAAAGCTTTCTCCTAAAGAGGAGATGAAACGGGGACGCTATCCAGACGGCCAGATTGCACTCCCAGAAAATGTAAAACCTGAAAATAAGAACTTGGGTCGTCATTTAAAAGACGATTCATAAGCCCATCAAGCGCCTTGAATTTTTTCCCCTCTACCGTGAATTCTCAGCTCACAGAGGAGTTCAAAAAACATTCCTCAAGTTTCAAATCCACTGTTTAATAATGTTCCATTAAGGCTAAAAATCACTCCCGACAAGGCGGCCGAGACCCACGCTCTTTTCATCTGCACCCCAGGAAGGGCACAGGGCTGGGAAGCAGCATAGGGTCAGATGTGGATTCCAACCTCCCGCTTCACTTGGAATGAGATCAGAAGAGGAGAATGTTTCTTTGATCCACGCTCTCTTGTGATTCAAATTCACCTTAAGGTTTTCTTATAAATACTGTTCAGGTAAACAATCCATCCTCCAGTACGACTGAGGTTGCAAACTCCCACCACATCCCTGGAGGGGACAGGACGGTGGCAGGACCCTGGGGCACTCAGCACAGCACAGTGAGGCCCTAGTGCCCATCTCTAACGAGGCTCATGGCTCATATGGGATCCAGACATGCAGTGCAAGATGCGGATAGGATCGTGTTAAAGTTGAGAGGCAGAGTGAAGGCAAAGACTCTTCACCAGCAAAGTATGTAAATACAACGAAAGTTGTTCATTAACACATAGCGGCCAATATAAACTACTTTCCAAAATTAGCTGAAAAAAATCTGTGCGAAGTCTAACATTCCAGTGTTGCTGATGGGTGGGGAGGGGCCCTGGGTGAGAAGGCTGTTGTAGTTGTTGCCATAGAAATGGGTCCAAGGGCTCTGGAATCAAGCTCCTGGAGTTTGCTAGCTGGGGTAGAGGCAGGAAGCTGAGAAGGGGGACCACAACACTGGAGACCCTGGGAGCAGAAAGGAGCTGGGTGGAGGAGTGGGCGGAGTAAGGGGACAAACCAAGACCAAGATGTACTTCCCAGAGTTTCCCTTTGTTTGGGGCCATATGTGGCCTCAACCCTGTGTGGTCCATGAACATCCAAGAGAGAAAGGCTGCAATTAAGGCTTTCTCCCACTCTCAGCCAGGCTCTCCATTCCAAAGTTGAATAGCTTCTCAACAGTCTCTAAACTTTAGACCTGCAGGGCAACTTCCATGGACCATGTATGTATGTTGTAGCCTATGTCTCCCACATCCAGAAATACATCCCCAAACAGGCCAGGCACAGAGCAAGGAAAATCAAAACAAATGGCAAACAACTGGAAAGAGAAGGGAGAGGGGATCGGAGGCAAATGGAAAACTTCACATTTCAATCATGATTAAGGCTGGACTGGGTCTCATGATAACATAAAATATGCAAACCTCAGAAGCACTGCTGTATATCTCCTCGGTAGCTTAGAGACTGATCAAATACCATCTGTTGTGGCAGTTGTCATGGTAGCATTTTTCTCTGAATACCAGTGTAGCTGAGTGCAAAGTGCATGAAAATGATTAATGCAGACGAAGACCATCTCTACCGGCACTATCGCAGCCCAGGGGAAGATGGGGCTCTGGGCGTAATGAGTAAATGGGGTGCTAGTTTTTATGAGTTCAGAGTTTGTCACCGCACCCCTTGAAGGTCTCCTTCCTGAGAAGATGAAATTGGAAGGGAGACAAACAGATGCTGCATTAAAGTCAGGCATGGTCACAGCCATTTTTTAAAAATCATGAAACGCCTAGGGCTTAAGTAGTGGGAGACCTAGACCCCAGACAAGGCTGAGCGAGAACTTGCAAGTTCTAGGGACAGTAAAAGCACAGTGTAGCTTCTTCTTGAGCCTCTTATCAACACAAACAACTTCCTCCCAGAAGTGTGTGTGATCTTCACACCTGATATTGCTACTTGTCAACAAAAACAATTATCATTCATTCATTCATTCATTTATCCATTTCTTCATCCATATTTATGGAGCATCTTCTGGGTGTTAGGAAATGTGTTGGTACTGGGTATACAGTGGTGAATAAAAGAGACATAATCCCTGACCTCTAGAACCTACAGTCTAATGTAGGGGAACTGGCACTAGATAACCAGTACACCAATAGCATCTGTCATGTACTAAAGGACAGGATCTAGCCTGGGGGGATGGGGAGTCAGGTAAGAATTTAAGGAAGAGATAGCAAGTTGGTCCACAGAGACAGGGCTTTTTGTCTGTTCTGTTCACTGATGTAGCTCCAAGCACCTAGAAGAGCATGGGGAGCATGGTAGGTACTCGAAAACGTCTGTTGACTGAAGGGAAACTTGAGCTGAGACGTAAGAGTGAGCTGGGCACCGAGAGTGGGGAAGAGAAGAACATCCCCATCGCAGGGGACCTCAGGCTGGAAAGCTTTCAGGCAGGATGCAGCCCAGCATATTCTGAGAACCAAAAGAGCTGGAATGACTGGAGGCCAGTGAGCAAAGGAGAAAAGCAATGAGAGAGGACACACAGCAAAAGCAGAGTGCTGGGCCATATTCAGGAGCTGATGTGGAAAAGGAGAGAAGGGAGGGGTCCTTCCTGTTCTTAAGGAAGCCTTGACACTCCATTACCATGGCAACAGGAGCCAGGCCAAGCCCTCTGGTCTGAAAGCTGCAGGATGGGCTATGTTGTGTTAGGGATGGATCAAGCAGTGCCTTCAAGGTGGGGCTCCAGTGACATCCAGGCTGGGCACCGAGACAGGGAGGGATGGGAAGGGTAGGGCAGCATCTGTGGTCACATGTACTAGGAAGTCTGTTTCCTATCTAACAAGCCTCCATGCTCTCCTGACACTCCTTCCCCTGACACTTCCAAAAATAAAAATAGAAGAAAAAAATAAAAACAAGAAATCCAACCATGAAACCAAGCCAAAATGTACTTTGGGGAACTGCCCTCCGAAATGCCTGTCTCACCAGTGTTGCCTTTTTGCTCTGCATTCCTAGGGACCACGACCTGATGCATGATTTTCCAGCTTCACTTTTTTCTCTACCTATGTCAGTGTTGGGGTCCAGCAGCATCATATGGTCACTTACATGGTCATGGGTCACAGTATGGTCCGGGAGATGCACATCACCACAGGACAGAGCAGGCAGGGCCCAGACACTGTAGTTTTAATTTTAGAAGGGAACCCCAGAAAAAGGGAAATGTATGCTGGTGCTTCAAATCCGCCCAGGTGGGGAAGCGTTCAGGAACATCTTTCCTTGTAAGCCCCACATGCTGCTGCTTACTTGACAGACACAGAAAGCCATCTTTGGCCGGTAGTACAAGGGGCTCCATACCTTCTGTCCAAGCTCTGGCCATTCAAGCATCAAAGATTTCAGAAAGTCATCTCTAGCTCTCTTGGTGGCTTTGAAACAGAAAGCTTGAGAACGTGGGACTCGGGGGCTGGATGGAGCTTGAGTCCCTCTGTCAGACTGTTTCCCGTGCTGCTTTAATGCCTTGCCCAACTCCTTCCTTTAATTTGTCAATGTTATCCTCCTTATCTTTTATGATATTTATAACTTAGGCTTTCCAAGATGTTGTCAAGAATTCCTTTTTAAAAAAATTTTATAGGAGTCTCTCTGCTGTTACAGCAAATGGGTAAGTCCATAGGGATACAAAAAAAGTCTCTCTAGAGGAGTAAAAAAAATGGAAAACAAGAATCTCAAATTCCTCCAGTGACTATCTTTTTCCACTTTGCTTCCTACTGCCTAGAATGTTTCATTTCCCTATTATTTCCTGACTTCTCGATTTTTGCCTTGAAACAAAGAGAGATACCTGGAAGGGGAGCTGTGGCTAACTTCTCAAAGCCAGTCCTCACTCTGGAGGCTTCCAGAATAGAGGCCTACAGTTGAACTCTGCAGAGTACCTGCTTTCGAATACAGCAGTCCTTCTGAGGGTGAAAACTCCTCAGGGGAACAGCATCATCAGAAAGGCCCAAAGGATGCCTCTGTGCGTGTTCATTCACCACAGCATTCTGCACGTCATTTCTCCTCCTACAATTTCAGAGTAATGATCTCAAACGTCTTAGCACTCCCAAAAGGGATTATTCCAAGTGGAGGCCTCCATTAGGAGCTGACACAGATGCTAAAAGGTGAGTGATCAGGGCTAAACAGTGATATCTACAGGATAACAAAGGCTTTGGGGTCAGACAGATCTGGGTTCAAATCCTGATTCTGCCATTTACTGAATTAAGATCATCAGCAATTTAACCTGATTAGTGACCTCATCTGTAAAATGGGCATTATAACACCTACCACTCAGGGTGGTGGTGGTTATCGTATGAGAGGATATGTGTATGGTACTTAGTAGGTGCCCAATAACTGGCAGTTTTTGTTACTGTGTTGTCAATTCTGATATGAATGTCCCTGGTCAATAGTGCTCAGGCCATGACGTGCTCAAAGCTGTGTCTGGGGTCGGCCTCTGGCAAAACAGAGAATTAAACAAGCTCATCTGGTCTGCCTTCCGTTCCCCCTCCTGGGTTTTCCTCTCCATCACCTGATGTGCAACCCCTCTCTTGAAAAGATGCTGATAAATCAATTCACACCAAGGCAGAAGGGCCTGCTACTAGCCTCCCAACATGTCACCTCTCCCAGAGGTACTTGTATTCCATCACAATTATTAAGGAACAGTATATATTGATACAGATATTGAACTCCACACTAGATTCTGGTTCCCTTAGAAACTACCCACAAAACCCTAAGAAAATTATTAACTGCTTCAAGCCTCAAATTCATCACCTGTAATACAGGAATGCTGCTAACTATCTCATAGCATTACTGAAGAGTACATGAGATGACACATGTCAAGAGTCTAGTGGTAACTCACAAAGACCTTTAAAAAGGCTCTTCACAGCTAACACCTATCCTTCTCAAACTCTTCCAAAATATAGCAGAGGGAGGAACACTCCCAAATTCATTCTACAAGGCCACCATCACCCTGATACCAAAACCAGACAAAAATGTCACAAAAAAAGAAAACTACAGGCCAATTTCTCTGATGAACATAGATGCAAAAATCCTCAACAAAATACTAGCAAACAGAATCCAACAGCACATTAAAAGGATCATCCACCATGATCAAGCGGGGTTTATTCCAGGAATGCAAGGATTCTTCAATATATGCAAATCAATCAATGTGATACACCATATTAACAAATTGAAGGAGAAAAAACATATGATCATCTCAATAGATGCAGAGAAAGCTTTTGACAAAATTCAACACCCATTTATGATAAAAACTCTCCAGAAAGTAGGCAAAGAGGGAACCTACCTCAACATAATAAAGGCCATATATGACAAACCCACAGCCAACATCATTCTCAATGGTGAAAAACTGAAACCATTTCTTCTAAGACCAGGAACAAGACAAGGTTGCCCACTCTCACCACTATTATTCAGCATAGTTTTGGAAGTTTTAGCTACAGCAATCAGAGAAGAAAAAGAAATAAAAGGAATCCAAGTCAGAAAAGAACTAAAACTGTCACTGTTTACAGATGACATGATACTATACATAGAGAATCCTAAAGATGCTACCAGAAAATAACTAGGGCTAATCAATGAATTTGGTAGAGTAGCAGGATACAAAATTAATGCACAGAAATCTCTTGCATTCCTATACACTAATGATGAAAAATCTGAAAGAGAAATTAAGGAAACACTCCCATTTACCACTGCAACAAAAAGAATAAAATACCTAGGAATAAACCTACCTAGGGAGACAAAAGACCTGTATGCAGAAAAGTATAAGACACTGATGAAAGAAATCAAAGATGATACAAACAGATGAAGAGATATACCACGTTCTTGGATTGGAAGAATCAATATTGTGAAAACGACTATACTACCCAAAGCAATCTACAGATTCAATGCAATCCTTATCAAACTACCAATGGCAATTTTTACAGAACTAGAACAAAAAATCTTAAAATCTGTATGGAGACACAAAAGATCCCGAATAGCCAAAGCAGTCTTGAGGGAAAAAAAACGGAGCTGGAGGAATCAGACTCCCTGACTTCAGACTATACTACAAAGCTACAGTAATCAAGACAATATGGTACTGGCACAAAAACAGAAATATAGATCAATGGAACAGGACAGAAAGCCCAGAGATAAACTCACTCACCTACGGCCAACTAATCTATGACATAGGAGGCAAGGATATACAGTGGAGAAAAGACAGTCTCTTCAATAAGTGGTGCTGGGAAAACTGGACAGCTACATGTAAAAGAATGAAATTAGAACACTTCCTAACACATACAGAAAAATAAATTCAAAATGGATTAAAGACCTAAATGTAAGGCCAGACACTATAAAACTCTTAGAGGAAAACATAGGCAGAACACTCTATGACAGAAATCACAGCAAGATCCTTTGTGACCCATCTCTTAGAGAAATGGAAATAAAAACAAAAATAAATGGGCCCTAATGAAACTTAAAAGCTTTTGCACAGCAAAGGAAACCATAAACAAGACGAAAGACAACCCTCTGAATGGGAGAAAATATTTGCAAATGAAACAACTGACAAAGGATTAATCTCCAAAATATATAAGCAGCTCATGCAGCTCAATATCAAAAAAACAAACAACCCAATCCAAAAATGGGCAGAAGACCGAAATAGACATTTCTCCAAAGAAGATACACAGATTGCCAACAAACACATGAAAAGATGCTCAACATCACTAATCATTAGGGAAATGCAAACCAGAACTACAATGAGGTATCACCTCACACCAGTCAGAATGGCCATCATCAGAAAATCTACAAAGAATAAATGCTGGAGAGGGTGTGGAGAAAAGGGAACCCTCTTGCACTGTTGGTGGGAATGTAAACTGATACAGCCACTATGCAGAACAGTATGGAGGTTCCTTAAAAAACTAAAAATAGAACTACCATATGACCCAGCAATCCCACTCCTGGGCGTATACCCTGAGAAAACCATAATTCAAAATGAGACATGCACCACAATGTTCACTGCAGCACTATTTACAATAACCAGGACCTGGAAGCAACCTAAGTGTCCACTGACATATGAATGGATAAAGAAGATGTGGCACCTATATACAATGGAATATTACTCAGCCATAAAATGAAACGAAATTGAGTTATTTGTAGTGAGGTGGATGGACCTAGAATCTGTCATACAGAGTGAAGTAAGTCAGAAAGAGAAAAACAAATACTGTATGCTAACACATATATATGGAATCTAAAAAAAAATGGTTCTGATGAACCTAGGGGCAGGAAAGGAATAAAGACACAGACGTAGAGAATGGACTTGACGACACGGGAAGGGGGAAGGGTAAACTGGGACGAAGTGAGAGAGTAACATTGACATATATATACTACCAAATGTAAAATAAATAGCCAATGGGAAGCAGCTGCATAGCACAGGGAGATCAGCTCCTGCTTTGTGACCACCTAGAGGGGTGGGATAAGGAGGGTGGGAGGGAGATGCAAGAGGGAGGGGGTATGGGGATAAACATATGCATATAGCTGATTCACTTTGTTATACAGCAGAAACTAACACAACATTGTAAAGCAATTAAACTCCAATAAAGATGTTAAAAAGAGAAAAAAAAAGCTCTTCACACAATCCCATAATGGCAGAGTACTAGACACCCATGGCAACTTCTAAAAGCGAAAGATCGTTTGGAATTGTGAGACATTCTGAGATCCACTAAATTATGACACTAGTACAGCCTCTCTATGAATGGGCTCCTTGAAGCTCGAATTCACTTTGTCCCTGTTGGAATCAGTATTTTCTATCTAAAAAGCTCTCAGGTCAAAGTCTCCTCTGCTAAGTTACACAGGAAACCCTACACCTTAGACAAGTAGTTTTGTTAAGAAGAATCAAACATTTTTTTTTTGCAGAAAACTTCTGGCTTCACCTACAGAGAAGGATACAAACTGAGATTCCAACTTCTAGACCCCAAACACACAGCTGCCTCTTGAACGAATGGGGAAGAGCAGTGCTTGTCAGAGAATTTCACCCAGGGACGAACTGGGACTTGGCAGCCTCATTCATTCCTGGAAAAGTGATGATTGAGTATTTACTCTCTCCCAGGCCCTGCTCTAAGGGAAGGGGAAACAGTGGTGATGAGACAGTGTGGTCCTTCCCTTGTGGAAAAGACAGCCTCCTGAGCAAGGGCAGACTTTAAGCAAATATCATCCCACTAAACAAAGGTGATACAGGCTAACTTAGACCTATCAGCTCACCTGCTGGAAAGCCTGACACCGACTCACTGGGATCTTTTTAGAAGGTCTGGGTGCTTTCTGTATTTTTGCCATATTCCCGTGCTTTAACCCATAAGCCACCACAAAGTCTTCAAGACGCAGCAGAGCATAAATGCAAAATAAAGCAAAACAGCAGATCCCTGATACACCCCAAGAGTGCAGTAAATCCTCAGTTTTGGAGATACCACTAGGATCTATCATTTCACCCACAAAACCAACACATATAAAAGAACAGGGCAATGGGATACTTAATCTGTAGATGAAGGCCAAGAGTTATACACTTGGCTCACCAGCTTGGTGACCAGTTCCCTCACATCAGCCTGTAAAACTCAGTTTTGTGGCTCAGCCAACTTGCCAATGTCTGCAGCTTATGGTCCTTCCGGGTTGCTCATGAGTAGCTGATCCGTGGATTCCTACCCCGCAATTCCAAGGATAGCATGATGTACCTAGGTGCAAGATGCATCCTGGCAGCATCGATAACCAGGGAAGCAAAGCCAAGCAGGTAAGTTTAAATGCTTTAATACTCAATTCAGGATCCTATAAGACTTTGCTCTCTCACTGTGATGATGGCCGGAAGGAAGCCAACTGTTCTATTATCCTCTCCTTGTATGTATCACCTGTAGTGTTAATTTCTGCAGGAGATTTAATTCAAAAATCGCCATTAAAAAAATAAAAAAAGAAATGGCGTATTTCGGAATTCCCTGGGAATCCAGTGGTTAGGACTCCACGCTTTCATTGCAAGGGCCTGGGTTCAATCCCTGGTTGGGGAACTAAGATCCCACAAGCCATTCAGTGTGGGCAACAAAAAAAAAAAAAAAAAATCACCATTGTTTACACTCTAATTCCAGGTGCTGCTAACAATTACCATATGCCAGTCATAATACTAGGACCTTTCACATACATTACACTTCAATCCATTTTTTAATTTCAAAAGCTGTTTGTAGGTATCGCTAAAGAGTTGAGCCTGAATTATAGCCTCCTAGTGGACACTAACATAGAATTTGGGAGATTTTCCAAGTAGTACACAAAATACACCAAGAAACTAGATTTGGCCAATAGTTTCAAATTCCAAAATCTGTGATCAAGGCAAAGAGCTACTTGCCAACCAAAAATTATATGAGACTAAAAGTAAGTAAGAATATCATCAAGAATTAAAGTGACTCTCAACTCTACTTACTGCCACAGCCAGAATGTCAGAGGTGTGGTCAAAGTCACTGAAAGAGGAGAACAAACAAGACAAGGAAGGTCTTTATTACAGGATATCCTTGAGATTCCCAAGGCTACAAGATGGTTAACGCACCTGTGAAGAAATAGTGACAATTCTTGTATATAATGCGAACCTGTTACTCATCCCATCCTTGTCAAGTATTCAGTTGAACCAGATAAAACTGCCATTTTTGTAGGTAAAAATGGTTACACACTGGCCATTTCATGTGGTTCTACCTGTTATCAATATATTAGGAAGATGCTTCCCTCCAAAAGCTAAAATCATACTGCCAGGTGATCATAAAAATAGAGCACTCTATAGCCACTGATAAACAAAGCATCTGTAAATTCTGAAACTCAGAATCAAATCTCTGCAAGTGTCTCTCAAAGGAGTTTCAAAAGACTGACGATGATGCACTTTGATTTATATATATAAAGTCAGAAGAAACACCCCATTCACAAGCTAAGCCCTCAAAGGCCCTTTGCTTCAGTTCTAAGAATTTCTTCTGCACCATCCCCTTACAGAAGCAAAGTGGGGCAGGGCAAGACTTTCATTCCAAGCTGATTCATCTCAAAACTTCCCATAAAAGGCAAGCACTAGTCGTCCTTCACAATAGTGAAGGGTAGCCCAGGTCACCTACCCTTCTCCTCTTGCCTTCCTGTTCCTTCAGGGCAAAGTGTGAGAAAGATGAGATTTTCGTCAGGTTCTGCCACCCTACGCAACTCTACATGACTGTTACCACATTCGCACCAATGTGGGAATCTACTCCGTAGGAAAAGCCAACTCATGCCACAGGGTCGTGATCGGCATTGTGATGGCACCATCACAAAGAGGAAATTTTAAAAGGGGAGATGGAAATCAAGGATTTCCCAGGACCAGAGGTGAAGTCTGGGGAACCATAGGTTTCTCAGAGCTTCTTGGCTCTCTTTGAGCAAGGTACTTAATTTCCCCAAGCCTCAGTTTTCCTTTCAGTAAAATGGGGATAATTATCATTTTCTTATCCCTCCCAAGAAACTAATATTTACACTCTTAGAAAACACGAAACACTGGGCTAGATTCTTTTCCGTACATTATTATTTCAGTTATTTTTCACCTTTCAGTTAGATAAGTTAGCTTTTTTGTTGTTGTTGTTAGCTTTTTTTTTTTTTACATTTATTTTTGGCCGCGTTGGGTCTTTGTTGCTGCACGCAGGCTTTCTCTAGTTGCGGCGCGTGGGGGCTACTCTTCGTTGTGGTGTGCAGGCTTCTCTTGTTGCCGAGTGCAGGCTCTAGGCGCACAGGCTTCAGTAGTTGTGGCACACGTGCTCTAGAGCACAGGCTCCGTAGTTGTGACACACAGGCTTAGCTGCTCCGCAGCATGTGGGATCCACCCGGACCAGGGCTTGAACCGGTGTCCCCTGCATTGGCAGGCGGATTCTTAACTACTGTGCCACCAGGGAAGCCCCGATAAGGTAGGTATTATCATCACTCTCCCGATGGGGAAATGGAGGCACAGAGTGTTAAAGTGCCTTCCTAAAATCACGGTTTTAAATGGCACAGTTGCAATTGGAACACTTACTGGAAAGTGTTTTGTAAGCTCTGAAGTCTACACAAACATGGGGCATTAACAACCGAGCAGCAACAGCTTCACTATTGCTGAGGAGGAGAAAAATGACTGCCCCGTTTTGTCATTTCCCTGGCCCTCCAGTAGTAAGACAAGGCAAGTAATCAATCCATCTAAACTAAACCCAATCATTACATCAGAAAGACAAAGGGCACTTCGCAGAGGAAGGAGTGACTTCTCCCACATCCTTCTGGACATGTTTTGTGGAAGATATTTATGTTCTTTTACAGTGTCTGAAATCTTCTAGGGCAGGAATTATTTAAACCAATATAAACATTACAGGCATTATTTTATGTCAAAATGCTCCCATAACAGGGATTTTTCAAACTACCATATGCCAGTGTTTAGAATTCCTGAGGAAGTTCATGATACTTATAAGAATACAATGGTTTGGGGGTCAAAAACCTCAAATGTGTGCAGGGGGTAGGCAGGCAAAAACGAAGTAAAAAAGGCTGGGTATAAGACAATAGGGAATGGTGAGGAGTATGACTAACGCAGTCTACACCTACCTAAAGAGGACAGCTGCTATCCAGTTTTAGCCAATTGTTGCCTGTGGAGTGCCAATCCAGTACTGCCAATTTTTTTTTCCCCTAAAAAAGCTGGAAGCTCATTGTTTGTGAAGTATATTGATTTTCATCGGATGGTTGGCAGCTGTTTAGTTTTTGTTTTAAAAGGTCTTTTGGGACCTGAACTCAGCTTGTTGGCCACTGTTCTCTTCTCTTTGCTTAAGTGAGCACACTGGCTTTCACCTACTGACCAGTTCCCAACACGGAGACACCACAGGCTAACTATGCCTTACCAAAGTGCCAACAGGAATTCCTTGCTAAGTTCTAGTTCATGGGAAAAAAATAAAAAGTAAAAAACAAAGATGCATACCAAAACACCCCTTTGATGCTAGGCTGAAACATAAGAACCCCATGAAGACATATGCAGGGAGATGGATCCAAGCATGAAGCCAGATGGCTTTTATATAAACCACAATCTACATGGTTATAAATCACCATCCAATTTCTCTTTCAGCTCAAGATCTGAAGCTATTCTCTCCCCACCCATCCACATACTTGCTTTAACCTTACGGGGCACCACATGTTGCCACTCAAAATGCCTCAGTTTCAAAGTAGGTGTAATGGGGATTTCTTCAGTTAATACTCACTGAGCATCCACCAGATGTCAGGTGGTATGGGCAGATGGAGAGATGAGACCCCGCCCTCAAAGAAGTTAACGTCTGGTGGGATGCAGGCAGTTAAGGACAATGTGCTAAAGGATTATCACCTGGGTTTTCAATGGAGGAAACCAAGGGTCACAGAGCTTAAGTGAACTGGAAGAGGTAGAGAAGACACTTGCAAACTCCAAGACCACAGCTGCAGACACAATTCAGATCCTATCAACTTAGAACTTACCACAGTTCTCAGACAAGAGGATGTCTAAGGCGTCCTCATCCTTCCAAAAAGTAAACTGATAGGTTCATTCAAAATATTTAGTTAAACCTTACTGTGGTGATCACAACATATACAAATGTCGAATCATTATGTTTGTACACCTGATATGAATGTGATGGTATACGTCAATTGTATCTCAATCAAAAATATATAGCGTTCCTAAAAAATTAGTTAAAATTAAATAAACCTTTAGAGAGATTAATTTTAAAATTTAAAGAACTTTGCAAACTGATGGATGTTTAAACGCATATTTGCACAGCCATATCCCAAAAGAAGTTTTTTTTTATTCGGCTCTAAGATAAGGTTGGCAAAGTAAGGTCACCAAACCAGGAGCTTCAGCATCACCCAAGAGCTTGTTACAAATGCAAATTCTCCAGCTCCTTCCCAGACCTACTGCATCAGAAACTCTGGGGGTGGGGCCCAGCACTGTTTGAACAAGCCCTCCAGGTGGTTCTCCTACTCACTAAAGCTGGAGCCCAGTGGCTATAGTAGGTTTTGCCAAACCTCCAAACGCTCCTTCCCTTATTAATGAAAATAACCTGTTATCACTTCCATACACTTTTATAAAAGATTGGATTTGGGAATTTCTTGGTTTAGGATTACTTAAGTTTCTTGATAGCATTTTAAAGTGCCTAGTATTTCACATATGAAACCTTGAGGGGTACCATCGCCCCACTCTCTGGGAAGCTCCCAGACGGCTGGACCATTTATTGTTTGGCTCATTCATCTGAGAAAGATTAGCTGAGCATTTCCAACGTACCTAGCACTAGGCCAGGTGCTGGAAATATGGAGCTTTTCACTGAACTAAAAGATAAAGAAAACACTCTATATGTACTACAAAGCTTTGACGGGATTACCTAGCGTATGAAATACAAGTCTCTCATAAAGTGTGCTTAAGTGTCGTATTAATTACAAGACAAACACACGTTAGTTAGGGAGCATAGTACTTACTCCTGAGTTTACATTCACATCAGGAATACCGCGTATCCACTTCTAAAAGACGAAATGGCACTTGCCACTCCCGGTATCTGAGCTCAGTATCTGAGGCAGCCCATGATATGGTCACAGTGCTGGAAACTAAATGTGGGCCTCTGTCTCCGCACACTTCTTTGCAATGACCTGCAGTAAATGTACAGATGTGCAAAACTCCATTCCAAAGTGTTCTATCAAGGGAGGCAACTTCCAGTCAACTCAGAAACTTAACAGGCACACAGTGGCAAAATGAGCCTCTGCTATAAACCCGAACAGCTTGCTAATACAGTCAGAGTTACTTTGCTTGAATCCCAGAGTGTATTAGTTTCCTACTGCTGCTGTAGCAAATGACCACAAACTTAGTAGCTTAACACAACATAAATTTATTATCTTAAAATTCTGGGAGGAAAAAAAAAAAAATAAGGACTTTCCTGGCTGTCCAGCAGTTAAGACTCCATGCTTCCACTGCAGGGGGCACAGGTTCGAACCCCAGTTGGGGATCGAAAAAAAAAAAAAATTCTGGGAGGTCAGAAGTCCAAAATCACACGCCACTGTATATAAAATAGATATCTAATAAGGACCTACTGTGTAGCACAGGGAACTCTACTCAATACTCTGTAATGGCCTCTATGGGAAAAGAATCTAAAAAAGAGTGGATGTATGTATATGTATAACTGATTGGGTCAACTATGCTCCAATAAAAATTAAACAAAAAAAAAGAAGTCCAAAATCAAGTTTCAGTGGGCTAAATCAAGGAGTCCGCAGGGCTGCATCTACTCTGGAAGCTCTAGGGGAGAATCTGTCCCCTTGTCTTTTTTATTAGCTCTGGAGGCCACCTGCATTCCTTGGCTCACGGCCCATTCTTCCGTCTTCAAAGCCAGACAAGTAGCATCTTCCAACCTCATTCATTCTCTCCCTCTCCCCTTCCCCCACGCTCCCCATGTTCCCTCCCTCTCTTCCTCTCTCTCCTCTGACCTGCTTCCATGTTCCACGGTCACATCTTCTCTCTCTCACCTTCCTGCCTCCCTCTTAGAAGGATCCTTGTGATCACATTGGGCCTGCCCAGATAATCCAGGATAATCTTCCTGTCTCAAAATCCCTAACTTAATCACCTCTGCAAAGTCCCCTTTGTCATTTAAGAGAACATATTCACAGGTTCCGAGGATTAGAATGTCGAAGTCTTTGGGGGTCCATTGTTCAGCCTACCACACTGGTACCTACTTTTTGAATATGAAAAGCCTTTTTAATGCACAAGTTAATAGTTAGGAAATACGTGACTTGTCAACAGAGAAGGGAATGACAGTCTAATGTGCTCTCTTCATGAGCCAGGTGCTTTTAATACCGTCTCTCATTCATCCCTGGCAACCCTGGGGGCAACTTCCATAATTATCTCCCTTTTACAGAGAAGGAAAAAGACTCGGATTTTCAGTAACTTGCCCAGCACACGGGCCCAGTATGTGAGACCCAGGTCTGCCTGATTCCAGAGTCCATGCTTATTCTTTTTAATCCCAAATCTCCTTGCCATGATGGAATGCCTCATCCCAAAGCTCTGCCCTTACCTACATGAGGAGACAGTATTACAAATATAATTTTTGCACCTCCACGTCAGTCATTTTCTCTTCTTCCATCTATTTCCTTATATGTAGGATAGCATAACAGTTAAGGGAATGGACTCTCGAGCCAGGCTTCCAGGGTTCAAACCCCAGCTTGTCGCTTACTAGCTGTGCGACCTGAGGAAACTTACTAAACCTGTCTCTGCCTCAGTTTCCTCACCTGTGAAGTGGAAATAATAAAGGTACCTGCTCTCATAGGGTTTTATGAAAATAAAACCAGTTATAATGCAGATAAAATGTCTAAAACATTGCCCCAATGTACTGTATATGTATTTGCTATTAATATTATATAAAAACCCGGACAGAATCAGGGACAAAGGCAATAACCCTAGGCTCTACAGCATGAGGGGGAAAGAACGAGATGTTCTTCAATGTGCCTCACATTTGGCCCCTGGCAGAGCACAGCAAATGGCATCAGGGTCCAAGTTCTCCATACCCTTTAACGGAATGAACAAAATATATTTCTTACTCCATAGGGTTGTTATGAGAATGAAGTGGGTTAAAACATGTAAATCACTTAGAACAGTAATTGTCTTCATTTTTATTATCAATGTTAATCATCTCTGGTAATTGTAAAGATGTCTAAACATGCTTACCTCAAGCAACGTAAAAGAACTCAGTAAACGAAAAATTAGCTGCCATGTTCTATTTGGATCCTCTGGATAAACCAAGGGAGAAAAGAATTAAGAGAAGGAAAGACACTTCTAGAATAGTGCTAAATATCCATTTCTTAAATCCCATAAAGAACTTCCAAGTGAACACCCAGCGCTCAAATCACTGCTCAACAGTAGATTATGATATGAGAATAACAGTATGTTATAATCCTCTAGCCCCATGGACACATCCAGGCCAGCTCCCTCTTCGGTCTTTCCATCTGTCCGCCCATCCACCCAACATTTATTAACCACCTACTATATGCTAGTCATCTAAGTGATAGGTGCTTAGATCCTCAGGTGAAAGATACAGCATCTCCTTCAAGAAGACAATTGAACAGACAACCACAAAGAGCAGGTTATGAGACACGCTTTCACACCTGGGAACACAAGGGACAAAAGGCACCTAATTATCTCAGTTACTTGAGTTAACAGTTAACCTGAATATTCAAGGTTACATTGCCCAGGTGGGACAGTCATCAGGTCTTCCTGGCAGACTGGACAGCTTGCATCAAAGTACAAGGCACGAAAGTACAGGGCCTCCTTGGGGCACCCCAAGTTCCAGTATGGCTGGGGGTATAGAGTTTGAGTGGCCAAGTGGCAGGAGATGGTGGTAACTAGATTGTGAAGGCCCTTCTCTTGTGTGCTCAAGAGTATGGAGAGGTAAATGGGGAGCCAATGATGGTTTTGAACAGAGAGGTGGCCAAAGAGGTAAGAGACAGACATGGAGATGGCCGCCATCTTTGAAAGAGAATGTCAGCCACAACACATGCAGTGATGCTGGATGTGCCCCCTGAACGGGAAGCAGTGGATGCTTCCTGCCCATGTTGGCCCTGGACTCTCCACTTTGTTTTAGATTCTATGGGGCCCATGGACGTTCATTCTTTCTTGGTTTTGTAACGTGTGTGCCCTTAGGGTCATGTAAAAATAGGTCCAAGGGCCCAGGGAAGAGGCAACTCAGCTGCCCAAGGCTCTCAGACACTCCCCAGGCATGTGGCCAGCTTTCTGGCAGCTGTTGGGAGGGCTCAAGGTCACTGGGGCTGGAAACCTGATCTTGTTACAGACAGCCTTCTCCTGGCCCAGGAAGCTCTGTGCAGAACGCAGTCGGAGGTACCTGGCGCCAGGGCTCTTCCTGGGCTTCTCAAGAGGCTGCCTTTGACTGGGGGCCACCTGCCCCTTTTTCAGCTCTTGAGTTCCCATCGACAGGTCAACTCAGGCAATCTCCAGAAATACTCACTCTCCTCCCTTCTCACTAACTGTCAGCTAAACCCAGCTGGCTCTACTGTGCTCACGAGTGAGAAATAAGGGACTGGTGAGGTGGAGACTATTACACCCTTTCTCTGTCGCAGAAGGGACCACCACAGGCTCTCCGAATAGACAGACTTGGGTTCAAGCTCCAGCTCTGCCTCCTAGGCAAGTAGTCTGAGGCCAAAAAACCTTTTAAAGCTCAGTCTCCACGTGCAAAATACAAACAATAATTGCACCTATTCATAGGGCTGTCACTTCCCACATTTCCCGGGGGAGGAAGTACAGTGCCGGGAGGCCAAGTGGATTAGCCAGGGCCGCGGCGGTAATCCCCTCACCCAAAGGTAGGCTGGCCGGTCTTGAAACATCTGTTTCTTTAAAAATACTGGGGTATCTTGAAAAACCTCATCCTATTAAGAGCTAACATCAACTGTGTGCTTCCTCTGTGCTCGGCAGCACGCGGGCATGTCATACAGATGGTCTCATGCACACCTGCAAAGCACCCTGGGAGGCAGGAGTTGTTACTAACCCCGTTACAGAGACTGGTCCCCTGAGATCCTAAGGAACATGCCCTGGGTCACAAGCAGCTGACCTTCAGGGTCCATGCTCTTAGGCCTGAGGCCTTGTAACCTCCAGAGGTTAGAGGTGAAGACGACCTAGTTGATGGTCTCTCTTCCTACAGGAGACTTAGGAGGACCAGAGAATGGGCTGGATCTATCCAGAGCTGGAAGCTGATGCCCGGGTAGGGGGTCCCTAGGCTTCATCGCGCTGTGTATTTTCAGGGGCTGGCCTTCTGAAAGGGGGCTTCAGGGGCAAATGTGACAGTGGGGAGGGGGAGGGAAGAGGCAGGTGAAAGGGAGATGCTACGATGGCCCTCCCTGGGCTGCCTACTTCTATGTAAAGCACTAATGCAGTTTTTGTCACTTTCACATGTGGGGTGCCACATACAATTTTATTTGGGAGAAAAGCGTGGGGGTTCTGCTCCTGGAACAGAAGTTTGAAAACCAGTGTCCTGTCCTTCTGTGTCTAAGAGCCAGTTCCTCTTGTTTTGGGAGCCTAGCTGCTCGCTTTTCCCACAGGGGCCTCTGAAAGGACAGGGTGACGAGCAGACCAGTACCCTAAGCAGCAGGCACGTCGAATGTGCAGGTCTGTGGAGCCCCAGGGGACTTTGGGATCCGTGAGCTGCTCAGGCCGTATGCAAAGTTCCGGGGTATGTGTGATCCGGGGAGGAGGGGGCCAGGAGCTCTTCTCAGATTTCCCAAGGGTTCCATGTCCCCCAGTACCTGAATGGCTACTAAAACAAATTATCATCATGGGAGAAACCACCGCTGACTGAGTGCTGACCATGTGCTATGGAGAAGGGGGGTGATGAGGTCACCTACCGCAAAGGGCTGTTGGGAGGATGAACTAAGAGGTTATTTGTGAAGCACTTAGGACGGCACCTGGCACACAGCAAACACTGTTTGGCTTTATGGCTTATTTTCATCATCATTACTGTCATCCGTCGTTATCACTTTGACTGCCTCATTAGTCCTCACAAAAACTTGATGAGGTTCGTATTATTATCAACCCCACTTTATAGAACAGGAAACAGAGGCTTCGAGAGGTTAAATAATTAGCTCAAGGCCACAGAAGAGCAGAGAAGGAACTCGAAGTTGGCCCGTCTGGTTCCCAAGCCCAGGCAGGCCCTCGGTCTAGAAGGGTTGAGGGAAGTAGGCAGGACTCCCTGAGGGCCCAGGAGGAGGTGGGCAGGCAGGTGAGAAGCACTGAGAGGCCCCAGATGACCCCGGGCCAGAGCAGAAAACAGGCCAGGGCTTTCCACTGAAAGCGCCTGAAAGGACAGGCAGCCTTCCTAACTTTGCACCTCTTCTAATCGACAACGCAAAGCCAAACCACTTAAAATAGTAAGGATGAAAAAAGAAAACCACCCCCTGCTGCTCCTTTCCTAGGCTCCAAAGTGAGCCAGCGTCTTGGAGTACAGCGGGTTCAAGGCGCAAGGCAGTGGCAGCCCCAGCGTCCACTGGCTGTGCTCCAAGCAATGTTTCTCCTTCCAAACACACACGTAACCCTGCTGAACACCCCACTCGAAAGCCAAAAGGATGCCCCACGGGTTGCCCTGGCAATGCTAAACAGACGAAACATTTTAACCAGCTCTGACGCACATACACAAACCTATTTAAGGGCCAAATGGATGGATTGGGGGGGTGAGGAGGTGGGGGGAATGTTGTTTCTACAGCTCCATCTCCGAGGATTTGGCCCCCAAAGCATCTATGTCAGACTGAAAGAGAGCAAAGGACTCCTTCAGCACAAGCTGAGGCCAGGCTTGCTTGGGAAGGGGAAGCCACTGCCATGCTTCTGCATATCGGCTGCAGGCACAGTCCTGTTTTACGAGGCCCACGAGAGGATCACAGGAGATGCCGAAGGTCCTGGCTCTGCCTCTCCCTGCGGACAGCCCTCCAGCTGCCGGCACCAGTGTCTCTTGATACGCTGGCCTACAGCAGGGTCGGGAGGGTCGAGTGTGCCCATGAGAGTGAACGGCCTTAAAGCACTGCGTGGAGGCCTGTGAGTGCTGATATTAACAATATTAACCACCATTTCTCACATCCCATGGTTCAACTTTCATCCACAGGAGCTGATCGCCACGGGTATTTTCCTTTAGAAAACTTCACTCCAGGGTCCAATGGGGCTGTTCCCTGAGGCGCTGCCACCTGGGGGGTGACGATGAATACAGAAGACTTGGCCCAGGTCTGAAAAGACCACCATGCTTCTGGGGTCTGTCACACTCTGGTCTCTTCCATGCCCTATTCCTCACCTCGGATACAACAGGACGAAGGGTTGACACTGAAGAGAGGCCAGAAGAGTCTCACCAGACACAGCTGATGGCACACGGTAGGATCCATGAACAAAGGTTGCAAAACCTTCCTCTGCAGGGTCCGGGATATCCTCAGGTAAACAGAATCTCCAGCAATGGGAATCGTCTTCCACTCATCATTCCCCGTGGTGAACCCTCTTGCCTTTCAAGACTCAACCCCTAAAAGTTACTCCTAAGCCTCCCCTTGTCCTGGAGTGGAATGGCCCCCACTGTGCCATGCACAGATGTCTATGGGAGCAGTTGCACTATTCCAGTGTTCTAATTGTTCTCTGGTCTCCTGCCCACTCATCACTGAGCTCCCTGAGGGCAGGGGCCCCATCTTGTTCACTGGGGTACTAACCTGGTCTAGTCCAGTGCCTGGCATTAGTCGGCACTCTGTGACCGTGTGCTGACCGACAAGCTAAAAGTATACAGTGCCATGCCCATAATGTTTGTGCATCAAGGCCTCTGGAATTCTCTAGTCCATATGCCACAGGTGTCTGCTTTCACTTCCACATCCTCTGGGAAGAGAGCAGAAATGGAGGCAGAGCCTGGAGCTCAGGAGTTGGAGAGCAGAGCTCCGGGCAGCCTGGTAGGTCAGGAGGAGGGAGATACGAGAGGAGGAAGAGGCACCCCACCTGTAAAACTAAAGCTCTCGTGCCTACCCACCGATTAGCTAATGAAATAATTTGCCCCTTGGAAACTGAAATAGCACCCATTCCCCTGCTCTGAAGCAAAAATTGTTTTTCTTTGTCTCCGTTATTTAAGGCCTCTGAAGATGCTCTGTTTCTGTGAGCACAGTAACTCTATGCTGATGATTTTCAGTGGAGTCATAGCTACCCTCCCAGCAGGTACACTCTCCAATTCTCTCGTTGTGTGTCGTCTTCCTTTTGCCAACATGATGCTCTCCGTGCATGTTCCCTTCTGGTCTCCTCCAAACAGGCAACATTTAGCAAACAACAACAAATCTTTATCATTGGCTGCCCTAAATAAAGCCTAATTGGGAGTTTAACCTTCTAGGAATCTAGAAATGGTAGCTCATCTGCTATGCCATCTTCCCAAATGATACTTCCCATGAGTAGGGATGCTTTAACTCTGTACGTGCTCACACACACATACACACAGGTGTCCTATTAGCCAGAACACCACCTGTGCTTGTGTGTAAGCAGCACTTCCTGTGTGCCCTAGGTGAGCTCTGCGTTATGGATTTGTCACTGCTTTGTGATGTAGGTGAAAGGACAATGGCCCCGAGCTCCTTATCATCGCCTTTCTCATTTCCTACAGAATGGAATGACTGTGGTGGAGGTTTTGACCTTTTCCTGGACTCACATCCTGTCTGCTGAATTATTCTCTGCCACTTTTACCACCAGACCTTGTCTGCCCACCCAACCCCCCCCGCCCCTGAGCTGGACCTAATTACCACAGACGATTTTAGGGTTTTATACTCCTGTGTTCTTAAAAAAAAAAAAGAAAGAAAAAAAACACAGTGCATGAAGAAAAACCCAATACTTCCATAGCTGAAAGAGTTACAGAGAAACCACAAAATTGCGTTGGTGCTATGTAGCATTATACATAACATATTTACATAAACTAAATTGGCACGGAAGAATCTGAGGTGACGGTATTATTTTGTAAGCTTGAAAGTGGACTTTAACAGCAAACATCTCCAACAGAAGGTACAGAAAATACAAATGCACCAAACAGAATAAAAGGTTCACTACCTTAAGCTGTCAGTTGTACATATGCATTATAATGCGCTGGGACAAACGCATCCATCTCTATCCCAGGCGGAAATACTACATCTCTTTCATGAGAAGCTATGACTGCATGTGTAAAATGCTTGCACTAAAATTAAGTCTTCTATCTTCCAAATTTTCTCAATTATTAATACAGCAGACAGCTGTAGTAGCTCTGGCAAAAATAGCAGCCAAGCTTTTCCAAAAGTCAAAGCAGCCATGAGACGTCTGCATGGGGACTTTCCTATGTGAGGACGGGCTGCTCTCTGGATCAAACAGAAAGAAACAAAATCTCCAGCGGAACAACAACAAAAGAGAAACTCGTTTCAGAATTTAACGTGAAAAATGACATCCCCTGCCCCCACCAGGCACACTCACTCCTCTTTATAATAAGAAACTTTGCGTGTCTAGATAAAAAGTTGACGAAAAGGCTATCTTGTCCACTCACTGGGATAACAAACAATTCAGAAAATTAAACAGTAAATCCAAGGAAGGCCAATCACTTCAGTGTGTTCTGGAATGACACTATCCAATTGTGTCTACTCAAAGGGAGGAGGGTGAGGTTAGAAAACAAATTATGCTTTTTTTTTAGATTTCTGGAAGCAAATTAACGTCCAGGAGAAAAGGTTGTCCTTCCGTTGCCACCTTCATATTTTAAACAGGTATTAGCGTCATCTTAACAGAGTCTGATAATATACAATCTTTGTGGAAAAATTCATATTTGAAAAGCATTTCTAAGGGAAAAACTAAGCACTCAGATTGTGTCACAATTCAATGCTCCCTGAACTCAACAGTGATCATGAATTTTCATTCAAAGATTATGTGCAGGACATGCAACAAGAACAGAATAGATTTTTAAAGATTTTTTAAAGTTATAATATCAGAGCTTAAGCATATCACGCCAGAGAGAATGTCACTTGTCAAGGTTACGTCGTGAATGGTCTGGATGTGATTGGACATTTCACATTTCCTGTCACAGTTGTGATTTCACATCATTCTAACCTTTAAAGGCAATCAGACCACACGTCCCAATCTCTGATGGTTGTTATGATACCATCACTCCATTTGTGCCCCAGCACCATACACAAACAGAAATTGTTGTGGGTCTTTGAGGAAAAAGCAAGAGTCATATCAGCGCAAGTTCTAAACAAGGGTATGTTTGCAGCAGTTCTGCGTAACTTGTTTCTAAGAGCAAGGACCATTTTCGCTGTCTCACGACCTACGTAAAAATCACAGCCATCTTCGAATAGATGCCAACAAATGTCAGACAAGCAAACCATGGCTATTTGGAAATGGCTGTTAGTTTATTAATATAATCCCCCAGAGTAAAGCTCGTGGTGTGAATGTTTTCAAGATGGTCAATATCATTTTGAGGCAGGGCTTACTAACATAACATAAACACTCACTGCCCGTGTACCACTTACCATTTGCGATCTGTTCTTTGGACAGCCATTGATGTCTTCAATCTTCTCATTTGCTGAAAAAAGAAACACAAGTCAGAAAAATAAATAATCATCACAGACACTTTGAGCAGTGATGTTCAGGACCCCTGAGGCCAAGAAAATCCTAAGGCCCATACTGGGGTTTGTCCAACCAACACAGGCATGTGAAATACTGAGACGCATCTAGCAAGCTTCAGGACTTACTCATCGAGCTGCCGCCCTCCAGGGACAGCTGGGGCAAGGTCGCTGTCATCTAAGGCAGAGACAACTGCATTGATGACAGTCTTGGAGTGATGGGGCATGGTGGAAATGTCTGGAGACTGGGAAACGGCCTGAGCTGTGACTGTGCTTTAGGCTCTTAAAAAGGCAACTGCAACTTGCCCACAAAAGATAGGGTGCTTCAGAGTGGATCCATCCAGCCACAACACAGCTCCTGGGGACAAAAGCCATAGATGACAGCATCTCACCCCATCTTTAGCCAGAAATGCTAAGATTGCTTTTGTTTGTCTTGATTCTATTCCCGAAGTGGTGGCCAATGGAAGAACAAGAGAGTGAGACTTTAAAAATGGCACATCCATGCTCATACAGTAAGTCCAGATTAGATCTAGAACACACACTATTGAAGTCAAAAGAGTACCTACCTACCTACTTAGGGAAGTGATAGAAAGAGGCTGTACTGAATAAGCTGGAAATCAAATAAATAACAGGGAAGAAAGGCCCAGCTTCCCATGGTGAATGTATTTCATCCTAAGTATGGAGGAATCCTTGCAAGACACAGCCCAAGACATCTGAGTTTGCAACTACAGTGCTACAAGAAAGGCAGTACGTGTAGTGGCTTGGAGGTGAAGATACCCCAGTTTGAAGCTCAGCTTTATAGCTTCTCAGCTGTGTGATCTTAGCCATGTAACACAACCTCTCTGGGCCACAGTTTCCTCATCTATAAAATGGAGCTAATACTACCTACTTCACGGGAGGAGCTGTGAGAAGAAGATTACATGATGCCAGTAAACTGCTCAGTGCAGCGCCTAGCACAGCGAGTGTTCTATGTGTGGTAGAGATCATTAATCCAATAATATATATTCTTATCATCTATGCAAAAATATATAAAATAAAATTTCCCTTTTTTGATGTCTCCATCTGAGTTAAGCCCAGAAACTCAGCGAGGAGTTCACAGTAAAGAATTACGGACTTGCCTCCTCTGTGAAGCCTTTATGAGATTCCTCCCCAATCCCATGTCCCTTTACTGCATGCCCCCTCCCCTAGAAGGGTAAGTCCCACTAGGTCTCTTTGCTCTCCCAGCACCCTGGACTTGCCTCTACTTTGCTTTTAAGTAACACCTAATGTGTAACTCCTTTTCTTGTCTCCCCCAGCTACGCAGACATGTAGATTTTGTTTTTCACACTTGTATCCTTAGGGCTCGACAAGTGTTTGCAAAATTGCATTTAAAATATATATATATATATATATATATCACATCAGATTTTAATGACTATGACACGTAAAACTTCCATGAAGAGAAAAGACATTGAAAAGTGTCTGAAAAGGATAACAGACTCAAAGTGTCCCAGGACATTAAGGTTTTAGAACACCTGAAACTAAATATAGCTCACCGTTACCTCAATTGGGTTTTCTTCCTCTAGTGTTTCTATCTTAAGAAGTAAAAAATAAGAAAGCAAGCTAGTGGCAGGAAATTATTTAAAAATCTAATTACTAGAGACAGCGCCTGGTTAGTATACATTCAGCCTGATCTACACCGTCTTTAGAACTGGCCCAAAGTAATAGATATTCAGGCTTATGACCCACCTGGGAAGACCTCGGTCTTCAGAGAGCCAACTGAGTTTTCTCAGCTCTTAAGAACACTGGAATAGGCATTTTAGGAAGCTTCCTCCACCTGCTTTTCCCTATTCCCAAAAGAGGTGCCATAAAGCCTTTAAAAAGCTCGTAAAGGATGCCCAATGAATGGGATAACTCATGGATGTTTGTTCTTCAGTTCACCAGAAAATACAATTAGCCAGAATGTGTCACTAGCATGTAAACTCCACAAAAACAAGGATTTTCATCTGCTTTGTTTTCTACTATAACCCTAGAGCTTAGCACCGTGCCTGACACACAGTAGCCACTCAATATGTATTTGTTGAGGGGAACTAAGGAGTATTCTGAACATTCCAATGAATCAAAGTTTTACTGTCTATTTTGAGGCAGCTGCTCTTTCACTTGTATATATCAATGTATGTACTGAAGGTGGAAAGAAAGAAAGATCCTTGACAAATGGCACTCCTTCATACACGGGAAATTACGGCAGGCTTGCACTCTGACCTTGGATTTTGATACACAACACCGATACGGCTTTTGAGAATCAAGGCCACTCAAGGTATCTTCCAGTTGGATACTCATGATGGCCAAAGTCATACGGCACTGGATTCTGATCAACACCCAGTTCATTAGTGCTCATTTAAGTGAAGGATGGATAACTATGATCCTGAGAAGTCATTTTAAAGATTATTTATATACCTTCTGGATAAACAAAACCAAGGGATTTGGTCTAATTATCCCTCTAATTCCTTTTCATGGTCTGTCACCTAAACCACAGTCAGGTGCTCCTTGAATTCATTAGGCTCCTATAAGCCTAATGCTGCCATCTTACAACATTCAAAATAAACCAATGGGGTGAAGCCTATTCATGACCCTCTAAAGAAAACATGGGAAGAGATCAAATGACTCAGCCCCAACTCAAAATAAATGTTTAATAAAAATGCAAAAAAGTCTGGACCTCCTAGTTTCCAATTTCATGTAATTTAAATACTTCTCCTTCAACTTAAATTCTCAAGAATTTCTGTGGTTGTCATAAATACTTAGAGCAATAATAGCAGCTCCGATTCTGCTGGTTAGAAGGAAGAAGAGCTTGGTCCTCAGAGCTGAATTTATTAACTCGGGGTAGGGGGTCTTTGGCTACAGCCCCAGAGAAGATAACCAGAGAAGCAAAGGCATTTGTCCCCCAAAGTCTTCAACTGTGATTAAAACCGGCATCCTCAAGTGCCAATGGTAATTTATTCATTCCAGCAAAATCTCTAATGTGGTGACCTGTCTGCACACAAGGTGACAACTTAGTAACTGGAAAGCATCAGTGCACTTTGAGAAGAATGGGATCAAGCTCATCACTTCTCAAAAGACCTCCTCGGAAGGGTTCCAAGCATTTCAACAGCCCAAGCATCTATGCATGGTATCTAGGCATGTGCAGGGCAGCTGGCAGCCCTGCCAACGTCTAGCAAAATTGGCTGCCCTCACTGAAAGGCAGATGACTTACCCAAGGCCACGTCATGGTAGCAGGTCATCAACAGAAAGAAGGTAGGGTCCTGCGTGTTGCCTGAATTTCCTGGTTGTGCTCAGGGGCAGCCCAAATGGTGGTGGAAAGTGAGCTGCTCTCATCCCCTCTCTGTCTTGGCTTCCTCCTTCTCTCCAAGCCTCCTTTGTTTATCCTGTTTCCCTCCCTCTCTCTCTCCTCTTTCCTCCCTGTCTCCCGCCCCTTCTCTCCTTCGCTCACTCCAACCCCTTCTGGCATCCTCCCTGCGTGACAGCAATGTAGGCAGGAGGGGGGAGGCCTGTCTCTCCCTCTTGATTCATGCTGTTTATCCTGGCCTTGCAAACCTTTCTAATAACTCACGGACATGGCACCGTGATGGGCTGGCAGGCAACTGCCGGCTTCGGGCAGCTCATGACTCAAGAAGATTATCATACTAATAAGAGGCTGAAAACAGACACCCAACCCTCAGCCACTAAAGCAAGGGCACTAAGAGGCAGCAGCAAAAGGTCTATTATCTGCCTAATGGGCAGAAGGCAATGACGGAAAAGTGTGGGCCCCAAGATATGCCACTATCTGGTAAGACCAGCCCTAGGATGGATGGATGAAGAGATGGCTAGACCCTAGGGCCCATCCGGGCTAGATGGAGACTTAGGTAGGAGCAATGTCTGTGAAAAGCATCTAAGGTTTTCCTTCATGTTACACATCTTAGCTTTTAAAGGATTCCAACTCTCCATCATTAGAAATAGTAGAGGAGGGAGTAAGATTCCCAAGCCGAAAACCGACTCTTCGATCACTGGCCTTTGTTCTTTAGGTTAAAGCCCAGAATTCACTGCCCTGTACCTGGTAGCCTGGCCTTATTTTGCCTTGTTGAGCCTCTGACTCTCTACCCTCCAGCCTTTCTATGCATTATTTCCTCCACCAGGAAAGCCCTCCCTGACCACTTTACCCAGCTAACTCCAAATTTGAGGTCTTGGCTTATAGATAAATTCCTTGAGGAAACGTTCCCTGATTCCTACCCTCCCAACCCAGCCCCCCAGCTCCCTAGTCATGGGTCTGGCCTCATAGCACACGGATCCTTAATCATTAGGCACAACATTCCTCCCTCCCAGGCCTAGGAACAGGTTGTCCCTTCAAAGGACAATCTCCCTGACTGCAGGTTTTGATGGACCTTCATTTAGATGTGCTCTTTTGAACTATTTTGAAGTAACTTCAAACCTACAGAAAAGTTACAGGAACAGTACAGAGAATTCCCGTATAGCATCATCCATTCTCATTTTCTCCCTCTCTCGCTCCCTCCCTCTTTCTCTCTATAGGTACACTTGTTTAAAAATTCTGAATCAATTTAGTGTAGGCTACATAGATCATGTCCCTCACTCTTACTGTGTATTTCCAAAGGACAAGGATATTATTTCATGGTACAATTTTAAAATTCTGAAAATTTAACATTACTGTAATTCCAATATTCCAATTTTGTCAACTGACTCAAAATTGTCCTTTGTAGCATTTTATGCCCCTGTGTGGGATCCAGTCCAGGATCATGCGGTACATTTAGTTGTCAGGTCTCTTTAATCTCTTTTCCTCTGGAACAATTTCTAAGCCTTTTATATCTTTCACAGCACTGACATTTTGGAACAATTCAGGCCAGTTTTTTTTAACAGAATGTTCCACAATTTGGGTTTGTCCGAGATTCCTCAGGATGGGTTTCAGGTTTTCCATCCCTGATTGCAATGCAACACTAAGTGATGTTGCACTCTTTTCGAGGTACCACGTCAGGAAGCACGTGACACCCAGCTGCTGCTCACCAGTGAGGTACTTTTGATCACCTGGTCATGATGCCTCATTCTCCCATGTGGTTACTATAGGTCCCTTTGCAGCTAATAAGCCATCAGTGGAGAGCCACTGTGAGACCACGTAAATAGCTGCTCTCCATCAAACTTTCTCCTCTAGATTTCAGCATCCATTGGTGATTCTTGCCTTAACTAACCTTTACCACGCAACTCTTCTACATTTATCAGTCAGCATTCACCCGAACAGTTGAGTTCTCTCTTCTCCACTGACAGATCATCTATTTATGTATCTATCAATACAGATTTGTAGATTCCTATTTTATTCCACAGTTATAATCCACAATGGTCCTCAATTATTTTGATGCTCTAGTTGTCCCAGATTAGCTTGCTCTTTGTAGCCCTGGAGGGCAGAACTAGCACTTGTAGGGAGACACTACCAAGGAGGGGCAGATTTTGACTTAATGAAACAAGAGTTTTAAAAACTTCTAACTCTCCGTCGTTAGAACTGGTTGAGGAGGTAGTAAGTTGCCCATCTGCTGACTACTTTAATAGACTCTGCTGACTGCTTTTCACGGAAGCAATTCACGCATCAGGTTGAGGCTTTTAAAAGGTCCCTTCCAAACCTTAGAGTTGCAGCAGAATCCTGGAAAGGAGGAGGGTGTGACATACAGTTTAGAGGAGTGCTCAGAAGAATACTAAATACTGGTAAGGGAAAACATCTGGGCCACCTTTAGGAAACAATCCGAGCCAGGCTTAGGGAAGCAAGGGTTGCAGTGAATAAAATTCTCATCCCTAATCTCCTCAACTCTTCTTGAACATCACTGCACGCCAGGTACCATGTTAAATGCTGTGAATCTAGAAAGAAAGATGACTCACACCCAGGCCTGGAGAGACCCGGGCCCAATATAGCAGTCAGTAGGATGACAGAGGAGGGTCCCTCCAGCTCTGCCTGGGGGAGCTAGGAAGTATCAGGGAGAAACTGACCTTTCAAGAATGAGTAGGAGCTCTCCAGCCAAAGAGCAACTGTAACCACTAGAATTCTGTCCAATACAAGATGGAGTCACTAGGACTCCAATTCTGGTTAAATCTTAGGGAGAACAGAGAGAGATACACCCACCCCCAACACACATATGTGTGTCTGTATATATATACACACACACATATATGTATATATTAAAAACACGCACACATACAAATATATATTTTTACATTTTCCTTTTATAGGCATATGTGTGGGGGAAACATGGAGCATAGCGGTTAATAGTTTAGCATCCTGGTCAGAGTGCTGTCCCCTCCCGCCACCCCCCACCAACCAAGAGATCTGTGTTCATAAGACACTCTGAGATGAAATGTTCTGAACTGGCTGATGGACAGTCTAGGGAAGAAGTCGCATAGGAGATGCCTATGTTTAGCTGCCTTCTCATCTCCCCGTATCCTGGGCCTCTGTTCTCCACACCCAGAGCAGAGGGTGTGAGCCTGGCACAGTCAGGGGTAGAGTTCCATGTGTTGACATCTGGCCTTACTTAGTAGCGAGTCCCTGGGCAGAGGGAGCCTCTCCTGGAGGGCTGGGGAGGAAGCAACTTGGTGGCCTGAGTGGCAGCCTGCATCAGTGGTACTAGCTTGAGCCTCTGAAATCACAGTCCAATAGTTCAGGCCCAGAAAGGTCACTGTCTAGGGAGGTTCATCTCATCTGAATAGATTCAGGGACGCATCCTCCTGAGCAATGATTAGAAACTGTGCTAGCTTACGTCTCCCTAGCGCCACGCTTAGTGAATGTGCAATACACGGTACCATTCACCTTTGCTGGGCCCTGGCAGATACAACTAGTCTATCGTGACACTCTGACATCGATTCAGAGGCCTCTTCATCTTTCTACACGTATCTTTCTAGGCAGTGGCTACCAAGTCCTATCCAGAAACGCCTTCCGGTATCCAAGCATATTTCATATCTGATACCTACCTTGTGCATTTCCCAAGACTGCCACAAGATCAGACAAAGCAGGCATGGCTGTGCCCATTTTAAAGACAGGGAAACAGAGGTGGCAGAGGCCATGTTCAGAGACCCATGTGGCAAGGAGCTGAGAGGGTCCTCTAGGAGCTGAGGGTGGCCTCCAACTAACAGTCAGGGAGAAATCAGGGCTCACACTCCTATAACTGCAAGTAAATGAATTCTGCCAACAATCTGAGTAAGCTTGACCCCTTTCCCCAGTCAAGCTCCAGATGAGGACTCAAGCCTGACCAACACCTTGACTGCAGCCTGGCAGAGGCACCCAGCTAAGCCATGCTTGCACTTCTGATGCACAGAAATAGTTAATGCATGTTGTGAGATAGTTAATAGATGTTGTTTTAAGCCATTAAGTTTGTGACACTTTGTTATACAGCAACAGCAAACTAATACAGGGAAGGAAGGAAAAAGGAGAGAAGGAGGACCAATGGAAGCTGGTCTTCAATCAATCTTGGGACAGCAGGGAAGCATCTTTCTCTTTCAAAGTCCAAGATCTTCGCCTGAGGGCAACGTACATATATTTTTAGGTACAGTCTCCACAGATGTGAGCAGAGCTAGAACCATAAAAGGCTTCTTCTCACTTGAAGGATAAGCAACTTTTCCATAAGAACTCACGCCTGAGGGGCTGGGGCTTCTGTCCTATTTTTCTGCCTTCTCTTTCGGCATGAGTCGGCCGCTAAAGCTGCCAGCGACAACAATCAGTCTAATGCCATCTAATTGGCCTCCCGCCTCCACGGTCTGCTCTGCGTTCTCAGGCAGGACCACTGGGGTGCTTCCCTTAAGACCCAAGGCAAAGCTGTGCCCAGCCTCCACCCACGTTCCTGCCCAGGGTGACTCCTCTCCTCCTGCACACAGCCAAGGCATTAAAAGCCCCACCACTCCACTTCCCTTCCCCTAGTATGAAAAACAGAACCAGCCCTCTGCGGAGTTTGATCCTTTGATTTCTCAGACCCGATTAGAGTTCACAGGAATAAGCCAGCCCCATATTGCCGTTTTTTGTTTTTTTTTTTTGAAATATTGCCAGAGTAATCCACAAAAAAGCACCATCGCAGGGGGGAAATGAGAGAGCCAGAAAGATGGTAGGAGGTAAGAAAGGGGACAGAGAGCCCCTCCCCAAACCACCAGCATTTCCCCCCAGCCAGGGCTAGTCTTTCTTCTCAGAGAATCAAGGTGAGATTGCCACGTGGGTGATCTTATCAGGAAAAACAAGCTGGTACCCCTCACTCCCCCGGCACAAGGCAAGAGTCAAAAAAAGTGTCATACATGTGACAGAAACACTGCATTTTTAGATGTCGGGATTCCAAGTCCCTCTTGCCAGACTCGACCCCGTCTGGACTGTTCTCCACGGTAACTCATCCACCCCTGACGTAAAATCTGCTCTTACCCACAACCTGGATAATCTGGGCCAGGAGGACGCCGTCCGTCACATCTTGCTGGAGATCCTTGATGAGACGTTTGTGGCCTGATTTGGCTAGATAGTGATTGGCCCAGTCCGTGTAGATCTGCAAAAAAGCAAACGGGCAACTTTAGGAACCCCGTCAGATTCCATCTGAGGCACAGCTGCTAGGCTGGTATAGGAGCCACTGTCCCGCAGGCGAGCTGTCTGGGGCCAGCCAGCGCCATTAACATGCAGTGCATTGTGCCCATGGGGTATTCAGCTGGCCAGAGCCAGGCTTTCACCTATTGAGAGATCTGCCATCAAGGCTCAGGAGAAAGCTAAAGAAAGCTTCAAAACATGCAGAGGCCTGAATGGGACAGGGGACACGGAACTAAACAGTCTGCGCCAGACGGCTTTGAGAGGCTGCGGCTCTAAATGCAGGCGAGGTCTCCCCCGCCCCACTGCCCTACCCTGCCCCTTCCCATCTTTTTCTCTTTATTGAGAAAACGTATGGGGAGGTTACCACCCAACAGGCATCTTTTCACGGGCCATTTCAGGGAAAGGAGGGCTATTGAGTTAGCCGGGTTCTCAGGAGCCTGGGTCCCTTGTAAAGGAGCCAAGTACCGAAACACAGAGCGCTTCAATTACTCTTGTGTGAGCGGGGTTATTAATGGCCTCACAATCATCTCAAATTTAATCAGTTTAACTTAAAAGCCTGGCATCATTTTCACAGTTGGGAACAAAACCCCCCCAGCAAATTCCAACATATTTAAACACAGCATTGGTGTGCACAGCACCTGAAAGGCAGAGGCTGGGTCATCATGGGATCAGGAAAGCAGACCCCCTTGGGGGATGGAGAGACCTGCCCCTCCCAGTCACAGAATCGTCGGCACAAAGTATTTCCTTCCAAAGAGTCAACAAACACAAGAAAACTCTCGCCTAAAAACTTTCTCCCTAAATGACACAAGCCAAAAACAAAACTGAAAACCTCCTCGTCAATTCTGAGTGCTAAGTTTCATGCGTGGACTTGTGAGTTTGCGGGGGACATGCAGGTCCTATTTATCAGCACCTTTTTTTTCCCCAGGAGGGATACAAACCCGCGCCTGCTCAGAAAGAGAAGTATCCCACCTCAGCTGGGCCGTGTCTGCAGGTGCAGTTCACATACTAATCCGTGTGATGTCTCCACCCAAATGATGAAAGTGATTACTGTATCTCCACCAGCAGGCCTGCTCCGAGATCTCGCGTGACTCACAGAGCGGTGGAAGCCCTGTCCTTGCCCCAGCTCTCACTCTTCCCAACACTGTGCTCAGAGGAATCTCACACAGTGGGGTGCTGCCCTTCAAGGCCCCCGGAATGGGGACTGAGGGCCAGGGCCCGGACTTGCAAAATAGGCCCTTCGAGGGAGGCGGCACCTCTGACTACTCCACCTGGGACCGTGAAGGCCTCATCCCAAGAGGGGTCAAGGCAGACGTGCACTTTCCGCTTCATCAAGCGCTGGGAACAGACGACGCCTATCCACCCCCCAGCCCCCAACGCGAAGCTTCCACTGCAGAGACCCACACCACAATACGGTTCTATTTCACACCTCGGACCATGGCATCTAATCCTTAAATCCATGTCACTTTCCTTCCTCATGACTCCCACATTGTCAGATAGAAGCTCTAGTTCAGCAAGATCATTTTCAATTTCACAAGCACTGAGAAGGCTAAGGAAGTCGAGCGCCATCTTGGTCATTACAATGGCCAATCTGAGAGATCATTCGATGAAATTGTTAAGAGGGAGAGAGAGAAAGGGAAAGACATTCAAAGGAAAAGAGAAAGACCTGGGTTCAAGTCCCAGCCCCGGAGGCTCCCCAGGGTGGGGATCTGGGTCTGTTTTGTTCAATTTCTCAACATGTATCTCTGGAGGAACGGGTGTATGACCTCAGGTGGGCTGTTTGACTCTCTGAGCCTAGGTTTTCTTATCTGTAAAATGGAATAAATACCATGTACTTGTCAGTTCTTATGAAAACTGAGTGATACAACATATTCGGAAAAAAGTGCCTTATGCAGAGTAGGAGCTTAATAACAACGAACACATACAGAGCCTAATACATACCAGACACTGGTCCAGACACTTTACATGCATTAACTCATTTCATCCTTATTCTCTGTGGTAGATGCTATCATTGTGTCTATTCTTCAGAGGAGAAAACTAAAGTGTAGAGAGGTAAAGTAACTTATCTAAGATCACAGGGAAGTGGCAGTGCCAGGATATGAACCCAGGCTGACTAACTCTAGAATCCCTTAGACACTCTCCAACACTGCTTCTCTGAATACAAATATAAATTACTCAATGCACTCACCCCCTCCATGACACCGTCCTACTGACTCAGCTCATTCTCTGTTATGTTCTCACTGAAAGAATTGTTTAAAAATAAATAAAACCCCCAAACCTATCCATTGCTGTCTGAATGCCCTCTGGCAAGTCACTTGCCTTTTCCGGGCTTCAGTTTATCCAGCTGTAAAATGGGCACAGTAAGGTCTACTTCAGAAGGTGGTTGCGAAGACCCAGTGAAGCACCACCTGGAAGCCCCTGACCTGACCCACGTGCGGCTCAGGAAGCAGAGAGAGCAGGTGGTCAAGAGGAGGGCACTGGAGTCAGCAGACTGCTCTAAATCTTAGCTGCCACACTGCCTATTACGTCTGTGTCCTTTGGCCTGGGTGTCCTCATTTACCAGAGGGGATAATAATACCAACATCATTGGGCCATTATGAAGGTGAAACGAGTTCATACACATAAAGGACACAGAATGTGACACATGCTAAGTGTTCAGTAAATAAAAAGGATATTAGAAATTTGACTACCAGCATTATAAAATGGGCCAGAACAAAACCAGCCACAGCCTCTACCCTGAACCTCCAGGACGCAAATGACTTGAAGACTCACCCCCCTTCTCTTTCACAAGGTACAATTTCGAGAGTCTGGAGCACCCCCATCTGGAATCACAAACCACAGTAGACTGTGAAAGAAAAGCAGGCCAGAAACTGGCCAGGCTGGTACAGAGAGTGATACCAGGCTGGTATCTTCCCTCAACAGGAGATACACCGCAGTGATGTCTCAAGCCCTGGAGGGATCCTACCACCTGAGGGTCTGAGGGACCACGAGAACATCCCAAAGCTTCAAGCCACCTGCCCCACAACCATCAGCTGAGGTGAGAACAGGCCACGGACAAGGACACCGCTGAGTGGGAGGGGATACAGGCACCTCTGTTCATTCCCTTCCTAGGTGATTAAGGGTATTTTAAAATAGACGTATCCTCCCTAAAGCCAGCCCTCTCTGTGTCTACACAGTCCGGCAGGAAGCCAAGGTTAAGCAAGCTTCTGTCAACAAGTACAGGGGCAACCCTCTCCCCATCACCCACCAGCACACAGTGCGGAGCCCTGGGGAGGCCACACAGGTATCTGGCATACCAGGGAGAACTCGGAAAGTTCTACAGTGGTCAGAAATGGCTCTGCCAAAGGAGTGAACCTCTCTACTCCACGCTGTTTAAGACAGAGCTCTTCTTCTCCCAACTCGAATCTACCTACATACCACAACCAACTTAATCTTCCAAGAGCACAGCTCTAGTCCTATCACCTGCTCACAGAATCATCAATGGCTCCCCACTGAATGAAAGGCAGACTTTTCATACCGCAGTTCAAGGCAGTCTTATCCATCCACTCTTCCCCAGCCAGCGTCGACCTCGCAGGGGAGGCAGTGCGTGGGTAAGTGAAAAGCTTGGGCTTGGGAACTGACCAAGTCAAGGTGGCCCTTGGCATGTGAATTTCTTTTCACCTCTCTGTACCTCAGTTTTATCCTCCATAAAATGGGGATTATACCAAGTATATGATAAGGCAGGGAGGGACTGGCCAACTGTGACCCAGGCCAAACCCAAGGGACCACCTGTTTCTGTAAACAAAGTTCTGTGGGAGCCCAGTCACACCCATTTGTCATCTGTAGCTGCTTTCAGACCACAATGGCACAGCTGAGTAGCTGTGATAGAGGCTTCTAGCCCACACAGCCTCAAATATTTACTGTCCAGCTCTTTACAGAAGAAAGTGGCCAGTCTGTGTCATAGGGACTGAATGACATAATATGCCTACACATAGCAAGGGCTCAGTAATAATTACAATTACCCTCAGGAAAATTGGACCTCACACTTCCCCATCTCTGAACTCCTGCCACCCCACCCACCTGAGTGCCTCCACCTGGGGCCACCCCAAAAAACTCCATTCCTACGCTGGTTCCTCCAGGAAGTCACCCTTGATTTCCTCATTGCATCCCGAGCTGCATACGAAGCAGAGAACCTGTTTGCTGGCACCACGTCCTCACTCCACCCCCAGATTGTGGCAGAGATGGTGTCTCGTCCATCTCTGGGCCCAGACAGTGTCTCTCAAGGCGGGGGCACAGCAGGTGGTCAGTAAGTGGTTGCCGGCATTGAGCTGAATGGAGAGAAAAAGGGCAAACCCTTGGGAAACTGATTGCATTGGAGACTTAACGTGAGCTCTCAGTGAATCCTCAAACCAGGATCTCATGTCTCTTTATTGACTGAAAAGAGGAAGGAATAGAGAAAATAAATCACTCCAGAGTGCAAGCCCGTTAATCAGGACCCATCAAACAAGAATCATTGATTATCTGGAGTTTCCTCTCCCCAGCTCTCGACTTTGTGAAGAAGTGAGTCACAAGAAAATGCCTAGATTTATTTTAAGAAACACAGTTTTCATGGGCCCTGCTACGCACTGACATACTTCAGCCCCATCCCTCTCACTCGCTGTTTCAGTACCTCATGCAATGACTGCCATTCTTCCAAGGAGTACCTTTGGAAAATAAACTCACAATATCCTTAGTCATCGAAGACTACTTCAGGTTCAGGAAGTCAACAAATACGGAACAGTGTGTGTTTGGAAGATTTTAAGCAAGGGCTAAGGCATGCAGGGCTTCCTCTGTAAGCCTCAGGCATTCAGAATCAATTTCTCCAGAGCCTCTCGTTCCGCAGAGCTCTAAAGACTTAGGGCTTCTGTTGCTTTTACGCTGGAGCCCACTCATCCTTGATCGGTGAACTTTCAGTAGAAATGGGCAAGACAAAGAACCACACAGTTCTAGGAAAGAATAAAACAACCATCCCCACCCCCAACTCCAAATCATCACATCATTCCAGAGAAAAGATTTCTAGAGGAAAAGGCTCTAGAATCGTTTCGCACCAGTATCTGAAGGAGTCTTTCCCGCTCTGGCTCTGACCCATCTTGTTGAGTTTACCACTCTTCCCACCCCCTCTAAAGGGAGACCCGGTGCTCCAGAAGCGCCTGGTGAGGGAAAGGAGCTGCTGTCAGAGGCCTGAAAAGAAAAAAGGGGAAGGAAGACAATGACAGCTGAAGAGCGAATTCGTTTTGATTCACTTTATTAGCCCTGACAGAATTTCAAGGAGTGTGTCATTTGTTTGCTTATAACTCCACATCATTCCATATCAAACAGGCTGAAATCAAAGAGGGAAAATCTTGACAGATCAAGCAAAGTAAAGAACCTGATTATTAGTTGTAACAAGAAAACTGATAAAAATTGCACTGTTGTTAAACCAACGGGGAAGGTGCCAAGTTTATACTGCAATTAGCTCTCAAATGAAGGGGGACGGGCAGCTCTAAGGAAGAAACCTCCCAAAATTCCATAAAATAACTGCACCCAAAGTCATTGCCCTAACAACTCTAAATGCAGACCCACATGCGGGGCACACAGATTGATGGATCCTGAAGCAGCAGATAGCTTTACCACAGCCGTTCCAGGAGGAAAAGAGTACAATGTATCTCTTAGCAGGAAATGCCAGGAGGGAGATTTAAGATACAAGTACACTAGTCATTTAGCATCTGAGGTGGTCTCCAGTCCGTCAGTTGTAAAGAGAACTCAACTGTTCGGCCTCCATTCAATGTCCCGCTCTAGACTTCGGGAACATCAACATCCCATCATTTCCATGACTGCGCAGTGTGTGGTTAAATGGTTTAGTTCTGATTGTCCTGAAGCACAAAAAATGATATTGCAACAACAGTATAGAGTGTCCACCCAGCACCTGAATACCACAAAGAATGATTATTCAAGTAGTCACAGTTTTAAGACAATCAAAATGCACCATTTGTTATTAAGGGCAAAGCGGTTAACACATTCACTTCTGTATCCCCAGCACCTCAAAAGGAGCCCGGTACCTACCCAACAGGTGTGTCCACATGTCCACAGATCATTTTAATTGCCTGGGGTGAAGTAAGGGGCCTGAAGCTAGCTGGTGGCTTTTTCCCTCTTCCCCTCTCTCCCCATCAGAGTCTAATATGTCCTTTCTTAATGCAGACCCTGCCTTGATTAAAACCACTGCCTTGAAACAAACATTCAGATGGGTGAATGGTGTCCCCAGCCCTACACATTGGAAAAAGAGGGGGAGCACGGAGAAGCCAATCCAGGCCACACAGCCCAGCAAGGGCTGAGCCTGAACCCTGGCACTGCTCTCTGTTTTCTCAAAGGAAGAGTCCAGTTCTGCCCAGTTTCCGTGGTTCTCACTACATGCCCACCCTAGAGGTCAATGACTCTCTTCCATCCCCATGTTTCCAATCTCCCGATGCATTACTCGGGTCATTTGTGGTTTTTCATCAACCACGGTAATTATACAAGGGCAGTGTGTCTGCAATCTCAGGAGCTGGCGTGGACCAGGGTTCAGATCTGGCTCTGCCTCTTACCAGCCAGGCGGCCCACAATGAGTCAGGGCCAGCTGAGCGCGGGGGGCCCTCACTTACACGGTGGTGATATGTAGGTTTGCTTTACAGACGAAATGAAAACATGTATATCAATGGTTAACACAGTGTCTGGAGCACAGTATTGAATAAATGGTGGTTATTCATATTCAAATTAATATAAGTTTTGGGGGAATAAGTCATTCTAAATTGCTGAGAGCTTCCACTTCAGAAAGCCAGTTTTTAACTATGCCATAGGGACTCTTTCCTAAATAGATTATCACGATCCCTGCTTTTTAAATTAACTCAATTCCATGTTTTCTTGATGACCTATGGACGTACTATGAATAGCATTTTGATGCATACAAGGATGCCCTTAAGGCTGCAGAGTTGCTGGACTGTCTTTAAAAGACCCCAGAGTCCTTTAAAATTAGGTGTAAAGTAAAAGAAGTACCATTCAAGCGAGAGCCTTGATAGGACTTTTCCATTGATGAAAACACCTAAGTGGAAGGCTTTTGCGGCACCCCTCTGAGCTGCTCGCAGGGTCTGTAGGGAAGGCTTCTTGGCTCTCAGCTGGTCTCTAGCCAGGTAAGGCTGCTAGAAAGCTGGGCTCCAGGAGCACCTAGATGTGACTGGGGTCTGTATCTCCCATGCGAGCACATGCAGAACGGGACTGCCAGCCCCTGTTCTCAATATACGTTTTGGAATATGGTTCACAGGATCTTGTTTACACCAGGGAGTATACATCCCTGTCTGGACCCAGAGGATAGCAGCAGGGGGAGGGAGGAGCCCACTGCTTGTTTTCTCCCTTTGTAATGGGCAGTAACCTACATACTTGTATGCACAACCACCAAAGAGCCACCCTGACACCTGCCCATATGTATGCTTCTGTCCCTAAGGGATATGCACACATGTACACACACACACAGCAGGTGACTAGAGGAGGGCCAGGGCTTATCGCTAATCCGAATTTCCATCCACTCCCCTCACCACCCTTCCTCCTACTTTACCTCTGAATGATATCAAGTCAAGAAAAGGTGCTCAGAGCTGCAAGTACGCCCTGGTGCCTTGAGCAAACGCTGCCTGAGCAGCCGCCTCTGCTGGGTCCCACTCTTGCTGTAGCCTTGTGTAGGATGCTAACTACCATCCACCAAATTCTGTGGTGAACTGATAAAGAAAGCACCTTCTAGAGTCAGACTGCTTAGGTTCCAGACATGCCTCAACCACCTCCCGGCAGAGTTATCCCAGGCAAGTTCCTTAAACTATGTCTGAGCCTCTGTTTCCTCATCTGTAAAATGGGTCGACTCCCTATTCAGGTTCTTGTGAGATTGAAAAGAGGTCATCTAAATGGGAAGGAAATCTAAAAAAGAGGGGATATATGTTTACGTATAACCGATTCACTTTGCTGTACAGCAGAAACACAATACTCTAAAGCAACTATACTCCGATAAAAATTAATTTTAAAAAAAGATGATGAGAAGGAAAAAAAAAAAGAAAAGAGGTCATCTAACAATGCCCAGTGCATAGTAAGGACACACAGTGTGTTAATGCCAATTATCATTACCATGAAGACGATGCCATGCGCTGTGAACACTTGGCAAACAATGGATTCCTTTAGTTCCCAACTCACCTGTGAGGAAGGTATTATTTCCCCCATTTTACAGATGAGGAAATGGAGGCTCTGAGAGGGGAAATGACTTTCCCAATGTCACACACTAGTATGCAGCCTTTGATAGCAGAGACTCTGGTTCCTAATGATGCTACACTGCTCCTCAGAGGCCCACGCAGGAACCGTGAGCCACAGAAGGGTGAGCGTCACGGCCGCGTGGGAAAAGCAGCCAGAGAGAGTAAGGCTCGTTGCACAACAGGCACCTCAATGTCACCCGCACCTGCCCCTGGGAACACAGTTGGCTGCTTGTCACTCACGCCTAACAGATCCAAGAGGAGAGCTGACACTTTCCCATGTCACCAAAGCACAAGCCAAACATCATTTCACAAGTGTCACTATCGCAAAAATAAAAATGCCAGTACCACAGGAGTTACCACTGCAGGGTTGTATCCGGCTGGGAAATGCTCAGGAGTAAAGTCCCCCAGTTCCTCCAGCCTGAAGTGGACCAGGCCAGCCTGGGAAGGGCCCCTCAGCCACACAATGGTGGCATTGTCCTGCGGGAACAGCAACCAGCCGCAGGTGGGCGTGCACAGCAACTCCAGAGGTTTTGAAACTGTGCCTCTAGAAAAATACACCAGGCTGGTGAACGTGCAAGGAGGCACTGGTGAGATCTTAAGGATGAGCACGGAGGCGCCTGCTTACCCCACACCTTGGGCTGACCCACCTTCGATGCCTAGGATGCCCCTTGCTTGCTCTGTCCTCCTGGGATAGGCTGTGCTCTGCCCTGCACTTGACAGGATACATAGTCCTTTCCCATTTGTTTCCTCACTATGGCCACCACCTGTGCACAAGGGGAGGATGTGCTTCTGTTGAGAGCCTACTGTGTGCCAGGCATTTTCTACATGTGATCTCATCTACAATCTCTCCCTGCTGGAGTGACAGCTGCAGGGGAACAAAAATTCTCATCTGCTTTGCTCACTGAATTTTTCCCAACATCCAGCATGGTGCCTGGCACACAGTAGGTGCTCACTAAATCTCTGTTGACTAAATGAGTCATCCCCATTTTACATACTGGAAAACAGAGGCTCTAAAAGGTTAAGAAATGTACATAGGGTCCCACACCTAACAAATGGTGATGCTCCATTTGAGCCAGGCAGCCTGGTCCTGCGGCTACCAGCTCTTACAAAAAATGTGCATCCAGGTCTCCCGAGGGCCTCCCTGGAAAGTCAAATAAGGCCAAGTAAGGATGAAGATGATCACTGGTGTCTTCAGAATAAAACTGGGTTCCCCCTGCAGCACTTCCTCTCACCTACTCCAACCATAGACGCAAGATCTGAATAACTTTTACCATAATGTCCAGCATTTCCAAGAAAGCCAAATGTCAGAGCCCACTTGGAATTTCTCAAGTATTTTCAGTCCCTTCCTGTGTTCATTAGTCATTAGAGATATTCTCTTCCCAAGAGCTTCCTCTCTGGCTGTGATGGGAACCAGGCCCCCCCCCCCCACCCCAGAGGCAGGCCTGGAGGGAGGGAAGGACGAGATGTGGTGGAGGGTAGGGGGAGCCGCTGACACACTCTTTGACAGCAAACATCCCCAAACCCAACAAGAGCTTGTGGGAGCTGCCTGGCAGGGTGGCCACACCCGAGGGGCTGGTGACAACCTGGGCAACAACACAGACCTCCCTCCCGTCTGGTCATGAACTGATCTTTTAAATATTAGCCTCCCTCCGGTCCTCCAAGCCTCCACAGTTCCCCTCATCTGCAGACTGCAGGGAAGGGGATGCCAGCCATTGCGCTTCTCAGTCGCTCCTGTCCAGCCCAAATGCCTCAGCTTAGCTTCCTAGGCACAGGATCCCCAGGATTTTGGCCCTACCAGGTCCAGTCAAGACCTTGGAGTCCTGGGTAGCCTCTGGTAGGTTGCTTAACCTGAGTCTGTCTCCTCTTCACAGGATTGTTAAATGCATAAAGGGAAACATTAGACCTAAGGGACCTCACACATTTGGACACGGAGTATGCCAAGGCGTTGAGCAAGCCACTTTCTGAGCCTCAACTTCCACATGTGTAAAATGGGATAATAATTTATTATCTACTGTGAGGACTACATGAGAATGTTTGTAAAGTCCTTAGCACAGTGCCTGGCACTTAGGTGGAACCTTTGAATTTTTTTAAACTTATTTTTATCTTTGGCCACACCATGCAGAATGCAGGATCTTAGTTCCCCAACCAGGGATCGAACCCGTGCCCCCTGCAGTGGGAGCACAGAGTCTTAACCACTGGACCGCCAGGGAAGTCCCAGGAACCTTTAAACGTTAGTTTCCTTTCCTGCCTCGTCTCCATGTCCCCAACCCACAAATTCCTCTGGTCCACCACTCACACCACAGGCTCTGTGCCACGTTAACCTTCGGTCCCTGCCGGTGGGTTTTCTGGTCTGGCGTGTCCTCCCGCATCCCCTCCGTTTGGCAGGATGTTCTCTTCTAGAAACCAGCCCGACTGCCAGGCTTCTCTCCCTTCTTTGAAATCCTAGTGCACCTACAGTTAAACACACCTGTGTGCCTAGCTACCCAGCCCCTGTACCTTTGCCCACACCATCCTTTCTGCCAGCAGTGCCATCTCTACCCCACCACCTGGCAAATGCCTATTCGGTGTCTTAAAAGCCTAGTCAAGTCTCAATCCCTGTAAAGCCATTCCCAACTCACTGTCTCACTCCCAACAGGAAATTCTTTGTTCCTTCTTCTTGGCTCCAAAATCACTTTGCACATGGCTTCATCATGGTTATTATAACCATCCACATCTCAACTGGGGGCTTCTCCAGAGTAGAGAACAAATTTTCTACATCTTTGAAACATTAGCACAGTGCCTGACTCCCTACAGGAGCTCAATAAACAAGCACTTACTGACTTACTGGATGGTCAATGGGTGGACAGATGGACAAGAAATGGAGGGGTAGACCAGTGAACGTTCAGATGGATGGACAGACACATGGATGAATAGATGGGATGGATGAATGAATCTGTTCCCCTTCACTGCCTAGCACATAAAGTCCCCATGAAATCAAGACGATGATTCATATATCTTTTAGACCAGTCATAGTACAAGACACAGAACAGGCACTGGTAGGTAACACTTTGCTGTGAGAATTTCCAGCAACACGGTAGTGACCCACCTGACTGTGGACATTAAAGTGTTCTTTAAAACAATACACACACAGAAACACACACATGCTAGAGCAGGCTTGTACTGGCTCTGGAGAGTTAACTGTTAAACTTCTAGGAAATCTGTGAGTTAGCTGTTAACCAGCCATTAATTATAAAGAAATATCAGAAAGTGAAATTTAAGAAAACAATCCCATTTACAATTGCATCGAAAATAAGATACCAAAGACTGAGTTCTCACCCTTGCGCAGTTGTTTTCTAGTTGTTCAACTCTGCATTACCAGATTGGCCTCAAATTATTCAAAATATTCTCTGAAAGGATTAATAGGAAATGATCAGACATTCTGATCTCCAGGAATGTCTATCTCCAGTGGACAGTCCCAATCTCTCTACAGTGTTGTCGTACGAGGTGATCCTGAATCCCAAGAGACCAATTCATCCATAATTTCAATTACAGAATTTCAGTGACTGAAGAACCTCTGGTGATCTGATACAACCCTAAATTTATAGTTGAAGAAAGTGAGGCCAATTTAAGTTACTTTTAGGTTATCCCCAAACTTAAATATATGGCCCTATATGGACCTAAAAATAAATATATAGGCCAATCATCCATGAGGTCACAACAAAACATACATGAAGCAAATAAAAATGCATTCTTTTGTATGATAAAACTGAACTTAGAAAACGGAACAATCTGAAAAAATAATTTAATCTAAAATTGTTCAATTTAAAATTCCTTTTCCAATTGTATTGAGACTTAATTTACATGTAATGTACTGCATATATTTCAAATGTAAAATTTGATGAGTTCTGATCTACGTACACCCACGAAACCACCCCTACAATCAAGATAACAAATGTTGGAATCTAAAAAAAAAAAATGGTTCTGATGAACCTGAGGGGCAGGACAGGAATAAAGACGCAGACGCAGATGCAGACACGTAGAGAATGGACTTGAGGACACGGGGAGGGGGAAGGGTAAACTGGGACAAAGTGAGAGAGTGGCATGGACATATATACACTACCAAATGTAAAATAGATAGCTAGTGGGAAGCAGCCACACATAGCACAGGGAGATCAGCTCGGTGCTTTGTGACCACCTAGAGGGGTGGGATAGGGAGGGTGGGAGGGAGGCTCGAGAGGGAGGGGATATGGGGATATGTGTATACATATAGCTGATTCACCTTGTTATACAGCAGAAACTAACAGCATTGTAAAGCAATTACACTCCAATAAAGATATTTAAAAAAAAAAAGATAACAAATATTTCTACCAACCCCAAGAACTTCCTGGCAATCCTTTATAAACCGTCCCTCACTCTACCACTACTGCAAGGCTAACAAGGACCTGCTTTATGTCGTTACAGATTCACTTGGGCTTTGCTTTCTGAACTGTATAAACATAGAATTATATATACTTTAAAATTATATTATATAGGGCTTCCCTGGTGGCGCAGTGGTTGAGAGCCCGCCTGCCGATGCAGGGGACGCGGGTTCGTGCCCCGGTCCGGGAGGATCCCACATACCGCGGAGCGGCTGGGCCCGTGAGCCATGGCCGCTGAGCCTGCGCGTCCGGAGCCTGTGCTCCACAACGGGAGAGGCCACAACAGTGAGAGGCCCGCGTACCGCAAAAAAAAAAAAAAAAATTATATTATATAAACTTACAATTAAATTTTTAAAGGTAGTCGTACTCAAAACTCATCACTTCCTTTAAAATTATCTTTCTACATTTTACCATTGCTTATGCTCGAGGTGATTTACATCTATTTCCTCCATATGAGGGAAATAGTATATAATGGTATACAGTCTTGCACATCTCTTGCCAGTTCAGAGATGTCACATTTGGTAGACTGAAATCAGCCTTGGTAGGAGATTTACCTTGGAAATCAGCAAGTGCTACCTATCAATTGTGAGCCCACTGTTAACCGCCACTAGGCGTGCACAGGTGAGTGGTGGGGATGGGATGTTCCTTTCTTCCCCCTCCCCTTCCCCCACCCCCCCCACCAAGAAGGAGCTTTTCTGTTACGTAAAATAATGTGTATGAGTGTGCAAATTCAGAGGAGTGCAGACTGAGCTAAAATGCTTTGCATCAGAAAGACAGAGTTCAGGCAGAGAAAGAAGAGGTCGGAGCTGGACCGACCGGGAAGCAGGAAGGCTGTGTGGGTGGCGAGGAAGGAAGAAGCCCTGGAGACAAGATCAAGGGGCATTTAATGAACCTGTACATGGTCCAAACACAGCCCTTTCAAATCTTCAATAAAATCTGTATTCTTACCGGTGCTTTCTAGGGCTAGTGGAATCCTTCTTAGGAAGGCCTAAGGTGCCAACTCCTGCTTCCCAGTGGGTGAAGGGGCAGGAGAGAGTGAGCCAGAGCCAGTTAGGTTACTCCCATTCCAGAGTGATGAGCTTTATCCACAGGGCCGAGGGGGAGATGGCGAGCTCGTGGTACCCCTATGTAGCACCGGACTGGGTGTGTGTGTCCCAAGGCACTCACTCAAGGAATGCTAGCAGACAGGCCCTCTTGGTGGCCTCATCCCTCCTCCCGCACAAGCCTCCTGGATTCCAGCATCGGCCTCCCAAATATTTATGGTCCACAAGCTGCCTCGCCCCTCCCTGCCCCTACACTGACTCCGCCACCCACCGAGGTGTCCCAACTGGCCCTGCCACCGATGCGATGCTGCCCATTCGCGGGCACTGGGCCTGGCCCCGTCGCAGCCTGACACTGGTGATCAAAACTCACCTGACATGTTCCATTCCATTCCATCGGGGCTTCCTAGGTCCCAGGTATGCAGCTCTTCCAGGGATGGCCTGGTGAGTCACTGTTCCCAACTAACATTTACGTTCCCAATGGAGTCATCAATGTTTTACTTCCAGGAGATGGCTAGGGGGAAAGGCAACCACACTGGCAAGCTTGGGAGAGAGTTTTTTGTCTTTTTTAAATGGTAATAGGTTTTTTGGGGGGCCAATCAGATCACTGCAGGTGAGTGGCTATATAAACAGTACATTGCTCACTGAAATTCACAACCCACGGGACAAACTATGTGCACTCTTGGTAACTGTTGGAGGATGCTCCCTTACCCAGGAAACCTGAGTAGTGGGTGACACTTTAAGGATTTCCCCTGGGTCAGGTTTCTTGAGAAGCAGCCAAAGCAGGCTGATTCATCAGGAAGAAGCAGATCCAGAGAAGACCCCAAGCATGGGGGCCGGGGGCAGTCCCCTTTTCTGCGTGAGGGGCCATGAGGCAGGGGCAAAGCAAGATGGTGGGTGGGGCTCCACCCAGATTAAGAGGGAGGGGCACAGCTGAGGGGCCCTGGGAAATAAACGGGTTACCATGTCTCCTTATTCTCCCCGACTTCCAAGCAGGTTTATGGTTGGCACAGAAAAGGTAACAGCTATGAACTCTGTGAATTTTATGTTAGTGACAAGGAGAAAATGGTGTGCAGTGGTTAAGTGGGTGAGGTCAGATCTGGGATCAAATCCAGGCAAGTCACTTAAACGCAATCTCAGTTTCTTCATCAGTAAAATGGAGATGATAATGGTACCTAGTGCATAAACTTATATTAAGGATTGATGAGAAAAAATGTGCAGCACCTGTGAGCCCACGCACACAGGTACCCAATGAGGGGTAACGATGCTTATTAAGGAAGGTCCAGGTGCTCCAAGGGGAAACTTAGAAGGTCTGGCAGCCTCAAAAATGGTCAGAGAGCTTCATCCCATTGGGCAGAGAGGCACTAGGCCTGACAGAGACAGTGCTGTGTCTTTTGTGGGAAAGTTGTGTGACAAAGGCTTTAAAAATCTCTGGAGATAGGCAGTTCCCAGCAGTGGCTGGCGTTGTCCTGCCCCAGGAAACACTGCCCTGTTCGTTCTCCATTTAGGAGCCTCTTTCCTTTCTGAGCAACTCCATGGCCAAGAGACTTGGCCACGGTGGAAGTGGCCGTTGTGCCCCGGGCCCCTCTCCAGCCCAGATGTCAGAGCTCTCAGGCCTGGGGAAATCTCGGGGGTTCTGTGTTTTGTATTTTTATAATAGGCTTTTTTACTAGGAAGACTACCAGATACCAAGCTGGCACCCAAGAAGGAAGGGGCCAACCTGGCCCGGAGCACAAAAGAACGATTTGCACAAAGATACTGTTTATTCTACAAAGTTCTGGAAGTAAGCCCTGACTGAGTCATCTCAAGAAGAATACATAAAGTCCTAACTACAACTCAGCCACTACCTCCCATCTGCGGTGCTTATAACTTATAAAGCCCTTCTGTAGATACAATCTAATCTGAGCCACACCACAATACTGGGAAAAGGGGGAGGCGGTCGCATTGCATTCTCCCCACTTCATAGATGAGGAAAGGGTGCGGCCCAGGTATTCTCACTCAGTCCAGCCATCTAGGTGTCACTCGGCAGGTACAAACACCAGGCCCGGTCATTGACGTGCCGTGATGGGGAGGGAGGTCTAGGACGGAACTGGAGGGAGTCTTCTCTTCCTAAGAAAATCAGAATTCAAGTTCCGTGTCTGTCCAGCCAGGCTCAGCAGGAGATGGAAATCCCCATGCAGAACATGAGATGTGTTCATCAAAGCTCAGAATCACATACCACAGCTTCCTCCTACTGAAATGTCTATTTTTAACATCCTACCTCAAAAGAAATCTCTTCCATGGGGCAGTAAGCCTAGATCCTGGAGCTAAAATGTCAAAGTAATGACCCAAAGACACCCCCATCAATCACGCTTGGCCTGGGTATCGTTAGACCTCTAAAGCAAAAGACACGCCGGTGTCCAATATCCCAGTAGCCCTCTACCTCTAATGAGCCAACACACCCAGAGGACAGAGGCCACAGAAGGATATAAAATACTCGGAGGGCTCCATAGAGAGGCTCATGTGGAAAATGGCTTCAAAGCTGCATCAGAAGTTAGCTCCATGCAGGGAGCTTTTTTCTACATGGTCCACACCAACTCCATTCATACCCTTGCACGTAAAGGGCAAGACCACCCCCTCACCTAAGCAAACGTTTACGTGGCTTAAACATTTTACCATCAAGCATTCCAAGGTCAGTTAAACACAGTAATCATTAAACAAGAGAAATTCGCTCTTCCCCAGAAAATGCGTCCTTTCTACGCCTTATAACAATGTTGCCTAGAAAGTTGGGTTGGGGGGGAGGGGCGGGGATACGTTCTGGGAGGGGAGGATAAACTACACCGTTGTTTGTGAGCAAAACGAAAACACAGCAAAGTGGTCTGATTATCAAACCGGGGCGCCCCTCCGCCACAAGCATCAAGACCGCCATTGGCCCCAGGGTCGCATTAACTGTCTGAAGGTGAAGGAGACGTAAAGGAAAAGAAATACATCTTGCCTTTTTGCTCTGTGTTGCAAGATCCCAAACGGATTCCCCACAATAAATGGAAAGCCACGGGGGCAGCTGCTGTCTGGCTTGAAAGATCCTGTCCAAGTTGTCCGACCAGCAGTGGGGGAGGTCAGCGGTGCCCTGCCTGGGCCATTCCTGGTCTCACAGGACGGGAAATCACTTCGAGTTACCTCCCAAATAGATCCTTTCTGCAGTGAAGCCCCCTGGAGGACTCCCTTACACCTCTTCAGACCTTCACAGAGGTCAGTCTTGTTTCCCGTTTGCACCTGCTGAGGCCCACAATTGAGAAAACACGCAGACCTGCCACACCTGTTGGCGTCTGCGGCCCTCCAGATTGTTGCCTTTGGTTTATGCGACTGTATTTTTTCAGGCCGTCAACAGCTTCTAGACAGATTCTTCCCTACCCGCTCTAAAAATACACCACTGGGTCCTCACCCTGCGAAGACACAGGAAACAGAAAGCGACAACGCGGTGGCAGTGAGTTCAGCCAAGCGTTCTGCAGATGAAAAGCCAGCTCAGAGCGCTGTGGTCCCAACAGGTGTAGAAAATAAACTAGAACTGTCTCTAAACACAAGCCCCAATTCAAACTTCATCACCTCTCCCCAGGGACCCCGCCAGTGGCCCTCCAGGTGGCTTACCAGTTTATAATGGTTGCAGGAATCCCGGCTCTCTCCCCGGGCAGGAACCCACAAGTTGATGCTTACAGGCATGGCTCGACCCACAGCCCACGCTCGGTCCCTGCAGTCCATGGCCTACGCCCTCCCGGGGTGTCTAGTTCAAAGCACTGCGGAGGCGTGTGAAGCCTCCAAGGTTAATTTTAGCTGAAGTCATGCTCCCGCTGTGGTCAGATTTTCTTACACAGGCCACCTCCTGAATCGCAGCAGCTTATGTTACCACAACCCGCTGGGCAGCCCTCTGGCCCTCAGCCGCAGTTCTACACTGCTGCCGTTCTCCCCCCTCGTCTCCCCCACCCCATTCTCTTCACCCTCCAAAATAATCGAACTGTGTTTATATTTTCATGACACACTCGAGGGAAAGAAATCACAGTTCCTTTTGCTGCCCCAGGCAAACGAACCTGGGGAAAGCCCCCCGCCCCCTCCCATGCTTGGCAAAGGCTGGGCAAAGGCCGAGTGATTGTACAAACTTCACTTGAACCGGGCAGCACAAGGGCAGGAGCCTGATGCTCCAGCTTCCGCAGAGAGGTTTTGAAAACCTTTGTCTAAGCCATTAGCTGCGTGGGACCCTCACGTGTCTTGTCTTCTGCCTGACATTCTTTTTGTCAAAGGGAGGCACGACCGTGCCTGCCCTTCCATTTCTCTAAACATGCTGATGGAGAGGAATCTGCATGTTTCTACCCAGAGGTCTCGCTCCTGCAAAGGAAGAGAGTGTGAGCCTTCATTCAACTTTGCAGAGGTTTTGAAAAGGCTGTCTGTGCAGGGCCCTCGGATTCCAGATTGCAGCAAGTGGAGACTTCAGGAGGAAGGTCCCTAGAAGCAGTCTATTTCAGGCAGGCCTCGCTTCCTGCTAAGCTCAGCGACTGGGACCTGGGAGCTTACCAAACCGGTCTGTGCCGGGGTTGCCTGCTAGATGGAATTCTGATCTGCCCTTCAGATGGCCTTGTTTCAGTGTGGACAGGACCATGGAAAGGCTATGGAAAAATTAAACAAATCTGGAGTGGCCAACTGCAATCTCCCACCAGACCCCACAGCCTACAACCTTGCAGGCAAAACGCTGGTGTGCAGTGCTTGAAATTGACACTAAGGCCACACCCAGAAACTGCTCCCTGTAGGATGCAATGCAATGCCCTTCCCCCGCCTGAGGGCTACCTGTTAACACTCCCATGGTGTCCTAGGCCCCTCTTTTCTAAGACTCATTATGCTTGTAATTACTTCATTCATTCAAGACCTTACTGAGCACATACTCTGGGGCAGGCACCCTTCTAGGCTGGGATGAGGCAGCAGTGAGGAAGAGAGCCCTATGGGGCTTTATTCTATGGAGGATGAGAAGTGGGAGAGACAAAATGGCAATAAACTGATTAGCAAGTTAATATCAGAGAATGATACATACTATAAAGCAAATGCAGTAGATGGGAATTCCCGGTCGGTCGTGGCTAGGACTCCACGCTTCCACTGCTAGGGGCCCGGGTTTGCTCCCTGGTCGGGGAGCTAAGATCCTGCAAGCGGCGCGGTGCGGCCAAAAAAAAAAAAAAAAAAAAAAAAAAAAAAAAAAAATGCAATAGAGAATGAATGGTGAGGGGAGGAGGGATCCTATGTCAGGGAACTCAAGAATGGCCTCTCTAAGGAGTTGACACTGAAATAAAGACCTAACTGACAAAATGGCGGCAATCATGCAAAGACTCAGGGCAATGGTTGTCCCAGACCAGCAGTATCAGCATCACCTGGGAACCTGTCAGAAATGCAGATTCTCAGGGCCCACTTCAGGCCTCCTGAATCGGAGACTCTGAGGCTGGGTCCCAGCTGTCTGGGCTTGAACAAGCTCTCCAGGCTTTTCTCATGCACACTACAGTTTGGAACCCACTGAAATAGGGGACGAGCGTTCCAGGTGGAGAACTCTATAAACGACAGAAATCTGTGGTTCCGCTCCCGGCTAGAATCCTCAGCCACCAGCCCAGCGCCTAGCACAGAGTAGGATTCCAGTAGTTTCTGACTTCTTGCCAAGCTTTAAGCCCTAGCACCCTGGACCCCAAATAAAAATCACACAGATATAAATCACAAAAGTGTTAAATTCATAAAACTTCAGCGAAAGCACCCAAAAAGCAACAGGAGGAACTCATTTAGAATTCCAGGTGGCCAGTGGGAAGCGTTCCGTCGTGTCTGAAACTGCCGGCCGCTAAGATTGACTCTTCCCAATTTAATAAAACTTGGCATCACAAAGTTGGCAATTAGATTTCCTGTAAAAGGCTAAATGCGGTGGCCTTCTGCTTCCTGGATTCTGAAATTCAGTAAGCAAGGCATTAGTGTGTGGCAGCTGGGATAATCATTTAATTGATCTTTTCTACCCAGAGAACCCTCCCTTCCCGGCTTCAACCCACTGAATTGTAAATCAATGTCACCTTCATTGTGAGCATGAACAAGGCAGGAAAAAACACCCCCCTCCCCAAACCAAATAGGAGTCAATTTCCTAATGGGGACTAGGTGAGGCTCTAAATGGGTGCCGCTATTTCTCCCCCCTCTGGCCTCCTCCTGGGCCACCCACACAGCTCCGTGCAGGCCAGTGGGAGCTCCGGTGACATGCAAAGCAGGAGAAAAGGCAAGGCGCTTCCAGTGGTAGGAATTCCTTGACAGAAATGGCATGGTTCTGATGTCAGTCAGACCCAGTTCAGACCCCTGAACTGGACCATATTTTGAAAGCATCTACAAAGGCACTTGGCATGTAGGAAGGGTTCAATAAATCATTTCCTTTTCTCCTCCCTCCTCATTCACACTGTATGTGATTCTACTCATTCGTTCAACCACTATATATATATACCCACTCACTAGGGATGGAATGATGATCAAAAAGGACATGGAGCTTCTTATCTTGAGGGAGGGTCAGGTATTAATCAAAGAAGGATGTCAAGTAAAAATAAAGAAAAAGATGTCAGAGGGCACTTGTGGCAAATGCTACAAAGATGAGTGCATGGCGCCATGAGCCTGTAATGGAAAAATTCAACCTGTCTAGAGATTATTAAAATACAGATGCCCAGGTCCCAGGTAGGCATCTAAATCAACCTCAGGACATGGGGTCCGGGCACAGGGGTGTTTAATAAGTTTCACAGGGGATTCTACTGCTTGAGTGGGAGGTTACAGACCAGCAAGGGAGGAAGGCTAGAATGATCAATGTGCTAACTGGTTCGAGTTGGAAGCTCTATATACATTATAAACTATTTTTAGTTTATAAACTAAGTAACAGTTTATAGTTTCAGTATAACTATGTACTGACCTATATAGTATATCGGTATAAACTAATGTTTAGCTTAACCTAGATACAATATTTATAGATACATGTGTTAGTATGCACACATTTATTTCCTTGTTCTGTCAACTGAAAGGATCTAAAAACAATGATATCCCAGTGGCAACAAGCACACCCAGTGCCCACATCTTGGTTTCTAATACTGTTTACCAATATAAGGAACCAGGGCTCCTTGGAGAAACGGCTGATTCTTGGGCTGCGACAGGAAATATTCAGATGTGCCTGGAGCACATTATAGTGCCAGAAAGGCAGGATACATCCCCGCACCAAAACACAGGGATGGGGTTTTGTCACAGCGACACAGGAGCTAAATGAAAGAGCTCCCAATGGCCAACGCCGGAACAACTGACCAACAAGAGTAATAGAGAATTAATAGTATTGGATTAAAACCCAACGTATGAAACAAATAGCCATGAATCCATACTGAGAAATAAAAGGTTGAATAAATAAATAAATGAATGGGGAGAAGAGAAAAATCTCCCATGCAAAGAGAATTCCAAATAATTTATGTCAATATTCTGTTCTCAAGTAGGTACCACGTGAATTGCCACTCCTTTAAGTGTGGGCTGCACAGAGAGAACAGTACGGAAGCAATGGGGAAGAGTAACTTCACCAAGAAACCTGATAAAGACCAGCCCACCCAGATGATCAAGGTCTACATCCACATCCGTAAGTTGTGTTGATAGTAGGCACCCCTGATACGAGGTGATGAAAGTGGCACTTGACCTCTCTGGTCTTCCTCCCCAAAACCCACAATCTTAGTCTCCTCATGAGAAAAGCATCAGACTGATCTCAATTGGGAGGGGCCATCCTACAAAATATCCAACCAGTACTCCTCAAAACTGTCAGGGTCATCCAAAACAACAAAGTTTGAGAAAGTGTCACAGCCAAGAAAAGCCTAAGGAGACATGACAACTAAATGTAATGAGGTGTCCTGGATGGGGTCCTGGTACAGATAAAGGACATTAGACAAAAAACACTAAGGAAATCTGAATAAAGTACAGACTTTAGTTAATGATGTTTTAATATTGGTTCATTAATTGTGGCAAACATACCATACAAGTTGTTAACAATAGGGGAAACTGGGTGTGGGGTACATGACAACTCTCTATACTATCTTCACAGCTTTTAGAGTAGATTTAAATTTTCCGAAAAGTTTACTTACAAAAGATAACACACAAAGCTCCACAAGTGACGATAGTATGCAGCCAGGTTTGAAAACTGAACTCTTAACCACCCATGGATAGACTGTTGATTTAGCCATTTCAAGGGCAGAATGCCTTCCCTGAAGTTAGATTTGAGATCACAGAATTTCAGAAGCATCATTCACTTATATATACACACACACACACACACACACCCCCCCCATACATGGATGTAATGTATATAAAGTCTATACCCTAGTTATTATGTACCAGAAACTTCTGCATGGGTGAGTCTCCTTGAATGCTCATTAGTAACTGTTAAGGATAAAAGAACTTAACAGAAAAAAAAGGCCATTCAAAACTCCAGGTTTTGCTTTGATCCTTTCAAAAGGGCTACGAAAGAACTATTTGTGCCCAAAGAATAAGTGTCAGGAATCTTCCAGTTAACAACCCTGGGCCCCAATTCAAAAGATCCCATTTGTTCTTAAAGATTCTGCATTTGATTCTTCTTCACCTTTAAAAGAAGGAATCAAAACACTTGAGGGTCCCTCAAGTTAACCAGATCAAAATGTGACGTGAGACACTGTAATCAATAATGTAAATTAGAACACACCAGATCCTAAGGTCTTCAATATGTAAAAAACCTCTCCAAAAGTGAATTTAATACCCAATGGCCCCATGGTCTGAGATTTTGAAGGGGAAAAAAAATTCCTCCCTATGATTGGAAACACAAGCCCAGCTTTCACCAGCAGTAGGTGGCAGCATTTCTGTTCTCTGGGCCACATTCTATACACAGAATTGTTACCAACTAGTAATAGGCAATTAGAAGACAAGGGGTTTTCAAGGTCCTACTGCATCCCTTGTTTTCCATTAAAGGATACACTCTTTCTACAAATCACTTTGGCCAGAGATAACAAAATCACGTCTCTTTCTTAAAATACAAAAGAAAAAATGAAAGTGACAAATTAATTTCCCCAAACATAATAAAACTAATTCAATCATCTTGCGCTGGCCATCTGCTTCACAGATGCAAATCTAACTGCACTTTCTACTGCCTGATAACTTGCTTAATTCTGTTAGCTCTTGTGACCCTGCTTTTGTAAGCAGTTCTCAATGGGACCTTCCCCGGTGGCTTCTAGACAAGGAATGGGCTGCGCCAGAGAAGTGTTTCTCCAAGGAGCAGCAGTGACGCAGCCCCTCTCCAGCTGGCTGCCCATCAGCAGATGAAGTTTTAAACAGGGCAGTTAAGATGGCTAGACTTTCAGCTGAACTCAACTGGACGATGGGTACTGCACAGCACTTCCTACATGTCAGGCACTAAGCCCTTTACGTGCATACATCACATTTAATCCTCACAAACTGAGTTAGTTTCTATGACTTTCACTCATGAGGAATCTGAGGTCCAGAGATGTTAACACACTTACTCAAGGTTTGAAAACAAAGCCTTTCGGACCTGACAGCCCATGCCACTGGCCACTATGCAGGTCACTCAGCATGACAAAGTGGACTGCCTTGAAGTCTGAGCTTAAACAGAGACACCAAATCAAGCCTGGGACAAATGTGTAAAATGCAGGATTTCAAAAGAATACTGGGGTTTCCTTGGTGGGTCAGTGGTTAAGAATCCGCCTGCCAATGCAGGGGACATGGGTTCGAGCCCTGGTCTGGGAAGATCCTACATGCCGCAGAGCAACTAAGCCCGTGCGCCACAACTACTGAGCCTGTGCTCTAGAGCCCGTGCTCCACAACAAGAGAAGCCACTGCAATGAGTAGCTCGTGCACCGCAACGAAGAGTAGCCCCCGCTCAACACAACTAGAGAAAGCCCACACAGCAAAGAAGACCCAACGCAGCCATAAGTAAGTAATTAATTAACTTCCTTAAAAAAATTAATAACAAAGGAATACTGGAGAGCCAGCTTCAAGACTTTTCCTGCTCCATCAGATGGAGGATATTAAAGAGACGAAAAAGTGTGGAGAAAGAGGATTTGGGGGAGAAGGGTATCACTGGAGACCACTGTGCTATGAGCACATGCTCTACCCATTCACTCAAACCTGGGTCAGGGGTGCTTCAGTGGGGTCCCTGGGAAGCCTAAGATGAATGTTCCTGCAGTTAGAGATGCTGTGGTCTAAGATCTGACTCCCGCCCTGAGAATCTGGAGGGATGAGGGAGTGTATGACTGACCGTTTCAGTGGTGGAGTCAGGAGACTGTTACAGGCTGGGATTAGCCTGCAGCCCACACTGTTGAGGCAAGAGATTTGGTGTTTTCTTGGAGGGAGCGCACACCAGGGTTCATCTGGGGTTCCTATGAAGTGGCCCTTGAAGTGCTCCACAAAAGAAAGACTCAGCTTTCAACAGAGCAGGAAATGAGCTCAGGGAGGCACCATCGAGTAAGCCCCTTTCTCCTCTGTGTAGTTCCCTGGGGGCTGGGGAGGGCGGACTGCTTTCACTCTTCCTCTGCAGGGGCCTGACAATTCAAGTTTGAGCTTTGATTAAGTATTATAGAGGGGGGATACTCTAGTTTCTCATTTGAGGCTATCTTTGCAAGTTTTGTGACCATGGGACTGTCTATATGAATGAGCAGAATGGCCATGGGCTATGAGAGCCTTCCTCCCGTGGCAGGAAAAAAAACTCGTGGGCTTTGTCCACAATCCACACATTACACTTACCCAGTATGCCAGTTACATGAGCAGGGCAGAGTCCCCTGGGGAACTTTTAAAAAACACAGATGTCCAGGTCCCACCTTCAAAGAGTGATGCAGTAGGTTTGAATGACCCAAACATCTGCCTTTCTTTTCAAAGTTCTCTAGAGAATTCTGATGCCTTGGCAGGACTGAGAACTATCAAATCATGCTCTATATACAGATATAGGAATAATTATCTCTGAAAGGAAGATAGAAGATCATTTCATCAACACCCAGGTTACTTCTTAATATTTAGAAAATCTGCATTATTTGGTGAATGAGGCAGCATTGTTATTAAGTATGTCCCACAAAAGAAGGTTTCCAGCGTTGCTTTTTCTCATCTCTCAAAATATTAGAAAATGGTGGTATACAAAAACGATATGAAAATATTACGATCAATTCTCCACCCCCTCCCCAGAAATGAATCTTCACTTTAAAGATAAGAGAACTGAGATTTAGAGATGCTATTTGCTTAAGGTCCAGCAGTTAACAAGAAGCAAGGCTGACAGTCGACCCGGGTCTTCTGCTTTCAAAGACCAGGTTCTTAACCACTGTACCTTCTTCCTTCTAAGAATCACCATTAATGTAGAAATCAAGACATTCTTTTCCCCTGGCCCCAGGCCTGATCCTGTTCCAAAGTTTAAGTTGAAGAAGTGCAGGTACTTGAGATGAAAGGGATCCGATGACAGCAGAGGTGACTGATGCAGGATCATTTCCTACACAGAACTTCAATGTCAAGGCCGCTAAGAAAGAGTTATCACAAACCATGTAATATTCCTTTGATGGAGAAAAAGAATTCAGGAAAGGAATATTTTCCAATGAGAAGTTCACTGGAGAATTCAGCCATCTACAAAATACATTAGATTATAAAGCCAGAAGGAATCTCGCCTGACATTTTAGGACCTTGTTTATTTTCATCTAAGGGTGTGGGAAAGAAACTCCATAAAGATGGAACGCTGTGGCTACCCAGGCAAATTCAGCATGAACGAGCTTTTAAGAATCACGTGTTCAATCAACGACTTAACTACAAGTGACTGAACTATCAGGGGACAAAATAAATAAATAAAACCCTCTGGAGTGACATTCCAGGTTCAGAAATCAGACACGCATGGTTTCATGGAAACTATCCAGGCTTTGACGCCAGGCAGAATTTGCGCTGGTTTGAATTCTGGCTCTGCCACTTACCGACTTGACCTGGTGACTCTGGGCGAGCAATTTACCTTTTGACACCCAGTGTTCTCTTCTGTGAAATGGAGGTGTGAACACCCCAGTTTAAAGGGCTGCTGGCGGGGTGAGAGGTCCACTAGGGAAAGCCCCAGCCGCCAGAAAGCAGAATTCCCTCAACATTCCGTAGCTCATCTTTTTGAAGAACCTAGATAAACATGGCTAGATATTTCAAATAAATGGAGAGAGACAACCAGATAAGGAAAAGCGGCTCACAGCACATGAAATTTTAATGTCAGCGACAGTTCAGGTTCGGACCTAGTCAATAGGAACCATAAATAGCTGTCACCTAATGGCCATGTCCTCTTGAAAATGGGTTATTCGTCTGAGTCCATCTCCCAGAGGACAGCTGCAAATACCATCAATACTGGCACTAAGCAACAGCCTTATTTATAGCTAAGGGACAGATTCCAAACATAGAAGAGGTCATGGAGGCTGAAACCCCTTCTCCAAACTCCCAAATTCCTAGAGGGCTGAGAGGTGAGGCTAAAGAGCAGGTCTTACAGGAATGCCTGAACACAGTGGGAAAACAGTCAATAAATGAGAAAAACTGAAAAGGAAGGAGAGGTTTGAAAAGAAAGAAGCAGCCATGAAAGGAGGTACTGTAGACAGTGCTACGTATGCCTGGCGCTGCTGAACCGGCCACCAACTGTCATGAGACTGCCCCCCATCTCTCGGCTAACACCTACTTGTTAAAAACTGGAAGACCTCTCAGAATCTATCAGCATGTTCAAGGAGGGCCAGGAAGTCTGCCCTTGGCCACACCTACCAGGAAAGCAATCTCTAGTATCTACAGAATCAAGTCTCAAAGACTTAACTAGACTTTTAAGAACTGTTACTTAAGCCGGTAACAGTTATATCCCACTCCTCCCCTGATATCCCACTTGTCCCCTTCACTTTAGCCGAGTGCAACTACTGGCAATTCCTCATAGAGAACCACCTCTTTCCAGGCTCTGGGCCCTTAGTCCTGCAGCAGGAATGCATAGGCTTCACAAATTGGAATCCTGTGTATTTCTCAAAGAGCAGCTGTTTCGAATACCACTCTTCCCCCCCCCCCAAATTGTCCTCAGGCTTTTCATCCAGGTTCTTTGGGGTCTTGACTCCTATTTCACATCTTAAGGTCTCTGAGGGCAGGAGCTATGATCTTTATCTCCATATTCCCTTGCAAGTTCAGTGCCAATTCAAGTGCCAATAAGTGTTCGTTAGATGGATGGAGGGATGAAAGAATAGAAGGAAGAATGGATGGACTTGATGGATTAAGAAGAAACCAGCAGGGAACACATTATCCATGGTGTCATTTGTCATCCAGTACAGCCAAGAAATGGAATGTCCTGGTTATCACAATATTCTGATAATAAAGTGTTCCACCCCCACCCAGCACCATTCACAGATTTGACCACAAGCAACTGACTATCTCAAGATGGGCATAAAATCGACCTGGCATTTCAAATGGAATAAACAAGACTGTCATTTGTTGATGACTCAGAAAGCACCTGGACATCCTGTAAGACTCAAGGTTAGGAATCTCAATGGCCACTGCACTGGTGTGTGAGAAGGACGGGTTGCAGAGCACTGATTATAAAAAGAATCCTAGACAACTAGACATATGTTTGCTGAAAAGGTAACTGAAAATAAGTAGTCCTTCTACAGTCCCTTCTTCAGTGGAGTCTTACAAAGCTAGGATGAACATTATAAACTTTCAACCAGATGACCCTACAAAGCAGCAGAGACATGAAAAAACACAGAAACACACACACACCACCCCGAAGTGCATGAGGTCTGGCTCTTTCCCCTCAGACCCAACCGGCAGACTTGAACTCAAAAAATCAGTGGCATAAGTCATTAAGCACCCTGGCCACAGACCACATTAAAACGTCTTACCCTTGTCTCGCACTTAATCCCGGCCCTCCCCTCCTCCAAGTTCTCCTTAGCCTTGCCAAATGTTCCTAGACAAGGCCCATGCTTGTTCGACCAATTCCCAATTCCACCAGCCACAGATGGGCTGAGGTAGAGGAAACACACACCAAACAAGTCGGGCTGCTATTATTATTATTTCCTTTTTTAACATCTTTATTGGAGTATAATTGCTTTACAATGGTGTGTTAGTTTCTGCTTTATAACAAAGTGAATCGGTTATACATATACATATGTTCCCATATCTCTTCCCTCTTGCGTCTCCCTCCCTCCCACCCTATTATTTTTAACTTGGCTCCTTGGTGCTCGCAGGTAGAAGAACCGGTTCTGTTGTAAACAGTTTCTCCGTTGCCAAAGCAGAGAGTAGCACTCGGGGCTTCCTGGGCCTGTGGTCCTCTGCCACTAGAGCGTTCCCAAGTAGTCATCAGACAGCTCCCGCTCACAGGTGCTTTCCTGAGCCAGGGCATTCTGCCTCCTCTCAATTAATTATATGCAGCATCTCAATGAATCCTCACATCTTCTGAGGCAGGGATTACTACCTGTTGCACAGATCAGGAAACAGATTCTCTGGAGAGATAAGTGACTCATCTAAGCTGCACAGGATTTGAACCCCACATCTGTCCTCATCATGAAGCTATGCTCCCACCATTTCAGGACATCACTTGGAAGGATAGAGCATTTCTCACTGCCAAGTGCTCTCTTGTCCTCTGTCCCGGCCCCAAAGTGAGTAGCTGTGGCAGCCTCTGCAACTAGAGAGGGGCATGAAAGGGTGAGCAGATACTCACCAGAGGACACAGCCCCCTGCTTGGTTCTCAAGGCAAAACTAAGGTACTCTGTGCAATCAGAGGCTCCGTCTGAGTTCAACAGATGTGCCGGCGATTCCACTGCATAGTTTTGATATACTGCATATAACTAATAAAGTGTATGCCCACCTGGGAGTTTGCTGGTGCCAAGAACGAACAGAAGGGAATGTATTGCAGAAATATTAACCTTGGCAGTCTCCTGCCACAGTAAACCGCTGGCTGAGCTTTAATGAAATCTTGCACAAGAGCAGAAACATCTGTATCGCTGGTAAAAATAAACCCCAGTCTGGAACGCACGACTGTCTTTGCACAAGGACACGACAAACTGGAGAGAAACGGAAAGGAAGCCTTTCTCTGCGATCAAAATGACTGTTCATGACAAACAGAAGATGGGTCTGCTCACCTCTGTCTGTGTCCTATAGTCAGGCTCACTAGCTTCTTGCGAATGAAGATGTATGCTAAATTTGCGCAACTCAGGCCTTCCTAGCAGGCTTATGAGTGTGGGCAAGCAGAAGTCCTGCAAGCTGCCCATCCCCACCGACCCTTCCTGTCCCCACAAAACCATTCTCCAGGATGAATGACCACTATGCCAGCACAAGAAGGCCTAATTGCTTTGTTAAGTATCCTGAATGAATTACTCATGCAAGCCAAAATTAAAGCACGGACATCGCCTCATTTAAAAGATATAGTAAGAAGCCAGTCTACAGACCACAAGTGGTCAGGGGAGGCCTCAGCAATCACACCAAGTCGCTGTATAAGTAGGGAGTATGATACCTTCTGTGCTAGGTGGCCTTTCCCAGAAAACAAAGAGCACAGGAACCGAAATCAGACAGTCCTAGGGTTGGAAGCCCTCTCGCCCAATCTCCCTCCTCCTTGACACACAAATCCCCTAATCAAACCCTGTGCCAGGTTTTCCCAAACTGCCAGGGATGAAGACCTCCCCAACCCCTAAGGAAGCCATCTGACACCACCTTAGAAAGCTCTTCCTTCTGCTAAATTAAATTTTTGTTTTGTTTGATGGGGAGAAGCCCAGAGATGAATCCTACCAGCTCTTGGGAGATAGAAGGTGGCATAATATCTCTTCCATGAGTCTTTATATAATGAGAGTGTTTCAACTTCCTCTAAATATTTTGTAGAACAAGCTTTCAGTTCTCTCACACCCTGGCTGTTCTCCTCCAGATAGAGGGTGATGACGGATAACGATGACAATGGTGATTATTAAAATAAAAGCAATTATCTTAGCTCTTATTTAGTAAGCCCCTACTAGGTGACATACACTATACTATGTACTTTCCAGGCACTTCTACTGGAATCCTCACAACAGCAATAGTTTGGGACTATTATTCTGTCCATTTTACATTTTGAAGAAACTAAAGCTCACCAGGTGACGTAACTTGCCATAGAGTTAGTAAGTGATGGGGCTGGGATTCAAACTCAGACAGACTCACTGCCCCCTTTGTCCTCTCCCTAAAGAGGGCACCAGTTCAGCTACATCCTTCTAATGGTCCACGAGGTGGGCTACGGACATCATACTTCCATGAGTGGAACCCGAAACTGACATTCTCTACTGGGCAAGACTCAGACCCCGAGCAGCAATGGCGACAGTCTGCCTGGGAGAAGTAAGTCTTCAATGGGGAACAGGAAAAGGAAAGTGGGAGGCAGTGAAAACAAACTGTTTATCATTTAACAATCTGGAGGAATGTTGGGCTTGGAGGAGACACAGCACAGGGAGAGGGGCCAGAGGGTGGCAGCAGGAACCTCATCCCCACAGCAGTAGATGGCTGGCAAGAAAGCTGCTTTCTGGGAGACCCAGTGGGTGCAGGGAGCAAAGGGCCAGTGTGCCGGCTCCAGTCAGGGGGCAGGCCACCTTTGTGCCCACCACTCTCCACTCCCCACGCTGGATGGGACCCTGTTGTTGTCAAACTGGTTGGAGTAAGTCACAGACAATAAGGATGACCTGTCTGGCTGCCATATCCCTGATCAAAACTGACTCATTTCAAAGGTGAACTGTCAGCAACTTGGGAGGCTGCAATCGGACAAGGAAATACAAACCGTGAGGTTACTTCAGGGGTTAAAAAACAAAACCTCCCCGGAAAAATGAAGTTCTCTTTTGTGCTTCTGAAATTCTCAGACCTGAGAACTCCGTGAAGAAACGTATGGGACACTAATTAAATACTTTGGGTCCTGAAGTAAGACCCTAATGTTCATTTGGCCTCAAGCTTTGTCCGGGATGGGGAGATTTTCTGCAGCTGTGAGCTTACAGAAATGACCCAAGTCTAGAGTTCGGGCCGGGATCCCAGGTGTTTGGAGATCCCAACTTTACTTCCACACACCCTCACGTTTTAATCACAGTACGATGAAAGCACAAAGAGGTTCCAAAGAAAATACACACACACGCACACAGAAATACACCTATTCACACATGCGCACACACAGACACAAATATCTATTTTCCTTCTCTCTCCCCCTCCCCCTCTCCCTTTCTCTCTCTCTCCAAGGAATCCCCAAGCTACCAAGTTAGACTCGCACTAAGCTTACACCTTACACTAAGCTTAAGATCGGTTCAGGGCCTGGATTTTCAGAGTAAAACCATTTGGTCAGAGGAGGAATTTACTAAGCCGGTCACAGGTTATCTACCTAGAAATGAGAAGAAGAACTGATTTACATTTGATATGCTGCGGGAAATGGGAATTTTCCTTGCTCCTCCAACCCTGGGGATTTAAGAACCTTGAAGACACCTACAGATGTGTCTACGAGGGAGCAGCCAGCTGGAGCCCTCTTTCTTTTGTAAGGCTGTGGGCCAACCCCTAAGTGCTGGAACAACCAGAGGACCCCAGAAAACCCCACTGGGCTTGTCAGGAGTGGGCCCAGTGCCACTGTCTGAACAGAACTGCCAGCAAGTACGATACACTCAGCTCTGCCAGAGGGGAACCTGGGTCTAGCTATGAGGAGGATGGAGATGCAGCAGGATGATGGGGAGGATGCTGGGGTCAGGAACACTGTAAAACCATCACCAATGTCACACCTGCATCAATCAAACAAAGTGTGTCAATTTAGTACAAGACGTGGGGCTCCCCTGGGCTCTGAGGAACTGCCAAGATACGCTCTTCTATCCAAGTTTGAGGCCCTGAGCTGAAACCCAGGGGCGGGCAGTTAAAACAATTTCTCCATCAAATTCCCCTCCTGAAAAGGCACGTGTTCCGGCCTCCTCTTGACTGCTGAGGCCACACAAAGTCTCTCAGGGCTCTGATGCCCTCATCACTATATGTGGAACAAGGCAAGGGGGAGACAAAGAAAGGGTCTGAACAGCACCCACACACCTGCTCTCTTCCCCGCTGCTGGCAGTGTTGCGTCTAGGACTGTATTTCCTTAACAGTTTGCAGGTGCTCTGCAGGAGAGAAAAGCAAATGCTGACTGTCCTGGCAGAGGCAGGAGACAGACCTGCTGAAGCTCAAGGGGATCCCCCAGCCTCCCCTCTCCCCCCACCAGTACAGACGTCCAGGTGAGCTACAGCCCAGCACCTAGCTTGACCCGTCTTGGGAGATGACACGTTCCTTGTACAAGGCAACTGATGCCAAATTGCACACTTCTGCCCACGCTGGGACCCACTGGGTTTTTTGTTCTACTCACCGGGGGTCATAGCATCTTAGAAGAGTTTTGGTGACAGGGACACAACATTGAGCATTTATAGAATGGACTTAGTGAAGATCTGTAATTTGGAATGCCCTCTTTTCTCTCCCTCACCTCTAAATCCTATAAAAATGTTCTCCACTGATGGTTCCCCACCTGGGGGCCTAGGATCCTTGCGGTCCTCGAAGGTATAACAGTACCTAAGAGTTCACGTGGGCGTAAGAATGCTTCCAATCAACCAACAGGAAAAGGACAAGGACTGTCACTTCTGCCACAGGGTGGGACCTTAGTAACGGCTAAAGTTGATCCATGCCACTTCCTGCCAAAACTTTCAATCTCATCCCATGACCCTGAACGTGAAGTCCCAACTCTCGAGACCTTGGCAAAGTCTTTCAGAGCCCAGCCTGTGCTCACCTCTCCTGCCTTAACCTCCTGGAGGAGGTGAGCGCTAGAGGGGTTAAAAGAACACCAGCGAGGGTAGTCCCAGTACTTCAGATCTATGGATTTGGAGATTTTGCTTCCAGGAACCCACAGATGAATGGGAGGCAGTCAGGTGAACTGGAAAAGCTACAGGCTTAGAAATCAGTTAAACCTAGACTCAAAAACCCCCTCCACCATCCACTTGGTAACCTCAGGCAAGTTACTTAGTATATCTGAACCTCAGTTTTTCCTCTATATGTACAATGGGTATCATGTAAAAGGAGCTTCAGGATGACCTATGTAAAGCACCCATCGTAGTGCTTGGACAGAGTAAGTTCTGGACCCCAAAGCCCCTTGCAAAAAGCCCCTTGCACTTTCTAATTATCCCCACACATGCATGGACCACCCTCTCCCCACATCTTTTTAAAACCATTTTCCCACAGCAGAGGAGACTGGCAGTGAGATTTCAAACTAGATTTATGAAAACCCGTAACTAGAAGATTAAAATTCCAAATGTCATCTGGATAAGATGGGCCAGATGCTTGGAGAATTACAAAAAGCCTCAAGCTCTTTGCACTGGCAGAGAAGTGGGAGCTGTCAAGGAGCTCGTGTCAGAGGGTCTCACTGACTGAGAAGGAGTGCACTCCACCTATGATGGCAAAGGAGAGATACATCTTCAGGACTCAGTGGGTGCACTGCACTGGCTAGATAAACTCGAACACCATCACGTGGTGTTTGGTGAGGGCTTTTATTCACTGGGAGGCAACCATGATTCAGGGTTGGCTCACTGGCCCTTCTCCTAGGTAGCTCCGGAATGCGTCTCTGTCTACCCTGAGGCTGCTGGGGGCCAGAGGAAGGGCATCAGACCAGGGCTACTAGGAGAGAAAACCCTAGAGGCTAAGTCATTAGGACCACGTACACACCAATTGACTTCAGCTGGTCAGCACCACCTCACACTGCTACCAAAAAGCAGAAACTGTAAAGTGAGCAATATTTCCAGAACTCCTACCACATGCACACCAACCATGACGAATGCTTCACACACATGACTTCACTGAGCCCTTCTGACCATCTGATGAGGGTCTGTGCATCGTTATCCCTACTCTGTAGAGGAGACTGATGCTCAAGGAAGCTAAATGTACCCATAGTCCTATAAGTCCCAAACACAAAGAAGCAGAGTAGGGATTTGAACCAGGTATTTCTGATTCGAAAATGCATCCACTGTCCTAGAACTTGCTCGTTTCAGCTAGGACCGTCACATCTCACGGTCCATTTCCACAGAGGCTGGCCCACTCCCACTGACTACCACGGCCAAAGCAGCTCAGGTAGGAAGTTAAATCAAATCATCAATGTCATTATCAAAGCACTAAAAAAAAAAAAAAAAAAAAAAAAAGTACAAGAAAAAGAGCAAACAAACATTCACAGAAAGATAGACAAGATGAAAAGGCAGAGGGCTATGTACCAGATGAATAAACAAGATAAAACCCCAGAAAAACAACTAAATGAAGTGGAGACAGGCAACCTTCCAGAAAAAGAATTTAGAATAATGATAGTGAAGATGATCCAGGACCTCGGAAAAAGAATGGAGGCAAAGATCGAGAAGATGCAAGAAATGTACAAAGACCTAGAAGAATTAAAGAACAAACAAACAGAGATGAACAATATAATAATTGAAATGAAAACTACACTGGAAGGAATCAATAGCAGAATAACTGAAGCAGAAGAACGGATAAGTGACCTGGAAGACAGAATGGTGGAATTCACTGCTGCGGAACAGAATAAAGAAAAAAGAATGAAAAGAAATGAAGACAGCCTAAGAGACAACATTAGGCTGGGACAACATTAAATGCAACAATGTTTGCACTATAGGGGTCCCAGAAGGAGACGAGACAGAGAAAGGACCCGAGAAAATATCTGAAGAGATTATAGTCGAAAACTTCCCTAACATGGGAAAGGAAATAGCCACCCAAGTCCAGGAAGTGCAGAGAGTCCCATACAGGATAAACACAAGGAGAAACACACCGAGACACAGAGTAATCAAATTGGCAAAAATTAAAGACAAAGAAAAATTATTGAAAGCAGCAAGGGAAAAACGACAAATAAACATACAAGGGAACTCCCATAAGGTTAACAGCTGATTTCTCAGCAGAAACTCTACAAGCCAGAAGGGAGTGGCATGATATACTTAAAGTGATGAAAGGGAAGAACCTACAACCAAGATTACTCTACCTGGCAAGGATCTCATTCAGATTCAATGGAGAAATCAAAAGCTTTATAGACAAGCAAAAGCTAAGAGAATTCAGCACCACCAAACCAGCTCTACAACAAATGCTAAAGGAACTTCTCTAAGTGGGAAACACAAGAGAAGAAAAGGACCTACAAAAACAAACCCAAAACAATTAAGAAAATGGTAATAGGAACATACATATCGATAATTACCTCAAATGTGAATGGATTAAATGCTCCAACCAAAAGACACAGGCTTGCTGAATGGATATAAAAACAAGACCCATATATATGCTGTCTACAAGAGACCCACTTCAGACCTAGGGACACATACAGACTGAAAGTGAGGGGAGGGAAAAAGATATTCCATGCAAGTGCAAATCAAAAGAAAGCTGGAGTAGCAATACTCATATCAGATAAAATAGACTTTAAAATAAAGAATGTTACAAGAGACAAGGAAGGATAATACATAATGATCAGCGGATCAATCCAAGAAGATATAACAATTATAAATATATATGCACCCAACATAGGAGCACCTCAATACATAAGGCAACTGCTAACAGCTCTAAAAGAGGAAATCAACAGTAACACAATAATAGTGGGGGACTTTAACACCTCACTTACACCAATGGACAGGACATCCAAACAGAAAATTAATAAAGAAACACAAACTTTAAATGTCACAATAGACCAGATAGATTGAATTGATATTTCTAGGACATTCCATCCCCAAACTGCAGATTACACTTTCTTCTCAAGTGTGCACGGAACATTCTCCAGGATAGATCACATCTTGGGTCACAATCAAGCCTCAGTAAATTTAAGAAAATTGAAATCATATCAAGCATCTTTTCTGACCACAAAGCTATGAGATTAGAAATCAATTACATGGAAAAAAATGTAAAAAACAGAAATACATGGAGGTTAAACAATACGTTACTAAATAACCAAGAGATCACTGAAGAAATCAAGGAGGAAATAAAAAAATACCTAGAGACAAATGACAATGAAAACACAACAATCCAAAACCTATGGGATGCAGCAAAAGCAGTTCTAAGAGGGAAGTTTATAGCTATACAAGCCTACCTCGAGAAACAAGAAAATCTCAAATAAACAATCTAATGTTACACCTAAAGGAACTAGGGAAAGAAGAACAAACAAAACCCAAAGTTAGAAGAAGGAAAGAAATCATAAAGATCAGAGCAGAAATAAAGGAAATAGAAACAAAGAAAACAATAGCAAAAATCAATAAAACTAAAAGCTGTTTCTTTGAGAAAATAAACAAAATTGATAAACCATTAGCCAGACTCATCAAGAAAAAGAAGGAGAGGACTCAAATCAATAAAATTAGAAATGAAAAAGGAGAAGTTACAACAGACACTGCAGAAATACAAAGCATCCTAGGAGACTACTACAAGCAACTCTATGCCAACAAAATGGACAACCTGGAAGAAATGGACAAATTCTTAAAAAGGTATAACCTTCCAAGGCTGAACCAGGAAGAAATAGAAAATATGAACAGACCAATCACAAGTAATGAAATTGAAACTGTGATTAAAAATCTTCCAACAAACAAGAGTCCAGGACCAGATGGCTTCACAGGGGAATTCTATCAAACATTTAGCGAAGAGCTAACACCCATCTTTCTCAAACTCTTCCAAAAAATTGCAGAGGAAGGAACACCCCCAAAGTCATTCTATGAATCCACCATCACCCTGATACCAAAACCAGACAAAGATACTACCAAAAAAGAAAATTACAGACCAATATCACTGATGAATACAGATGCAAAAATCCTCAACAAAATACTAGCAAACAGAATCCAACAACACATTAAAAGGATCACACACCATGATCAAGTGGGATTTATCCCAGAGATGCAAGGATTCTTCAATATATGCAAATCAATCAATGTGATACACCATAATAACAAACTGAAGAATAAAAACCATATGATCATCTCAATAGATGCAGAAAAAGCTTTTGACAAAATTCAACACCCATTTATGATAAAAACTCTCCAGAAACTGCGCATACAGGGAACCTACTTCAACATAATAAATGCCATATACGACAAACCCACAGCCAACATCATTCTCAATGGTGAAAAACTGAAAGCATTTCCTCTAAGATCAGGAACAAGACAAGGATGTCCACTCTCACCACTATTATTCAACATAGTTTTGGAAGTCCTAGCCATGGCAATCAGAGAAGAAAAAGAAAGAAAAGGAATACAAATTGGAAAAGAAGAAGTAAAACTGCCAGTGTTTGAAGGTGACATGATAATAAACATAGAGAATCCTAAAGATGCCACCAGAAAACTACTAGAGGCTAATAAATGAATTTGGTAAAGTTGCAGGATACAAAATTAATGCACAGAAATCTCTTGTGTTCCTATACACTAATGATGAAAAATCTGGAAGAGAAATTAAGGAAACACTTCCATTTACCACTGCAACAAAAAGAATAAAATACCTAGGAATAAACCTACCTAGGGAGACAAAAGACCTGTATGCAGAAAAGTATAAGACACTGATAAAAGAAATTAAAGATGATACCAACAGATGGAGAGATATACCATGTTCTTGGATTGGAAGAATCAATATTGTGAAAATGACTATACTACCCAAAACAATCTACAGATTCAATGCAATTACTATCAAACTACCAATGGCAATTTTTACAGAACTAGAACAAAAAATCTTAAAATCTGTATGGAGACACAAGAGACCCCGAATAGCCAAAGCAGTCTTGAGGGAAAAAAACGGAGCTGGAGGAATCAGACTCCCTGAATTCAGACTATACTACAAAGCTACAGTAATCAAGACAATATGGTACTGGCACAAAAACAGAAATATAGATCAATGGAACAGGACAGAAAGCCCAGAGATAAACCCACACACCTATGGTCAACTAATCTATGACACAGGAGGCAAGGGTATACAATGGAGAAAAGACAGTCTCTTCAATAAGTGGTGCTGGGAAAACTGGACAGCTACATGTAGAAGAATGAAATTAGAACACTCCCTAACACCATACACAAAAATAAACTCAAAATGGATTAGAGACCTAAATGTAAGACCGGGCACTATGAAACTCTCAGAGGAAAACATAGGAAGAACACTCTTTGACATAAATCACAGCAAGATATTTTTTGATCCACCTCCTAGAGTAATGGAAATAAAAACAAAAATAAACAAATGGGACCTAATGAACCTTAAAAGCTTTTGTACAGCAAAGGAAACCAAAAACAAGACGAAAAGACAACCCTCAGAACGGGAGAAAATATTTGCAAATGAATCAACGGACAAAGGATTAATCTCCAAAATATATAAACAGCTCATGCAGCTCAATATTAAGAAAACAAACAACTGAATCCAAAAATGCACAGAAGACCTAAACAGACATTTCTCCAAAGAAGACATACAGATGGCCAAGAAGCACATGAAACGCTGTTCAACATCACTATTAGAGAAATGCAAATCAAAACTACAATGAGGTATCACCTCACACCAGTTAGAATGGGCATCATCAGAAAATCTACAAACAACAAATGCTGGAGAGGGTGTGGAGAAAAGGGAACCCTCTTGAACTGTTGGTGGGAATGTAAGTTGATACAGCCACGATGGAGAACATTATGGAGGTTCCTTAAAAAACTAAAAACAGAATTACCATATGACCCAGCAATCCCACTACTGGGCATATACCCAGAGAAAACCAGAATTCAAAAAGACACATGCATCTCAGTGTTAACTGCAGCACTCTTTACAATAGCCAGGTCATGGAAGCAACCTAAATGCCTATCAACAGACGAATGGATAAAGAAAATGTGGTACATATATACAATGGAATATTACTCAGCCATAAAAAGGAACGAAATTGGGTCATTTGTAGAGACGTGGATGCATCTAGAGACTGTCATATACAGTGAAGTAAGTCAGAAAGAGGAAAACAAGTATCGTATATTAAGAGGTATATGTGGAACCTAGAAAATGGTACAGATGATCCGGTTTGCTGAGCAGAAATTGAGACACAGAAGTAGGGAAAAAATGTATGGACACCAAGCGGGGAAAGCGGCAGGGGGTGGTGGTGGTGGTGTGACGAATTGGGGGATTGGGATTGACATGTATACACTGATGTGTATAAAATGGATGACTAATGAGAAAAACAAATAAATAAAAAAATAAACATTAAAAAAAAATAGGACTATTCAAGATTTAATTTCTTCTTGTTTTAGTTTTGGAAAGTTATATTGTTAGAAATTTCCATTACTTCAACACTTTCAAATTGGCAAAAAGCTGTCCATATTACCCTATTGTAAACTTTTCCAGGTCTACGTAATCTATGTCTACGTCCCCTTTTTCTTGCTGATAATGATTTTTTCATGTCTTTTTCTTTTTTTCTCATTAGTATCAATATGAGGTTTCAAAAATTTTACTATTGTCCTAAAAGAAACAATATCTGAATTTTATTGATCTTCTCTATTATTTATTTTCTATATAATTTATGCTAACTTTATTTCTTCCTTCCCTCTACTTTCTTTGGATTTTATATAAAAATAAAATAAGAAAAAGAAAAAGAGAGAACGACTTGTGCTGGAAGGATGATCCTGTGCCATAGTCTAAGATCAAAACTATCAGTGAGTGAAGGGAAAATGCTCTTCAGAGGAACCTGCTTCACTGACCAAAATGAAAACCTAAAATCACCTGGGATTCAGGATCTGTTAAGCAGAGAGTTCACTCTCTTTGAAATGAAAAAGGGAAACACCGGGCAGAGCAAAAGATCATCTCTTGCTGTCTCTAGCCTTTTTCATGCGGGTTGAGCCCACATCCTCCTGCTACATTCACCTCTGCACCTCCACCACGTCACACTCCTACTCTCACACCGCCCGTTAGCGACACTTCTTATCATCTGAGATCAAGTTCAGAATCCTTAGCTTGGCATTCATGGCTCATGATAACCTGGCCTGTCTCCCCTCCAGAGAGAGGCAGTGTGGCTTAACAACTGGGCACACTGGCTTCAGTGTCAGCCTAACCTGGGTTTAGCAATGGGGCTCAGCTGCCTAATAGCTGTGTGACCTGAGGTGGGTTATTAAGGTTCTCTGAAGCTAAAATGAGAAGAAATAACATTCAGAGGAAGAATGGAAACACTGCATGTAAAACGTACTCAGTACAATGCATGGAACCTAGGGCCCATTCAAGAAAAAAGAGACTGGAAATTTTTAAGCCTTCATGCCAGGAGAGAGGTTGATACCATTGCACTGTTCCACCTCTTGATTTTCCTGACCTAGACCTCTCTACCACATCCTCCTACACACCCTGACCAGAATTCTGCAAGGTCCAGATCACACCAATACTGTTCTCTCTTTCCTGTGACCTTGCTGGTACTGCTTGTTACCATTTAACTGGGATTTGCACACTTATCCTGGTTAATTATCTGCCTTATCTCCCCACGGTTATGTTGTCTACTGGCATTTCGCATCCATTTCTGTCCCCTGCTATGTTCTCTTCCACTTCCATACTGCAGCGTGGAGGCATATCCCAGACTCCCTTGCAGCGGGGGTTCTGAGTGTGATTTAGGTTCCGCCAACAACTTGCACTTGCATGAGGTCTAGAAGGCAGGCATGAGGAAGAGGGGGCTGGCAAGCAAATTACAACAGATGGGAGTGATTGTGGAAGCCAGACTCCAGCTTTCAGAATCTGGTAATCAGCTTCGTGGGAGTCAGAGGTAGGTGGGTGGGGGCAGCAGGGGAGTATAACAACTCTAGCATAACAGGCCCTCTAGATCTCAGCTGTGGTGGTTTGGCCTTAAGATGAAGAGTCCAACTGCACCTCCTAACTTCTGTCCTTCTTAGCAATTTTGTATGTTACCAATTCCCTGTATTAAATCCCTTCCTGCTTGAGTTACCTAGAATGGTTCCTAGTTCCTGGACTGATGCCAAATTATTAAGACACACCCCCGCCCCCCCCCCCCGACAATTTGCTCTTCAGCTTCTCAAGCTCAGTAATTATCACATTATCTGTATGTAGTTTAGTGCTTAGCTCTGGTTGTAGGGGCTGCTCACTGAATCACGAGCCCATCAGGGATCCAGATTTATTTTCATCCTTGTAGCCAACTCAGCCTAAGTAGCCACCTTCCCACAGCACCTCTCAAAGCCACAGCCTGTGAAACTGATAGACGAGAGTGTATATTATCCAACAGTGCCCACGGCCAAGGAGGGCTCCAAGTCTCTGCAAAATCGTATGCTCGGAAAAAGAAATAACTGCCAACCTTTGTCCCAAAGCAAACCTGGATGACAAAAGCAGATCTGTCGCTGGGACAAATTTTCACCACACTTATGAGGTGGCAAACTCAGCACTGACTTAGACTAAAACTTTCTGACCATTCTGTGAGCTTTGATAGTTCCTCCTTCTTTCCCTGGCCTTTCTTTCTCTCTGGTCAATAGGAGTCAGACTTGCTTTGTAAGTCTGTGTTTCACAAGTGTGGTAGATGAACCCCTGGTTGTGTGCTTTGTAAAATTTTAGACTCCACATTGGTGAACATCTTATTGTAATGGCTATGTATTTATTTTTTGTGATTACTTTCTATTATGCCCAATGATACTGCTTTTGCATTTGTAGTTGGAGTATATAGTTTCCTCCTTAAATAAACTGCTTCAAATTAAGTCGTTACTACGAAGAAAACTAGTAAGTAAATAAGCAATACAAGTGGTAGACAAATATGGCAAAACTATGAATATGGCATAAGAATGACTAAGTTTGGGTGACACTGACTTAACTCAAAACCAAAATAAATATATTTTCTGGGGAATTTCAAATGATCTTATCAGGATAGTATGAGATGGCTCTGAGGACATTCATAATAAATTCTACATAACTTTCCATCCCACTTCTCTTCTCAGGGCCTTGGGAATAATCTGGTCTTCTAGGAAGACTGTCCAGTGGCATCAGGAATCTCAATAGCCTTTTGCAGACTGCGGTCCTGAGCAAGTTATTCAACCTTGTTTGGCTCACTCCTGTGCCTGGGAAAGGAAACCTTCAGGTGCCCACTTACTCCACGGGGTGCTGAGGAGGACAGATAGATGGAGCTACGCCTTCTAAATGAAATCATTAATTTCAATGATTGTCTTTAGTTGAACTGATTTATCTAAATACAGTTTTTGATACATATAATCCCAGGGGTGGGGGAGAAGAAAGGTTTGCAATAAATTATTCCAATAAATGAATCTTAATGGGGGGAAATGTTAGTATCCGGATATACCCTTTTAAAACATACTTGTTTATTTTGGGTCCTTGTGAATATTCATGAACAGAAATGATACTGAAGCTAGAATGAACAGCCTACCCCCCCCGATTCCTGCCAGCATAGAGAGGGGGATAAGAGTTTCTAAGCAATTCCCAGGGTCATAGGCTTCTTCTCTTCCAACTGGATGCCCCCCCCTCCCTGAAACTGAAGCAGGTGTGGCCTCAAGGGGTCAAGCACCTATACTCCAGGCACCCTCAGTGGGATACAAAAACACCAGTTTTCTTCTGAGAAGCTGGCTTCCAAAAAAGTCAAGAAACAATGTGTTGGCATACAGTTGATGCCTAATAAAAATAGCACTAGGCTGTGGCTGATTCCCTCAGCCATAGATACATGGCTGCAGAGCTAAGGTAACCCCAGGATGTAGATCCACAATTATGAGCGGAAAAGGAGGTGGGTGATTTTCTCTCTAGCCATCCCACAAAAATACTACTGGCACTTAGGGTCCCCCAAAACTCAGTGTAAGAGGGCAAAAGAGAAAAGGGTGTCAATAAGGCCAAGGAAGTAACTCACCATGAATTTGCGCAGGATGAGGCTAAATTCCCTGTGGACCTACTATGGTCATTTTTAGCAGAGATGTCACAAAGCACATCCTAGAATATGTTTGATAAGGGAAAAAGTCTTCTGGGGAAATGGTTGTGATATTCATTGTAAATACCACATTGGTCCACCACCGTTTGGGGCAGGGTTGGGGTGGGGGGGGAGGGGAGGTCAAATCTACTGCGTAAGGCGTTCAAGTTGGGCTCTCTGGCAGCTGCAGCTTGTCCACAAGACTAGGACCTCAGAGGGGATGCGAGAAATGCAATGTAAGAAAGGCTCCACATACAATGTTACAACAGTATACTTGGCGTGGGATCCTAACAATAGCTGGGGGGAGGAGGAACGTGGCTGGCTCAGGTGAGGTGAAAAGGAAGCCTCCTTAGAACTGCAAGTACAGATGTCCCTTTTCAGAAGACCCCGCCAAGTACCTTGCCCATTAGTTTGGTCATTCGTTCATTTGACAAATATTTATTGGCCTCTACCTTTGAGCCAGATACTGTGCTAGGTGTCAGGGATTCAGTAGAAAACCAGACAGACATGTCCCTGAAGCCATGAAACTGACCTGTAAGTTGGGGGAGATGGATGATACAGAATTTAATATATTAATAAACAAGACAACGTCATCAGTGCATGTGGTGTGTTATGAGGGAAGGAAAGAGAGGGACAGAGCTAGTGATTGAAGGGATCACTGCTATGGTGAGGGCGGGTGGAAAGTGAGGCTTCTCTGAGGATAAAAGGAGAAGGAAGAATCATGCGAAGAGCCAGGTAAGAAGATTCTGGGCAAGAGAACAGCCAAGACCAAGGCCCAGAAGTGGAAAAGAGCAGGAAATTGTGAGAAGAACAGAAAGGCACCCCGTCCCCAGTGCCTGCCCCCAAAGAGAAATGTGGGGTGATGTTGGGCGGCAGGCAGGGACCTGATGACACACGACTCCCGCAAACCACGATGGTGCAGGGGAGGGGATTTTATTCGACTTGCAACGGGCAGCCATGGGAAGGTTTAAACAGGGAGCAAAATTATCTAAGCTTTCAAAAGGTCACTCTGGCCCCTGTGGGAAGAATGGACGGAGGGGTGGGGTCAGGACTGGAAGCAGGGAGCCTAGTTACCTGGCTGCTGCAGTAGTCCAGGTGTGAGAGGCTTGGGCCAGGTGATGGTAGTGGAGACTGAAGGAAGTGAGGAAAGGCAATTGAAAAAGACTAGGCACACTCAGGCACTGAATCAAAGCTTCCTGAACGAATACTTACAACTTGGCTGGAATTTTACCTGATTTGATTGGCTTTCCGAAATTCAACCGTCATAAAAGTGAAACTGATCATACACCCAGCCACCTGTTCTAACTCCGAGATGGGCAACAAACATCTCTGAACTGAACAACAATCAACTGCTGTTATATAAAGTAGGCATTAAGATAAGCTCAGGGCAGCGTCTCCATCCATAGTAAAGGAAAATGGCTCACTCAAAACTGTGCTGTCAAGAGATTCCAGTCTGTCTTCCACCGCCTCCTACCTGCCCCCATAACCCGAGCCCATTCTTACTTCGCAGTTTCAAAGTTGAGAGCCTGAAACCTCCCCAGAGCGAACTGTAACTTCCAAGGAAGAATGTGGTCTGGCATCATGCTTCAGTAAACCCAGAAGGCATGCTGAGATAAGAGTATTAAGGGTACCTATTAATGAAGACGGACGTCCCGGATAAAGCAGAGATGTCCCAAAGGGAGACATATAAACCAGAGCCTGCAACCAGGCAGAGGCTGAGTTCCATAATTGCTGGCAAGTCTGCAGAGAAGGCTTTTGCTTCCCAGCTTCCTCAAAGCGCAGCACAGGGGTGGCGGCATGGAGGAACAGAGGATTTTCTCCATTCCTCTGGAAGCCTGATGCGCACGCCACACAATTAGAACGTGGGTCATCGGTGGTCCTGGAAAATGGTTTTAGTTTCCAAGGCGCGCTCTCCCTTGCAGCAGACCACCGTGTTGGGCCTGACACCATTAGGGGGCCATGCTTCCTACTGCTTAGAACCAAATCCCCCTGGCAGTGAGGGCTTTGACTCCCAGAAAAACTTATGGGGGAAGGTGGGGAGGAGGGGCTAAGGAACCCATGAATGTCACTGGCACAGGAGTTCCCAAAGCCTGTGACCTGGATCTAAACGTAATTGTTAGGGAAACAGGCGCAAAGGAAGGTTCTCCTTTCAGTTTCTGAATTTAATCACCTCTCACTACCACCCAGGTATATAAATAAGCCATGCATGTGAAGAACAGGCACCCTGGCAGACCCAGGGCAGTACTGCCCCCCGGGGGGCCCAGCAGTGGGGCTGCACAGACTTGGCAGGAGAAGGGGAACATTCGCAAAGCATCTCTTAGGGGCCCGGCACCTTCACTCACATATGTCCACTATATAACCCTGCTAGAAATCCTCTTAGGTGGGAAGGAAAGACCATCTCTGTACTAGAGGGGAGTAAATGAGGTCCAGAGTCAGGTAACCAGCACATAGCAAAGCTGTAGTCTGAATGAGTCAATTCCAAGTCCCACGCGCTTTCCACACCTACCAGCTGCTGCCCTCAGCCCAGCCACACTCTCCCCTAGGGGGATGAGTGCTTGCCCTTTGGATGGCTACAGCCCGGGGTTCCAACCCAACCACTCAGCTTGCCCCAAGCTCTTACCTAGCTTAAGAAAGGTGACCAGGCACAGATGTTCTCACTTGTGAACTCTTTTTGAGGAAAGAACTCTACAGTGCCCTAACTCTGCTCCTGTGGGTATCACCAGCAGCCATGTACTCTCTCCTCTGCAGATCATGTGCCTTTGAACAGCTCTCAGGCTCAGCTTCTTCCTGCCCAGCTCCGGGCCTGCAGACCCGCTCCCCGTGGGCTCCGCACCTGGGCGGGAAGGGAACTTGGCAGGCTCGGTGAGCTCCCAGCCTGCAGCAGATTGGTGTATGCGGTGTGCTGGGCTGGGCGGGAGGGCAAGGGGAGGAGTCGAGGACGTGGCTCCTTTGGCAGCTGGGGAGGTGGTAATGGTTAACCCGGCAGGGTGCTCTGCATCCTCCCCTGGTGCCCTTGGTGTGAGTGATGTCACCGCCCCCCCACCACCACCGCAGGACCCATCTGCAACCAGGGCCTGCCACAGTTCCTAGCAGTCGCTGGTTAAGGGTGTAAACTTTTCAAGCCAGACTGATCGGCGTTCAACAGTGTGGCTCCCCCTCTCACCAACTATGTGACTCGGGATAAGTTACTAGCTTCTGAGGCTTAGTTTCCTTATATATAAAATGGAGATAATCACAGTACTTATGTCATAGGGCTACTGTGCAGATTAAATGAGATAATGCATGTAAAGGCACACAACAGTGCTTGCCACCTAGCAAGTACTCAATACATGTTTAAAAAAATACAAGTAGCATTCTTTTAAAGTCAGTCAGTCACTGGAACTGCAGTTCTTCCTTGGAGGCGGCAGCAGTTCCAGTCCTAAGAGTCCCCCCTTCTGGAAACAGAAAGAGAAAGGAACAACTTAAGCACCAACCTGTTGGCAGATGCTGTGTCCCGCTGGCTCCCAAACACAACATTCTCGCCCCTTCAGAGGCAATAAAAAATCTGGCCATTCGCTCAGCACCTACTTATAGGCAGGTGCCTCGTATGCATGTCCTCTGATCTATTCAACAATCCTGTAAGGCCAGAATTATTCCCACAGAGGAGGAATCCGAGGCTCAGAGATGTCAAATAACTTACCCAGAGTCACACAGCCAAGAAGGAGCAGTTGGAATCACACAATAATAATGAGAGCAACATTTACATAGTCCTTACGTTGTGCCAGGTATTCTGAGATCTTTACACATTTTAACCCACGTTATCTTCAACACACCCCAGATGAGGAGGTACTATGATTATCCCACTTCACAGATGAGAATAACTGAGGCCCAGACAGGTCAAGCAAGGCCATACAGTGGACAGCTGGGCTGGAATAAGAACCGAGGTAGGTTGGTTCCAGAGGTGTTGCTTTAACCATTGCCCTAACTACCTCTCAAAAAAAAAAAAAAAAGGTCCTTGCTCTGCTCACAGCACTATCCTGCCTCTAGAAAATGAAACCTCATGGGTGCCGAGGATGCTTTTCTAATCAGAGACAACTGTGTCAGAATCACAAATACAATGGGCTGGAAGTTGAAGATACTGGGTTGTGACCTTAAGCAAATCACTTTCCCTCTCTGGATGTCAGCTGGTCCAAGTAGAAAAAGATTGGTTTGCACTAGGACTTTGCACTGCAATCTCACAGCTCTAACAGTATATGGTTCTCTGAAATGGGCCTTCCTCCTTCCTGAGAAAGACCATCAAGTCCATGGAACTGTGAGCTGAGCTTGCTGACAGGCCCTTCTCAGGGCAGCCAAAGCACATCTAATGGAAGGAGATGGCATGTGGCCGGGAGAATGAGAGCCGCCCACAAGTGAGCATCTGAGCCTGGGAGATCCTGGGCAATTTACCAGGCCTTGGTTTTTCCCCTTTGGCAAAGATAGGGAAATAACTTGCCTCAGAAGGTTGCTTTGAGGTCATAAAAATGGTCATAAAGCATTTTCCCAGATTCAGAGTCCGGGTTTGCAAAATGCTCTTGAACTCAGCCATGAGAAGAGTAATCAGAGAAGAAGTCGGGACTTTGCAGGATTCCCAGAAAGCAGTCTGAGAATGTCAAGAATCTTCATTACTTCTCCATGCTTCTTACAGCTGAGTCTTGTCCAGAAAGAGGGAAAAAAAAACCCAATGCTAAATCAAAGCAACTCAGAAGATATTCAAAACAGTACTATGCTGTTTAGTATAATTATATGCTATCCACTTCTCCAAAGTCTTCATCTCTCCCATCGGACACTAAATTCTTAAAGGCTATTAAATTTGTCTCTCTCTAATCATAACCTGTAGATTTGCTGACTCATTTCCAAGATGAGACCCCAATTCGCTTCCCTGTACATTAACCTACCTAATTCTCCTCTCTTTTTCTTAAGTGACTTGATTCAACTCAAGTCAACAAACATGTACTGAACATCTACCATGGGCCAGGCAGTATGTCATTTGTACATTCCAGCTACTTTTTAAAACTGCATAACAATAATGGCTGAAAATAGCATCAGTGTCTTAAGCTTGGAGCTGGGGGTGGGAGGCGGGTAATCAAACCTTCCCTATAAAAATCTGAGAAGGTCAAACAATGGTTTTGGAATTTCAACTACTTGCTTAAAGTCTGCTTATTTTAATCATTATGCATTCATATGATATGTATTATACAAATTCTTACTACATAAGATTGAGTCATTCATCCATTCAACAATTATTCCTTGAGCAGCTACTCTTTGTTAGGCAGTGTGCTAACAGTCCTGAGAGATTCAAAGAAGAAAACTGGTATATTACTTATTTTATTGGAAGTCTAATTCCAGAGGTCCACGGCTACCAATTTTAAACGAGAGTAATGGTGTCCCTCTTCCTCAAGGATGATAAGATTAACTCATTCATTTAGTCAACTCATACTGGGCATCTATCTTGTGCCTTGTAGTAGAGATATGTTGAAAAGCAGTCAAGCATGATTCTTGCCTTCATGGAGGCCAGCCATCTAATTAAGGAGGCAGCCAATTACTAACTGCAATAGGTGTGATGAAGGAAAAAAACAAGGGACTGAGATTTTGAAGGGGGTACCTACATAAGATAGGGCAGGGAAGGTCTCTATGAAGGATTTCCATCTAGGTTGAGTCCTAAAGGATGAGAAAGAGCTAGTCATGTAGAAAGTGGGGAGAAGAGGGCTTCCCTGGTGGTGCAGTGGTTGAGAGCCCGCCTGCCGATGCAGGGGACACGGGTTCGTGCCCCGGTCCAGGAAGATCCCACATGCCGCGGAGCGGCTGGGCCCGTGAGCCATGGCCGCTGAGCCTGCGCGTCTGGAGCCTGTGCTCCGCAATGGGAGAGGCCACAACAGTGAGAGGCCCGCATACCGCCAAAAAAAAAAAAAAAAAGTGGGGAGAAGAGCATTCCAGGTCAAGGGAACTGTAGGCGAACTCCCTTAGGTGGGAAAGACATGGTTAGTCCAAGGCAGGATGGTGCGGGAGCCTGGTGAGCAGCCGAAGGAGGTAGAGATGACACATGGGGAGGTAGGCAGAGCACTTGGTGCAGGGGCTTCTAAGCCAAGGTGATAAGTTTGGATTAGATTCTTTGTGCAAAGGGAAGCCACTGAAATGTACGTGAAGCAAGAGAATGAAGTGGCGCCATTTTTCTTTTGGCAACGCTCTGGTGCCGTATGGAGAATGGGCTGCAGGCAGGCAATAGCGACACTATGGAGACTAGTTAGGAGACTAGTTAGGAGGCCATTGCAGTTCTCTGAGTGAAAGATGATGGTGCCACATGAGAAAATGAGAAGTGGTCAGATTCTAGATCTGTTGGCAAGGTTCAAGCAGAAGTACTTGCTATTGGGATGAAGGAGGGCAGGAAAGGACTCCAGGATAATTCCTCAGTGGCTAGAGCCTCTGCTAAACAGAGGACCATTTACTGCAGCAGTTCTCAACCAGCAGTGATTTTGCGCCCTAGGGCACATCTGGAAATTTATGGAGACTTTTTTTTGACTGTTACGACTGGGGGGGGTCCCTACTAAATATTCTACCATAGGTAGAAGCCAGGGATGCTTCTATAAATTAAAATTAAATAATTATCTGGCCCCAAATGTCATTAGTGCCAAGGTTGAGGAAGGCCGACTTTCAGAAGTAGGAAGAGTGAGGATGGGAGACAGTCTGAGGGGTTACTTAGTGCCACATTTGGGACATATTAAATTGGAAATATTCATGTTAAATTGTCCTTGGAACCACACTGCTCAGAACGAAGAAAGTAAAAAGTGGGACTGGCAACAGGCTCCTTGGAGGAGGAGAGAGTGTCAGTCCTTTCTCTCTGGGCTCAAAAAACCCAGTGGTCATACTCTTGACCCTCTCTGCTGCTAAATTATAAAAGAAATTTCATAAAGTCAAAACATGGGAGTCTCGGAGGGCTAGATTGGGAGTTTGGGATTGGCATGTACACGCTGCTATATTTAAAATAGATAACCAACAAGGACCTACTGTATAATACAGGGAACTCTGCTCAACATTCTGTAATAACCTAACTGGGAAAAGAATTTGAAAAAGAATTTTAAAAAAAACGGGAGTCTCTTTAGACTTGCCACTCACCCTGTTTGGAACCCTTCCTTTCTTCTGTCCCCAGTTCTGCCTATTTTGCAAGCCCAGTGCCAAGACTTAGATTTTCAAGGTTTCCCTACGGTGCCCATCCTTGCTGCATCTAAGTTCAGAGGAGTCTGACTTTTCTGGCACCTGCTGTGTACTGGCAAATCTCTAGGTATGCCATCCTGCTACGACATACGTATCTCCTTTAGATTTCTGACATCCCTCAGGGGAAAGGATTCCACCAATCTTCCAGATAGAGAAACTGAGGCTCAGACAAGTAACTTGTGGGCCAAGTTGATGGTGATGTAGACCAAGTTCTATTTCCAAAATCAACGCACCATACAGGCTGCCTCCCTCTCATCTCCTACAGTACTCAATCTACAGCCTCTGGATGATGATCAGGTCCTGCTTTAGACCACAGCTCTCAGGGACACTGGTTTCCCGTGCCTACCAGGGGCTGGCACACAGCTCGTGCTCAATCATTTGTAGAAGCGTGTTCCCCCTGTGTTAGCCTGGCCCTTCCAGCTGGTCTGTTAAGAGCTTGAAGGCAGGGAAGCACATTGGGGAAGAGCAGAAACGCTCAGCTTTTCTTTCTTTCCCAAGATCCCATTGGATTCCCCAAAGAAGGAAGCACCAGTAGTATTTCTGGCCGCATCTGCACACCTACAGGAGATGCTGGGTCTAATCTGACCTGGCAGAGACTAGTACTCTTTGGGGTCTCAGGTTACTGGTCGGTGGGGTGACTGTGTTTAAAGGCAAGAGTCAGGTTCCATGCAGTCTCTTTCACTTCTGGGGTGCAGGCGACTATGGCCCTTTTTCTCTCACTGTTCAGAGTCTCCACCTGGAAGTCCAGTTAGGTCAACCCTGTGGCCAATTCACAGTAGATAAGGCAGGAAGCCTTCCTTTGGACTCAGGCCTACGTCATGTTCTTCACAATTTATCAGAAGCCTTGGATTTGGGGAGTTAAAAGGGGCGTACCAAAAAGGTGCTTAACCAAGGTTAGTAAAGGCCACCTGTCTTTGTCCCTAGGGAGGGAGGAGGGCACAGCCTTGATTTATGTTGCATTCACATCCCCCTTGCATAATTTGGGTAACAGTTTAGATAAGAATTCAATAAAACTTGGAAAATGATATAAATAACTCCAACATGGCACTACCAAGCCTATCCATCATGTCCCATTCCCCTCCCTCTCTGACCCACTCCTCCTCCTGAGGTCCTGATTTCGGCCAGTGACAGTGTGAAAGCCCAGCTCTCCCAGGATAAAAGCCTCAGAAATCTTTAAACTCCCCTTTTTCTGACAACCAGAACAATCTCACCCCCCGACCCCGGAACAACACTCCTACCCAAAGAATGCCTTTCCCAGGCCACTACCTGAGCTTTTGCTCACTCTATGGAGAGAAGCCCACCAAAACATAAACCCTGGGAGGAAAGCCGTGATGTCGTCATCATCTTTGCCTTCCCCAGAACACAGCACCTGGCATACACAGAATGTTCCCAACCTGAAGCAAGTATAAGACCACCATTCTAGCTGACAGTCTTGGGCCAGGGAAATTCAGAGGGACAGGCAGCACGGCCTGAAGCTTCTCTTCTTGCAAAGGTGACACCAAATATCGGAACCAAAAGGTCTTCATCAGATCCCCACATCCTTCTGCTCCCAGAGCACAGCTACACCCCACATATAGTACAAGGTGAATGAACTCCGCCTGCAAAGAGCTGAGCCCCAGAACCATCAACTTCCAGCTGGAACACGCAGTAAAACCCTGAGGTAACTGGGCCTCGTGATAACTTGATTTCCCATTTAAATGGCCTGGTGATTTGCTCCAGGCTTCAGCCCAGAACCCCGTTCTCCAACAAGAGTAGGTAAAGGTCTTATCTTTACGCATGTGTGTGAGAAGGAGGAGGGAGGGGAGGGGAGGGAAGGGGAGATGCGGAAAGGACCGCCTCTTGGGGAGGCGCAAGGCAGAGCTCCACAGCCACACCCCTCATACTCCCCAGGCCCAATAAGCCTGGGGAGCCACGGTAGCAGAAAACTCTTGGAATGACGGCCACTCTCTTGGTCTTCCTAAGCTGCTGCAGAGCCCCAGAACATTCAACCCGCACGGAACCTGGCGTGGACCTCTACTGGGAGGGAACCGAACTGCAGCCCGGACCCAGACTGATTGGGAACCCCAAGAGAGAACCCAGCTACTGCTCAGATTCACTCCAGCTACCTCATTAACCTTACAGCACACAGCACTACATTTTATGGGATTCCACACTGCCTGATGCGGGGAGGGAAGGATTGGGAGTGTGGGGTTAGCAGATGCAAACTAGTATATATAGGATGGATAAGCAACCAGGTCCTACTGCATAGCACAGGAGCTATATTCAACATCCTGTGATAAACCATCATGGAAAAGAATCTGAAAGAGAATATGCAGAGGCGTAACTGAATCACTATGCTATACAGCAGAAATTAACACATTATAAATCCACTACACTTCAAAAAAAATTTAAAAAACAGAATTTTAAAACTAAACAAAATAACCACTGCATTATGATGAAAAATCAAAATCGTAACTTTACAGTTGCTTCATTCATTGAACATGTATGTATGACAGGTGCTATGTTGGTTCCAGGGAAGGCAAAGATGATGGCGATTCAACTGCAGGCGTCGAGCAGGCATCTGCAGAGGGTCCAGGCAAGCCGAAAGCAAGGTGGGGGCATGGGAAAGGGGATTCTTTACCCACAATGGCTACTCTGGAGACATAACCAACAGAGCTTAGCAACTGAAACATCTTGAAACTGCACCATATACAGCCTTGAAACCCCAATTGTCTCCTTGAAGAAGTCTACAGCCATTTATCAATCTCCACATTCTTACAATATAGAACGCTTCCAGGAACTAAGTTAAAGGATAATGCACCAAACTCCAGATCCCTAGTGTTATCTGATTACATACATGCTTTTTCTTTTTTGACTAATTTTCTGTCCGAGAACTTTTTTTTGCGGTACGCGGGCCTCTCACTGCCATGGCCTCTCCCATTGTGGAGCACAGGCTCCGGACGCGCAGGCCCAGCGGCCATGGCTCACGGGCCTAGCCGCTCCACGGCACGCGGGATCCCCCCGGACCGGGGCACGAACCCGCGTCCCCCGCATCGGCAGGCGGACTCCCAACCACTGCGCCACCAGGGAAGCCCATGTCCGATAACTTTTCTCCTCTTTCCCTGGTGTAAGGTAGATGTGCAGCCCCCTTTCACTGAGTGAGAAGCAACTTAAGAGGCAGAGAGGGCAGAGGGCATGCAGCATGGATTCAGAAAATATAAAGTAACACAAACCTAGCTGTCCCCACGTTTTCCTGGGTCAGAAATCTATGTATTCAAATAGGGGCCCCTTTAAACCAAAATATAGTTCAATCTGGAATAGCACCTAACCAGAGAGGCAGTTAGACAACTTCTGAGGACTGAACACTACCGTGTCTATAGCTCCCCGCTCCTCCCCATACGGCAGCCAGACATTACTGTGGAGAGAACATTTACTACTGTGGTTAGCGCTTGGAAAAAGAAAAAGCCAACCGACACAATAAACTCAGTTCATTTAATTTCAAAACATGAACTCATTGCTATCTCAGGAAATATCACCTTACTCTTTAGATTAAATGTTAGCCCAAGTCTAGGAGGCATTCAACAGTGAGAAAGTAATATACTTTAGTTGGCTTTTCCAGGCTCAAGTTTCACCAAAACAAGTTTCGTACAAAGATTAGCCAAGTACCGGGTAATGGGATATGGAAGGGTTACGTCATCTGCGGCCCATTTCCAAAGAAACATGGCTTTTCCAGGTGGAATTCTAAGTGCTCTCTCTTCTCTTTATAATCTTTGTTACACCAGTTTGCTGGATGGGTAATGGCAGGTGTATTAAAACTGCTTGCAAGCCATGAGGCCTTGGGCAGGTCATTTCATCTCTGAGTCTCTGCTTCCGCCGTTGTGAAGTGGATTGTTAGGGGCCACTAGTCATGGGGCCCCTTCCTGAATGAACATCCCAAGATTGTTAGTCCTAGACTCCACTGTCCAACTCTTCCTGTGGCTGCCTGGGCACAAAGTCTCCCAACGGGCATTTGAGTCCAGCACCCAAACGCTGTGTGACTCACACATTCTGTGAGTAGGGATGGAAGCAACTAACTTGCAGACTGAGCCAGCTCATCTCCCAAGTCCACTGCTCAGCCAAATTTCCAACCCTGACATTCACCCACCTTGCATATCCTCAACCACTTCCCTGGCACAGTGAGAGAGGAAAAAAGAATAATCTGGTGATACCCTTGATCTGGCGAGGATAATGGTAATCAAATTTTATTAACTGCTTATGAGGTGTCAGGTCCTGCACCGAATACTTTACTTGCATCATCTCATTTAATTCTCACAAAATCCCTCTTAGGTATACATAACATAGGAGGGAACTGAGATTTAAGGAGATTAAATGATTTGGCCAAGATCTCACAGCTAGGAGGTGGCAGAACCAAGGATTTAGACCAGGCCTTTCTGACGTGATACTACATTTTAGCCAATCTAGATGCTTGGAGTAACCAAGTATAAATATGAAAGCATCTCACTTTGCCCAGGACAGGACTGATTTACACCTGTATCCCTGTGCAGTTCTTCATAGTACCCCCTTTCACTCTCAGAAGTGTCCCGGCTTGGATGATAAATTATACAGTCGCCTACTTATAATGCCTCCCTGAGAGGTGATAATAATGATAATAATTATTATTAAACCACCATGTCACATTTGCAGTAAAGCCCTACTTAACCACTCTACATTAAAGAGAGACCTCTCCCACCCTCCCTATCCTTCTTCTTACTTTGCTGTATTTTTCTCCATAGCATTCATCAACGTAAAAATACAGATTTTGCTTACCATCTCCACTAAAATATAAGTTCCATGCAGGCAAAAATGGCTTTTTGTTTACTCGTGTATCCCCGTTTGTAGTAGACGTTTCATAAATATTTGTCGAATGAATGAATGCATCATCGTCATTGGAACAACAGCGAACATTTATTGAGCATTTACTATGTGCTAGGTGCTGCTCAAAATACATATATTTTATCAAACAACCCCAAGTTTGGAAGAGTTATCCTCATCATTTTATAGATGAAGAAATGAAGCCTCAGAGAGATGAAGCGATACCCTCCAAGGGCACACAGACTGTTGGTGGCAGAGCTGGGAGAGGAGTGAAGCTGACCGTCTACACAACCAACCACCACTCTAAGTCTGACAGCAGAGACACAGCACACACACAAGCAGCACAAGGATTCAGGGCAGTATGGGGTCAAAGGCGGGTTAGCACTACTGCCTGTCAGAGATCCCCAGAGAGTGTGTGGTCAGGCAGGGCTTCTTAGGAGAAAGGGGACTTCATCTGAGCTTTGGAGGATGGGATAGAACATGGACAGATGGAAGAAGTATTTAGTCCCAGGGAGCAGTGAAAGCGGAAAATCACAGGGCTGACCATGCTGATCAGAACAAGCAACTTCTATCTGGAGGCCCTGCAGAGCAAGATTTAAAACACTGCTGTCAGGACTTTCCTGGTGGGTCAGTGGTTAAGACACCACGCTTCCAACGCAGGGGGTGCAGGTTCAATCCCTGGTCGGGGAACTAAGATCCCACATGCTGCACGGTGTGGCCAAAAAATAAAAATAAATAAATTAATTAAATTAAAACAAAAACAAAAACACTGCCGTCACCTAGAGAGCCTTGAATGCCATGGAGGAGTTGAGCTTCATCCACTAGTAAGCAGGATCCCGCAAGAGGTTTCCTACCAGGAAACACATAGTGAGCAGTCTGCATTCCTGAAACTTCACCTTGGTAACAAGGCCAGAGGAGTTGGCAGGAGCTACAGCTGTGGACCAAGACTCCCCCTGGAGCCTCTGCAGATACACATCCTCTTAAAAGCCCAGGGCACATACTTGAGCTGGTAAATCCCTGTTTAAAGCACACTCCTTCCCACAGATTTGTGTTTTGGGTCCTATCATTTCCTTTGAGCATGCTGCCCTTCTCTACTATGACAAAGATGATGCAGGCGCTAACCCTTGTCCCCCACCACAGTGTTCTAAATGGATGTAATGAGTATCTGTGGTGGCAAGGACCATCCTCTCCTAACCCCCAGCCATCCCAAACATCTCCATCATACCTTCTTATTACCCTGTTTAAACACTATCTGTCAACTTATTCTATCCTCGCCCCTCTTTTCACGGCCTCTCCACCTCCCTGGCTGCTACTCCTATAACACGAGAGCCAGCACATCTGCAACATCTGAGTCAAAATGAACAACCCTTGGGAACAGCCTCGTGTCACGCAGCCAGGAATCCTAGGCTCGCAGCTAGATGGATGACGGCAGTCTGGTCCACATATCCTGGAGAGCCCAGACACCCTGAAGAAAAGCTTAGCCACATGCCTTCTGGGTGATTGGCATTTTATGACAGAAACCAGAAACAAAACCAAAAAACATACGTATTTTGCCGGCTCCACACAAAAACAATGGCAAAAGTAATGCGAGCACTACTGGGTCACCAGAGGGACCAATTATAAATCTCTACATCCATATCAACACCGAAATGAAGGATAATGTGTTACCTTAAAATGTCATCCTAAGGAAGTCACTAATTTCAGCGGTTTTCTTTCCTCCCCTCCCAATATCCATTTCTTTATTTTCTCAATAATTAACCAGAGCCAAAACCTTCCTTACATGCTTTGGTTTCAATTCTGAAAAGTCTATCAAGGCTATGATGGCTCATTACCTATAGCAGAAATGCATACTGAAACGTTCCTGTATATTTCAACCTGGTTTCTCCAGGAAAGGATGGAATTTCCTGCTCTGGAGACTTTTGGAATGAACAGAAAAGACATGATGACTTCAGTACCTGGAATATGGTAAAAATCTATGCCAGTTACAATTAGTGGAAAGCAGGAGAAAGTTCTAGAATTTTCTGAGAGTTGAAATTGCTGATATTTTCCAGGAGAAGAAGGGAATACCTTCAGGTGAGTGGTCAACGAGCTTTATCCGGAAAAAAAGCAAAAGTTGTCACTTTTCTATGCACAGAAAGACAAATAAGAGCGGAAGGACCACGGCATTTTAAACACAGAAGCTGGTCGTACATGGGCTCTGCAGTGTCCATGGCATCCTTGCCTTTGGGAGGAAGCAGTATAACTGCAGAAAGGCAGACAGGGCCCTTTAACCCACTGACCTCTTTTAATCTGCTTGTTAGCTTGGCTGTGGGCAGGACCAAGGGGCCCGTGATCAATGGCTCTCTGGGGAAAGGTCAAAGGTCAGAGGCACATTCCCTCATCATCATTATTCTCAATTATTCTTTGTTCAGAGCTACTTTCTCCCCCATTTTGAGGAAGGGCCCCATAAGTGTTTTCCAGGACACTGAAGGGCAATGACCCAACCCAGCCCCTCTCACTGTGTTTCCTTTCCTCTTCACCTCGCTCACTTCACCTCCCTGGCCAAAGAGGATAATAGTGGGTAGCAACTCACAGAGAGGCCCCTCACAGGGAGAAAGCCCGGAGGTAAGCACAGGCCTGTACACAGCACATTCACACATACCTAGCTCAGCAGAAGGCCCCACTGGTCCCCAGGATGCACCCACAGTTTTATGACAGGGCAATTCAAGGCACAGACTTTGCCATCAGACAAGGCAGAGGTTCTACAAGTTACTAACCCTGGAATGTTAGGCAAGTCACTTACCTCTCTAAGCTTTAATTTCCTCATCTGAGCAATGGGGATAACAGTAGTTTCTCCTTCATAGGGTTATGGCAGGGATGAAACGGAATGAAGCTCAAAGTAAAGGATCAAAGCTCAAAGTAAAGTAGCTATTAAGATGATGAACATTCATTACATGATTATTTTAGCAGTACTATTATTTCTATATTTCCTTGATGATAAATGTAAAGTATTGTCATTGCACAGAATTTGAAATATAAGCAAAAGTATAGACCAAAAATAATCCTTGATAATCTCCCCCCAGAACTGAGCACTGTTAACAGTGGGAATATTTCTGTTGAGTGTTTCCTCTGTGCACAGAGACATGCACCCACTACTGGACCACCTTGTAATCACAGGAGCAACCGTCCGCCACTTGTCAACTCATTGCTGGGCCCTGAGTTCAAAGCCTGCAGCACACTTCTTTCTAATTCTCACGGTAACCCTGTGAGGCACTGTGGTACCCCTTTACAGATGAGCAAAGCAAGGCTGAAGAGGTTATGCAGCCAGGTCACATGGCTAGCTGCTCCTGAACAGAGCTGTGACTGTGGGCCTCTCTAGCTGGTGTGCCTGCCTCTCTGCCTGAGGACAGGCTGCAAGGGTGGCCGCCCCACCCTGCTTTTCCTCTCCCCATTTGATGGCTCTGCCACTTCTCAGAGGACACTACTAGATGCTCCAGAAGTGGCCTCATTTTCTTCTCCTTGCCCTGCCCAAGTTGAAAGAATCTAAAAGAAGGGAAGTGAGAAGGGGGGTGATAAGGATGTCAGAACCATCTACATCATGCTCTAGGCCTGTGCTTACCCCCTCTCAGTGGGTGCTTCAGGCTTGAGCAGTCACCTCCTCTCACTTTTATCAAAGGCTCTGTGACCCTGTCAGATGGGATTTGAACAGAGAAGGATTTATCAGCTACTGCCTTCTACCCTAGGTGGGCAGGTGCCTTTCTGACATCCCCCTGCAGAGATAATACATAAAGATGCAAGTTCTGCCTCTAATTACTCTTAGCCTTATTTTGATCCAATTAACCTTAAAATAGAACACGAAGCAAAACCTTTGGTTCCAGTATTCAATCAGAACGGTGAATTTGCAAGCTGTGGGTTAACTGACTTCATGTTTATTGAACTGCATCAGTGATAAAAGTTCAGGCACCCACCTCTGGCCCCAGGCCCCATTCTGGAATGGTTATTCACACACAATTGACTTCCAAGATGTTCCCAGAGAGCTCCTTCCTACAGAGGGCCACTAATGACTCAAAGGTAAAAAAGGTTTGTTTTCCTCAAGCTCATTAGGAGAAAAAACCATTCACCCAAGAGCACAATGGAGAGCAGGACATTTACCTTTGAAGAAGATAACAATAATAACAACTACTGTTGTTCCCATTTTTAGGTACCCATATATCAGACTCGGCCCTGGATCCTGTTTCTATATTCTCATTTCATCTTTTCAGAACCTGGGAAAGAGGGCTATAAAACCGTCTTTTACAGAAGAGGAAAACTGACTCGGAGGCTAGCAAGTGACAAGGCTGGAATTCAAACTGAGAATCACCTGAGAGCGAAGTCTTTCGCAAGGAGCATGGCCTCCCACCACGAAAGGGCTCTGCACAGAGGAAACAGACAACATAACTGGTAAATCAAACAGTACATGATGAAACCAAAGACAGACTAATGAGGTGTCAACTAATGATGTGTCCCTGGTTTCTGGGATTCTGCGAAAAAGCTGAGGCCCATCCTTGAGGGTAGCAGAGGCTCTCTGAATGTCAAGACGCAGTCAGCTGTTCCTGCCTGGGAAGGTAGCTGCCGCCTCCCCCAGTGCTCCCAGGTTGTTTGAGCGCCTCTGGCCCCTCCCCCACCTGGCACCGGAGTACTTTGGTCAGACCACAACTACCTTGGGTGGTCCTCACAGTTCATTCGAAAAGTGAGACTCATATTGGGGAATGCTCCCTCCATAGGCTTAAAGGGAGGCTGTATTGGAGCAGTGAGGACATCCCAGCCCTTACCATAGCCACCTGCCACCAAGCTCTAGAAAACCATCCCCTGGGATACTCCACGTTTTCCCTGCCTGGGAAATAACTCTTTTTCTTCTTTTTTTCTTGAGAGTATTTAGGTCCGGCAGCCTGACACTACCCAGTCCAGGCCAGGACCCAACTTTCCTCGGCTGTATCTTAAAGTAGCATCTCAGGTGTAGCTTGGAGAGAAAATGTGTGAAACTTTGGGCTCTCCCACAACAGTCTGGTTGGAGAAGGATTTCAGGAAAGGATTAGGGAACTGGAGTCCTGGCACAGTGCAGCAAAGGTGCATAACATCTGCTAATGTCACAGCATATTAAACGAAGTTGTAAAACAGTAGCTTAAAGTTAGACAGGCCAAACACAACACAAGAAGTATGAAAAGCAAGGTGCCATTTTTCCAACAAATAAGTTCATTATATGAAGAACCAGCTTAGATTGATTTAGCATCTTGGTATCCACTGCAGCTGCTATGACTTTTTTTTTTCTTTTTGGTAGCATCTTTAAAGAGTTCACCCCATAAGTATCAATTCCAGTTTATTAATACCTATTCCTTATTGAATCCTTATCTTGGGTCAGAAACCTACAAATATAATTCCTTATCCTTGCACCCGCTCTACAAGGTGAAAACTTGCCCAGTTTACTGAGGAGGAAACTGATATCCAAGGGGGTAACTCACTTGGCCTCAGCGCTGACTGACTTCAATGGGGAATTAAGGTCCCCGCCAGCTGAAACCGTCAGATAAAAAACAAATCACAAAAGCAAAACCCAAAGAAGAGCCTTCCGATCACATTTTCTCCTTGTGATGGAGAAACAATTCAGACTTCCTGGGGCAGAGAGGAAAATGCCGCTGTCCTCTGCCGTCCCAGGAGTGATGGGCGGTTATTTTTGAAATCGGAGGAGAGAAAAAGTACCTGCAGCCTAGACGGTTCTTACAAGCTTGAAAAAAAACTAAGGCATTGTGAGAGGCGGGAGGAGAGGTCGCAGTGCATATTCAAGCTGGGCTCGCGTTTGTTTGCCCGAACAAGCCAAACCGCAATAGAGATCAACACTCGCGCGCATCCCCAAACTATCAAAACACAATGGGGGCGGGGTGGGGAGAGGGGGGCAGGCCATGCTGACTCGGGACCCGCATTGAGAGCTCCGACCTACGCGCAGGAGACAATCCCCAGCGTGTGCAACCCTAGAAAGCCCCAGGAATTCCTAGGTGGAAGGGTCTGGGAGATAATGCAGCCCATCCCACCCGCCTTCAATCGCTCACACACACATATACGCACATAGACTTTCCTGGCTTAAAAAACAAACAAACAAAAAAAACCCCTGAAATCTATTTTCAAAACAATAAGGGAAATACCAAGAACTGGATGCACTTCAGGGGCTTTCCATCACGGGAGACAGTTCCTAATGGGGCTGGGGGGTGGGGTGAGGAATAAAAAGTAGAGCAGTGCCCCGGGAGTGAGGGCTGCAGTCCACCCTTACCAGCTTCATGGTGGTGTTATTCTGGTCCCAGCGCCACAGCATCACGCTCATCTTACTTCAAGGAGAGGAGGGAAGGGAAAGAGGAAAAGGAAAAAAAGGGGGGAGGGGGCCGAAGCACCTGCCCGCGCGCCCGGCAGGTTGGGCAGCCCAGTCCGGAGTCGTCCTCTCCGACCCCGGCCCCTCCGGGCATCCCCGGCGCCCGCGGCCGCCTCGCCCCCGCCCGGGGCCGCTGCCGCGCGCTCGGGGACCCTCCTCAGGAGCCCGGCGCCCGCGCTGCCCGGCTCTAGTGCCTCCCTCGCTCGCTCCCAGCCGGCCTCCCCGCCTCCGCCAAATCAAACAACTCCCCCTGCGTCCGAGCACCCGCGCCTCGCAGCACGGGGGCCGCTGGGGCCGCGGCGGAGGGGGGTCGGGGCCGGCGGGCTCTCCGCCTCCTAGCCGGCCCGCGGGCTGCCCCGCGTGGCCCCCGGCGCTTCAACTGGCCGGCTCCCCATGGCGGGGGCGGGGGCCGGGGGGAGGGGAGGGGAAGGGGCAGAGGGGGTCGGAGGGGGGAGGTACTTAACTCTTTCGGGGAGGGCGTGGGTAGGCGGAGCCGACTAGGCAGAAATAGGGAAGGTCTGGTGGGCCGGGGGCTGCGGGAGCGCAGTCAGTGGCTCCTCGGTCCTCGTGACTCCTGAGCCCAGACACAGCCCGCGCCCCTAACCGAGTGTGCTCAGCTCCGTCTGCATTTTGTTTCTGCACCGAACTCATCCAAGTTGTCTGACAGTGGCGGCTCTGGGGCTGCCGACCCCGGAGCAGCTGGAGGTGAATGCACCATCGCCACCCCACTCCACCCCCTGCACCGCTCCCCACGCAACGCACACACCCGCGCCCGCCCACACGCCGCTTCCCCAGCAGCATTTATTTCCTGCTACGTGAAGGACGGGGCTCGAGTGTTTTCAAACACACCTGGCTGCTGCTGCCAACGAAAGGGCGTCCGTGGAGGGGAGGAGGAGAGGGCAGGCGGGGGCAGGCGACGACAGGCGGACAGAGGAAGAGGCTCTGTGGCCTTTGTTTCCTCTTCTGCCTTTCCCACCTGCCACGGGCTCTTTCTAGGGACCTGTCCCCTCCACCCTGTGCCCTCCTCTGAGACTTTGGGGGCTGGGCACTTCCACACCTTCCTGCCCACCCCTTGGTCTGGGTCTAGCACCCCCTAATCTGGCAGTGATCCTCCAGGGCTCCCCAGTAATTTTCAGTACCCTGAAAAGGCTCAGGAATCCTTCAGCTCCCCAAGGCAAGATGACACTAGCCACCCAGACCTCAGGGCTGTATCTGATTGGGGCCGCTCAGACATCTTGGGATGGAAATCCTGGCTCTCCCCTACTGATGGAGAGCTATGAGGAGAACTCATGCAATGGCCTTATTACACATTCATTTCAGTAGTCAAAACTGTACAAAATGACAGGAGGTGATAAAATGGGTCCTTATCTTTTCAAAGTGATCTTTAAAACATGCCAGTTAGATCAAAATGTTGCCCTACCCGACTGAAGCTTTCAGGATTTGGTTTCCCTTCGTAGTTGAAAAATCCTAACTCTTCTTCTATGGCCTACAACTTCATCTCCCAGGCTTTCCCTCGGACTTCTGTACTCCAGCAACAGTGGCATTCTTTCTTTTTCTCAAACACACGGAGGGGGAATTCCTTGGCAGTCCAGTGGTTAGGACTCAGCTTCCAATGCCGGGAGACCAGGTTTGATCCCTGGTGGGGAAGCTAAGATCCTGCAAGCTGCACTGAGAAAAAAACACATGGAAATCCTTCCCACCTCAGGACCTTTGCACCTGACAGCCTCGCTCCCTAGATCACAGTTTCCCCTAGACCTGACCATGGTCTCATTTTCATGTCACCTCCTCAGAGGGACTTTTGACTTTTCCTGTAGTGACCTTCTCCTTCCCACACTCTTCTATCTCATTACAGTCATCTTTCCTTCCTTGTTCTGCTCACTTTGTAAACTTAGCTAACTTGTATTCTTGTTTATTTTCTGCATCATCCCGTTGGGCTAGAAACTCCATGGTGTCCCCAAGTGCCCGGAACAGTGTATGGCTCAGAGTGGGAGCTCAGTAAATGTTTCCCAACTGAAAACTGTTGACAACTGTCCTATCTAAGTTCATGCAGCTTCCTCTGCAATGAGGACTGAGTCAGACCCAGGCAGCACATCCCACATCCTGCCAGAGGCCCTGACCTAGACTGAATGTCTGCAAGAGACCCTTTTATGTACATCTCCACACATATTTCTGGAGAATGTAATAAAGACAGTCACCTTTGCTCCTCCAGGGAAGGGGCACATCCTAGGGAAACACAGAAAGGGGAAAGCAGGTGTCATTTTAAAAAGTATATTCCATATTAAAATATACTTATGTATTGGAAAACAAGATTCTAAATAACTTTATTTTTCTTAAAATAAATCTTGACAAAATCGTATTGGCCAGAAAAGCAAAACACAAGCTCTCTACTGCACAAGCTGCACAAGCTCTCTACTGCAGTTTTAAGCCAGGGGTTCTTGGAGTCCAGAAACCTTCTGGTTATGAGAAAACGCTGTGACTGGACATCTGTGCATTTTCTGGGGAAACACGTATAGGTTTATCACATTCTCTAGGATACCCAGAACATTAAAAATCTACAGGTCTCCCGGAAGTCACTGAATGAGCATTTGGTTCCCAATCAAAATCTTTGTTGGTCAAAGATGGAAAACACCAGTCATGGTGCAAGGAGGAATTTGAGGGCTGGGGATTTTGAGAGGGCACCTGTCCCAGCTTTAATTAAGAGAATAAATCCTGTGGCCTTGCCTTTCAGGTCTCACACCCTTCAGACCACAGGTATGTTACCTTGTTTAGCAAATTCTCCTTGATCATCTACCATGATGCACTTACCTGGCTCTGTGCTGGGTATTGAGAATCAGAGGAGTTCCTCCCTGGTGTGTGTGTCTGTGTGTGTGTCTGTGTGTGTGTGTGTGTCTGTGTATGTGTGTGTGTGTCTACTGGAAGATGGACACATACACCACCAGTTGCAATGCAATGTGACAGGTGTTTCAGAAGAGGGCTATACAGTGTAAAGCTGGGCCAGAAAGAAAAAAAACCTATGAACAAGACCGGGAGGCATGGAAGAACTTCAGAGTGGTGACGCTGGCCTGCATCTGGAAGGATGAAGCCAGGCTGGACAAGAGGAGGCATGCATCCCCGGAAGATAGAATAGCACGTTCAAGGATGCAGAGAAGTGAAAAAGCATGGCAAGTTCTGTGTGGTCAGAATGTGGAGATGAAGTGGCAGGAAGTGGGGCAATTTGTTAGGCTGGAGCAGGCTAGGTCCCTATAAAGGGGATTCTACCCTTAATTCTTATAAATCAGGAGAGTGATTTGACCAAGTTCCCATTTTAGGAGGACCTCTCTATTAATAGCAAGAGGATGGCTTTGACAAGGTGGAGGCTGGAGGGACGGAGACCAGTTGGAAGGCTGTTGAAACCACACAAGGGAGACAGAATAAGGACCTGAGTGAGGAGACGTGTATAGAAAAGGAGACTGATGTCACCAGCAAGCCACAGATGCCATGAGTGGCTCCAAGGGGTAATGGCTGTGCATTCACCCAAGTAGGTGTCAGGACCCTGCAGATTTTCAGGGACAGACGTGGCTCCTTAAACCTCCTACTACACCTTGGAGCGCTGTTTCTCATTCACCAGGCTGCCTCTCCCAGCACCTTTCTTCTCCTTCTCATTTCTGTAATCTCCCATCAAGGCCTTCGATATGGGTTCAGAGAAAGAGATCAGCCTCTCCATGTGTAGGCCACATAGGACAGAGCCGGTGGGAACAAGGGTTGTGAAGACCTGCCCTGAAGTGCGGTCTGGTTCCTCCCAGCTGTCAGCCTCTTTTTTCAGCTCATGGCCTCTGACCCATCCCCTGGGCCTGACCATTCAGCGCTGACCCTTGCAGGTAGTAACACCCCCAGCTTGGCCCAGCTCCCTGAGCGTGAACTCTCTTATACTCTCATGGTAGCCACAAGGCAGGACTTCAGGTCCTAGTACTGGGCAACCTCTGGTGGTGCTGACCGCCCCCCACTCCCAGAGGCTGAATCTGCCCTTTGCTGACAGTGTCCTATGTTCCAGACCTTTCTATCCCCAGCACACAAAAGATCCATCCCACATCATCCAGCATTCGCTTATTCCCACGTCTATCTTCCTTCCTGTCTGCTTCTCTGAATTTTAGCCCAGCTTCAGTAGACATGTGATAAATATCTCCTAAATAAAAGTGGGAGTGTCCATCTTGCTCTTCAAGGCAGAATAAGGAGGGGAGGAGAGCCAGGCCAGAAAGCAGGGTTTGAGGCTTAGAATCCCAAAGCCCTGCTCCCCTGTGAACTTTCTTTCCCTTGCCTATAAACTGATGATCTGTGAAGCTCCTTTTCACTCTGAAATCCTGCAAGTCCAGCCCCTGTCTGATAAACTAATTTGTGTCCGACTGTTAATGGCTTAATGCGTTTCCCAGATAACGGATTTCAGTTTAACGGGGGTCTTCCACTCTCCCAGCCAAAGCAGTGACTAATAGGGGAAAGTTCAGATGCAGTGGGGGCAGGCCTGGGGAACAGCAAACAACATGGGCTCTTTGGACGGGCCTGAACGTGGGCTGGTGCCTTTCCACCCACGTGTGAGGCAGACTGTGGAGAGATGTCAGCTTTTACGTGGCACAAGGCTAACAAAGTTAAGACCAGAAGCGGTGTGCCACCCCAGAGGAAGGGATAAGCTAGTTAGCTTGACGTGGGGAGTCCACTATTTTTCCCCCAAATAACTGGGCTTGAACAGAAAAATGCCACAGAAGAGCTTAGCATCACCTGTCAAATGAAAAACCTAGCCATATTAGCAGCTATGTATTAAGCATGGCACAGGGCAACTTTCACTTACTCATCACAGCCCTGCTAAGAAAGGTCATTTTGCGGGTAAAGGCTCAGAGAGAGGGAGAGTGATTGGCTCTGTTCAACCATCTCAGAAGCCGCCAAACAGGTCAGCCTTCCTCACCCACTATCTCTGCAGTGTCTGTGTTATTGTCAAACTTCCTGCAGGAAATGAAAGTACAGAAATGCCATCCCTGGGATAATGAAGAGGACCTGTGAGCAGATATTTTTGCAAGGGGCTTTCAGACTTATTTTAAGTCTCCTTCCCACTCTGGTAGGGCCCTGCAATCTTGGATATGGAAAAAGAAGATGTATAAAAATTAAAATAAAAGGCTTGAAAAAGTACACAGCTGGCAGGCTTTTCAGGACTTGAGCATCAAAGTTAAGAAAAGCACTAAGCCTTCCTGGAGAAGAAATAACTCTTGTTGAAAGCCAGGGACAAGGAGAGTCTGAGCACAGGAGGTGCCGTCTCCCCTCTGCCAACCTCTGGGAAAGTGAGCCCCCTGCCTATAGGTCAGCCTGGGAATGCTGGGGTCTGCAGGGGGTCCAAGGCGATTGGGGGGGTTTGAAAGTAAGATGTATGGCTTTCAAGAGGGCAGACACAGCATCACAGTGACAAGTCCACAAATGAATGAATATGCCCCTAGAAAGGGTTGGGCTGGCTGGGCTAGCAAAGGATTTCTCTCCCCCCACACCTCCTTTCCTTTTCTCTTAAGATAAAGAATTATGTAAAGGCATCTCCCAGCACACATACTAAATATCACTGACTTTCTTGTATTCCCCCCGAACAGGGTTTAATTGGTCGCTTCCTGGCTCCCCACACAATTTACTTTCTTCCTTCCGGTGACGGGGTCAGGTGGTGGTAGAGAATTTCTGGGTGGAACAGGATCTCCCATCGCCCCTCCCAATGTACCTGTGAGCTGCTCACTCCCCAGGACTAGGCCACTCAAGGTCACACTGCCATGCTCTTGCCTAGGCTGTTCCCTCTGCTTAGAAGTGCTTTTCCTTCCATTCTCTGCTGGACGATATCATGTTGTTCTTTCAGGACCCAGAGCAAAACTAACTTAGTTGGTGAATTGCTCTTCAATCTCCCCCGCATCAGAACTATTTACACCCTCCTCTGTGGTCCCCAGTATTTTGTTTCTATCTTCTTGACGGCCTTTATAATAGTCCATCTTCTCTTGGAGTTTGAGGTTGGTATGTTTTATTTGCTGTTATGGGTATTAGTATTGATATTAATATTATTACCCCTAGATTATAAGTTGCTTAGAAACAGGTGCTCTACCTTATTCATCTTTGTACATGCAGAATAGTGCTTGGCTTATCATTGGTATAATTAAACACAATTAACAAATTCAGAATGTCAGGGCTATAGGGGGTTGAAAGATCATCCAGTCCCCCACCCCCACCCCCAACTTCCAGAAGAATCCCCGTATACAGCTCCTTCCACTGTAACATGAAAAATGTATGAAAAATAAACCCAACTGAATTGTGAGGCTGGAAGCACTGGGCATGATGGCATCTTGGGCAGGCCCTCAGGAAGAAATCAGAAATCCATGGTGACTCAGACTAAAGATTCACTTGTTTGCTGGGAGACTGGATATTTGATATTTCCTTTTAAATATTAGTAGAAGAAGAGCTTTTTGAAAGTGAAGATTCTATCTTCTTTCTCTCTATAGCCGCTCAAACGCTGTCAAACATAGAGGGGGGAGTAGGGTAAAAAATAAGTTTCAGGGTGAATGAATAAGGAATTAAAGACTAAATTCAAAGCTCCACAGCAAGAGGTTTTGATTTATACAAGGCAGCCAAACTGGTCCCCAGCAATGGAGGACACACCTCCAAAGAGCAAGCTTGTTTATCCCTCATATCGGAGGGTTGCCAGGTGCCCCCGGTATTTATTTGCTCTGCTCAACACCCCAGGCCTGGGGGCTCCTCCTCCAGCCCCTTCCCCTCCCACCACCTCAGTGAGGCAGATAAGGGTTGAAATTGCACAATCTTTGTGTGACCTCTGACCCCCCTTTGAAGGGCCTCCACCTGGCCAGTCCTCCCTCCAATTCCCCCACTCTGAGGACCGCCACCTCCAGCTCTGAGCCCAGGGAGGTGCTGGGGCATGGTGACCCACAGACATTTTGGGAAGTGGCTTAAAGACTTGTTTCAGGCTTATCTAGCCCACTTAGGGGGGGCTAGAGGTTCACATAAAGTGAAATAAAACCATTTAAGCAAAAGAAAAAAAAAATTTAGAAAAACTTCTGCCACAAAACTGCGGCCACAGAAATGTGGATAGTTATCGTGGAAGCACTTAAGAAAGTTAAATGGTTTCTAATTTTTATCCTCTGTTCTGGTTTTGCATCTGAGTGATTCAGAGAAAAAGTTTAGAACAGAGCTGCCCTCAAACTCTCGCTGGGGTGTGTTAGGGTGTTGGGTTTTGCTATGTTTGGTTTTCGGTGGCTGTGGTTTGGTGGGGGAGAGGGTGGTGTGGTTTCGTTTATTTTATTTTCCCTGTGGGATCAGCCTTTTCATTCTGGGCCAATTCTGTTCCCCGGGGATTAAGGTTAGCAACTTAAGAGGCTGTGCCTTTCCCAGGGGGCCATGGTCTACACCTCCTGGGAACTGTTGAGGAACTGAGCGCCTCCCTAATAACTTTGCTCTTGGGAGTGTAGTTGCTTTCAACAGAAAAGTTACATGATTGAACTGCTCAACAGTTCAACAGGGGGAATACAAGACTTTGCAGCAAAAGGGACACGAATACCCTAGACGTGGGCTAAAAATTATTCCCCAATGGGGGCTTTTTTTCCCCTTGGAACAAAAGCAGTAGGTAAGTTGATTCCACTTTTGTTAGGCCTCCTGATCTCACAGGAGATGGCTATATACACACACACACACACACACACACACACACACACACACACACACACACACACACACACACACACACACACACACCCCTCCAGCAGTGTACACAATCCACACTGAGTGTTCCTTCTCCCTGCCAGCCCAGGAGAGGGTGACTGTGATGAGTGCCCCCCGGGAGAGGATTGGGGCTGGCTCTCTGGATCCAGTACACAGGGCCTGAGCTGAGGATAAACAGGAGGAAACAGATGTCTGAGATGCACCAGCCGAGAGAGTGTGTGTACACAATCACCCTCTATTCCAAGTCAACAGAGGACAGCAGGGAAATCCCAGAATGAGGGCGCCATTGTTGAGCAAAGGAAAACTCCCAGCGCCACTAATGACTTGCTTTTGGCTTCCGTACAGGCCCATGAAATTACACTGGTCATAATTACTGCGGCTGTTGATCAAACGGCCTTGGCAGTTCAGGGCATTTCTCAGCTCCTAGAGTAAGACTAAGTAGAGAGGTTCTCCCAAGCCAACCCCTTTACACAACTTCCTCTCTGGTCATGCTCCAGTCAAATGTTGACATGGAGAACTCAAGGTGACCCGGTGTTATATTTATCAAAGCACTTTCTCATCAGTTACCCAGGTAACTATTCTGTGAACTAAGTTGAATGGTTGGCATGATTTTCCGAGAGGACACTGAGGCACAGAGAGGGTAAGTGAGCTGTCTAAAGTTGCACAGCTGTTTAATGAGACCGCCAAACTAGGTCTTAGACCTTATTGGCTGCTATCCAAATCCACTCTCAAGGGTTCTCAAGACAAACGGACTTTACATAATAATAGTACTATTAACAAAAGCAATAGCAGCAACATAATTAATACCTTCGTTGAATTCCTATGTGCCAGGTACCATTCTGAGAAGTCTGCATGTAAAATCTCATTGAATCATCATAGTAACCTTATGATACAGGTTTGAAAATTACATGGTACAGAGGGAAAATTAGGACAGAAAAGTTAAATAACCCACCTAGAGTCACATGGCTTGGATTTAAACTCTGTTTAGCTGCAGAATCTACATTCTTACCCTGTGCTGTTCTATCTCTCTGTGTGGTGACGTCATAATTATAACATGAGCCTAAGATCAATAAATAATATAAATGTACTCCACTGAAAGGGTTTTGACAAATAATAGGTACCATTCCCATTTAGTCGAGGGAGGATTGTTTTTGTTTTTTGCTTGTTTTTTGTTTTTGTTTAGTTTTAATGATTGTTGTTACTACAAATAAAATTCCACCAGATGCACTAAAATTCTTTCTCAGGTCATGCAATTGTAGGTTTTTTTTAAATAGCTCTGTGACCTGGAGCAAATTATAAACCTCTCTGCCTCCTCTTCCATAAAATGGGTATGATCATACTTACCTTTCAGGGTTGTTTTGAAAATCAGGTAAGATACCACATATGAAGGCACCTGGAAAACTGTAAATTCCTAGAACTAGTTTCCCGAAATTAATTGATGGTAAACAAAGTTTACTTCGTTCAACAAACTTACATATGTGTCTCAACTGCAGGACTCCTGGGAAGCTTAAATACGCTAGTGTACATCTTGGAGGTCTTAATAGTAAACCAGAAATGGAGTACTTCCCAAATTTGACTACAGAACCCTTTGCATGAAGCATTTCTCCAGCTACTGTTCCAAGTAACACACTTCAAGATATGTCTCCCACAAAGTGGAAACTGGTATGTATTTTCCCAGAGGGTCCCCCTCTTCAGCAACATTCAGAGCAGCTCCAGGCCATCTGAAGTCAGCCCTAGATTTTTCCACTTAACTTTGAGACTTTGCAGCAAAAGACTTAAGCCTGCATTTCTTTATTATAGCTATCAATTATATCTTCATAACAGGATATGAGTGACAAGAGAGAGGGGTTCTGGGACTCCAACAGAAACGTGACAAGAGACCTAAGATGACCCAACTGTAATTCTTGTGTCCTAAAAGCTGCAGAGTCACACCAGGAGCTAGTCACCCAGAATGCGTGGTTGGCCACCGACACAAAACCCAGATTTGAAGGATGGCCCTACTGATGATGAATTCCCATCCTTCCAGCACCCACAGAGCAGATTCGTAAAGAATAACATGGGATTGGCCCAACACATGGAGCACAACTGGAGGAGAATGGATGCCTTTCTCTGCTCTGACACCACTATCCTATGGAGGTGGACGTGGGATGTCTAAAATCCCCACTGTTTTATTCTGATAATAAAAGGTGCTAACATTTATTGAGTACTTGCCTACTTAGCACGTCCCCAGCACGGTCTAAGCTAATCACCACCTTCAATCCTCACAATAGCTCTGTGAAAGTATTGCCATCAACATTTTACAGAGCCGGTATTGGGAGCACAGAGGTGTTGGGTGAACTGCCAGACATCACACAGCTCATAAATGGTGTGGCTGGGACTCCACCATAGGTTTGTCTGAAGCCACAGCCTTGGGCCTAGGGTTATAGGCCTTACAGGTCATCTAGAGCAGTGGTTCTCGAAGGGTGGTCCTCGGACCAGCAGCATCAGCAATACCTGGGAACTTGTTAGATATGCAAATTCCTGGGCACCATGCCAGACCTACTGGATGAAAATCTCCGGTGGGACCCAGCAGTCTGTGTTTTGTACAACCTCTGCAGCTCATTCTAAGGCCCACTAATGATTGAGAACCACTGCTTCTGGGGCAAGGGCTTTGTACCCAGGGGATGGCATCATATTACCTGAGAAAAGTAACACAGCCCCAGAATGAGTCCTCTGGTCCATTATCCAGTAGTGCCACCCAGCAGCAAGCAGGGCACATTAGGGCAGGGGTGGGGGGCTAGTAGTTATTTTGGGAAGGAAAAGTAATAGTGAGGTTGGTGGTCCCAGGGCACTAGAGCCAAGACAGAATGGAGAGGGAGAGCCGCGGTCCAGTGTTGGGGCAGGGAAAGGCCAGGGCGGCCCAGGCCTGCAGTGAATATGCCACCACTTCCATCCCAGTCTATCCCATTCCATCCCATTTCCCACCCTCCCTCTTCCCACAACCATAAGACTCTCAGGGCTGTGCAGTCCTCAGGACCCCTGAGTTCTCTTCCTATTGGGCACACGTCCCCGCCCTAGCAAAGCCTCTGCCAAGGGGGCCCCCTTCCACTGCTTGAACCCCTGCAGTGATGGAGAGCTCACCGCCCCCAGGGCGGTTCTTTTCCCTTCTGGAAGCATCTGCCCGTTATGCTGCGTTTTCCTTCTGTGAGATTTCTGCGGTTTCCTTACACTATTCCCTGACTTTCCTTCCTCCACTCCATGGAGGCCACTCCGAACTCACCTGCCCAGGGCGGTCCCTCCGATATGCACAGAGCCCAGGCTTCCTGGGTCTTCTCTTGTCCAGGACAAAGGCCACAGTTCTTTCAATAATTCCTCTTCTACCTATTTTCATGTCCTTTCCGCATCCCCATCCATCTGAAAAGGCTCCTGAGGAATTTTCAGAGAGGGGCATCCAGAATCCCTTATCTACCACTTTCTGTTGGCCGAACTCGCCAAACTCCACTACACGGGGAAGTATCAGGCTTGCTGAGCAAAGAGGCCTGGGCTGCCGCCACGCGCTGTGCTGTCGAGAAGGAGGGCTGGATAGACCCCCTCCTGAAGGAGGGGCTGCGGCGAGGGAGCACTGACTGCTTTTCCTTCTCTTCTTCCTGATGAGAACATGGAAAACAACAGCCTGCCCTTCAGAGACTGCCTCCCTGCCTCTGCGTTCTCATGGAAATGTTCTTCCAAGACCCACTCAACATGCAGGGAGGGAGGCCCATCCTGAATGAGGAAGTTCCACCCCACGCGCCTGCCCCCATAACCTGGAGGAGCACCTGCTTCCCTGCATCTCTCCCGTGTCCCAGGACTGGTGGGGATTTGCCACCCCACTGGAACCCTTGGCTCTTGGAGTTGGGAAACATCAAGCTGTGTCCAAGCCCCACAGCCTCTCTGCAGTTGGCAGGGATTGAACCCATCTGCAGGGAGGAGATAGTGATGGGTCGGTTTTCTCTGGACAGACTGTGGTTATCTTCTCCAAGGAAGCCAAGTAGGGTGGGCTGGCAGCCTGGAGATCTGGGTTACAGGCACTCGAGGTCCCAGCGCATCCTCTGGAACAAACTTCTTGAATTTAGATTCTGGTCCACCCTGGCTAGCTGTGTGACCTGGGGCAAGTTATTTAACTTCTTGTGAGGTCTAGGACCTCATCTGTTCATGGGGATATCTATCTCTCTCTATATATGGTGCCCTCTCTCAAGGTTGCTGTGAGGACCACATGTGACATGCATATGAACACTGGGCATGGTGCCTGGCACACGGTCAGTGCTCACTGGATGTTTCTTATTTCTCTTGGTATTACTGTTTCACACAACTTGATTAGGGACCAAGTTATACATGACTAGAGCCTTTTTAACTTTGCAAAGACTTTCTTAATTCTCTGGTAATCCTAATAACTCAACAAGAAGACAATGTCAAGACTTACCATTACCATTGTACAAGTGAAAACGCTAAAGGCCAGAAAGGTCAAGTGACTGGTCCAAAACCACACAGCAGACCTGTCATCAGATCCCAAACCATCTAACCTCCTGCCTTCAGCTCCTGAGGCACGGCTGTGATGGACAGTTTGATTTGTACTATCATTGCATTTTTCCCCATATTCCACAGCTGTCTTATTTTCTAAAATCAAGAGCTAGACTCATGATCTCAGACATAAAATTCCCCAGTCTGGACAGTGTATGGGCTCTGCTGTCCTACACTCCCCAGTTTCTATCCTAAAGGGCATCCAATGAAGAGATTACTATATCTTTTCACTCCGTAACCTGGCTCCTGGGCCAGGGCTGGCCCAGTCCTTGCCTGGTGTATGAGTCAGTTTATAGCCAAGCTCACTGCCTAATACAAGGCTCACTGTCTGACCCTGAGCTAGAATTTGAGGGTGTGTGGCACCAAGTCCTCCTGGAGTCCTCCCCAGGACCATCCCGTGCAGCACCCCATCCAGCCCCTGAGTAGCCTCCTACAATGGCCCCAGGAAGGGGCCCAGCCTCTCTTTTGCAACGATCCAGATCCAGGCCTATTTCTTCTGAAGCTTCTGGACTAGAACAAGGCAGGGTGGGAGTGTAGGGTGGGAGGAGGATATACCTGCCTGCTCCAGATGCACCCCTCTCGCTTGCCAACCCAAAGGGGCCCCTAGGAGGAGACTCTGGGGTATTTGTGCCTGGGGCTGGGAGTCACCATGTTCTATTCAATGGCTCCAGAAATACCAGATCTTTCCACCATGTCCCATCTAGGCCTGATAAGCACCATCTCTTCAATGTCTGTACTAGCTGGATAGCAGGCTGGCTTAGCTGTATATTCCAGGGGAGGACAGCTGATCTCAGCGCTTTCCTCTGGCTCCAAGAGATGCTTCTCTCCCTCCTCGAGAGACATCAGGAATTGGCTCCGCTGAGCACTTATCCAGGGATGCTCCAAGGACATCAGCTTCCTGGGAGCTGGACAGCTCCCCTCACTTCAAAGTATCAACCAGAGCACAGCCTGGCGTCTTCACCTGATCTCTCTTTATTAGACAGAGCCAACAGGGCCGAGTGTTTAAAAGAGGGTCGCCTTGCTGCAAATGAGTGGTATTACAGGAGAAGGAAACAGAGATGGAGAAAGAAACAAGACACAAATATGAAGGCAAAGAAGGAGAAGATGACGGCAACGTGACAGACTCCTATGTGGCCCACAAAACCTAAAACATTTTCCAACTGGCCCTTTACAGAAGAAGTTTGCTTATCCCCTAATATTGAGATCTGAAGGACAGTAAGCCATTTTTTGAGTTTCATGTCCAATATTATAGGAAGTTGCTGGGATGGGGGCAGGAGGTTCTGAGCAAGTGAGTGGCACAACCTGGGTCTACTTGTCAGTGCTTCCTCTGGCTCCACCGCAGGGAAATGGCCGTAGGGGTCCAGGGTGGCACAGGGAGGTGGGCTGGCGCTGTCATACTCACCCAGGAGGGAGAGGATGGTGGCTCTGTTTGCGATGGCGGCGGTGGCGGTGGTGAGAAGGGCTCAGGTTTGAGGCACATCACATATGGGAGGTGAGGGAAAGAGAGGTGTGAAGGACAACTTGGGTTTTCAGCTTGAACAACTAGGCAGATGTTGGTGTCATTTACTGAGTGCAGAAAACTAAGAGAGAAGCAGTTGGTGAGATGGGTGTGAGAGATCCAAAGTTCTGGCGTGGCCGTGATCAGTCTGAGACGGTGATTAGTCATCAAAGTGGAGATGTATATACACACATGCACAAAACGCATATAACGTAAATCTTTTATACCAAGGTAATAAATGCTGTGTATGGCTTCTTTAAATTTACATAGTGCCCCAGCATATTAATACCCTGTGAACTTCCGAAAACCGAAGACGTTTACGGCAGTATTGTTGGTCACCAAAATGAAGGGGAAGGAGACTTTACAATTGTGAGAATGCGCAGATGCTCTCATTAAGGCAATACTGACTCAGAGGACCATTTAGTATCTGTCACCTCCAATGCCTCAACTCTGGAATGCCTATTGTGACACACATGTCACATATAACGTAAAGAATGATAATGTTACTGATGTACTTGGAAAAAAGAAAAAAAGAGTGTATTGAAGACTTACGTGTGAAGTAAGATATTCATGCTCATAACAATCTATAAGGAAAATGTTCTCCATTTGTCCCGCCCCTTTCACTGATGAGAAAACTGAGGCTTAAAGAGGTTGAACAGTTTCCCCAGCATTACATACAGAGTTCAGCGGAGGTAGAGCTGGGAGACAAAGCCACGAGTCCAAGTTCTTAATCCTACATCCACTAAACTGAACACAACCGTGTCTGCTCAGGAAGGCACCCTTCCTTTTTTGGTGTTTGTGTTTGGGCATTTTTATTTGGGCAACAAAATGTTTTCTACCTCTGAATTTAGTAAAATTGAAAATACACATTTTTCATTATAATACTTTTTCTTACACAATACTTTTTAACTGATGAAAGTAATACATGCTTATTAATTAAAACTGAAAATACAGAAAAATAGAAAAGGGTGAAAATTAGTCATGTTCCCAATCCTTAAATATAGCCATGATTGAATATTCTGGGACTTGTTAAAGGCTGCATACACTTTATCTGCTTTAGATAACAATTAGTTTCTGAGATTCAGAAACGTGGGCTCAGCAAGTAAAGAGGTTCCCAGAGGAGCCAATGAAGTATATGGCAGAGGAGCCAGGTAATAAATAATAAAATGGCTGACATTTATTACAACAGCACAAAGACGTGTGTCAAGAATTGTGCTAAGTGCTTAAGCTGCATACCTTATCTAATTCTCAGACCCATTTTACAGTTTTTATTTTATTTTATTTTATTTTATTCTCACACCCATTTTCCAGCAGCAGAACTGAGACTTTAACCCAGAGCAGGAGCCCTTTAATCTCATGTTATTCTATTCTAGAGAACAACAATGGTCCACCAGAAGGCTAGGAGGTGCTTAGTAAACAGTTCTTGAACAAATACATCAAAACTAAGAAATCTGACTAATTCAGAACAAAACTAAGGAGAGGAAGGTAGAGTGAACAGGGACAACCCAGGATAGACTAATTAATTGATTCATTCATTCAATGCATATTTACTGAGCATCTACTAAGTGCCAGGCACTGAGCTAGACACCAGGGACCAGCAGTGAAGATGATAGACCAAAATCCTGGCCTCACGGGGCTCACATTTTAGTGGATGGATCACCATGGGTGGTTAAATCTGGGATATGCTCAGCGTGGCTTGCCCCAGGTCCTAAAGGTCTATACCTCATTTCACTCTGATGCACATATTCACCCTTCGTCAACCAACTTCTAAAAAGTAAGGAACTTCAGGAATGGAAAAATCTAATTATGGAGCATTTCTATTCTATTCTTCAGACCAAACATTGTCCAAGTTGTGCTTCACTGTCATCTCTTATTAGCTATATTTCTGCTCAATTTCCAATCAGACCCTCTAACTGGAATTTTTAACCTGAGGCCCTCCAGGGTCCCTATGGATGGGAGGATGTTATATAAATATACGTTTTGCAGAGGGGGAAGGTGCATGGAGGGGAGGTCCACTGCTTTTGTCAGAATTTTGAAGGGGTGTGTAACCTCAAAAAAGTCGAAATCCATGGCTCTAATCTTTTTCCACTTCAGTGATACTTTCTATCGTCTGTGAATGTTGACTCTCTTTTCCTATAACAGTCTCTCATAGACCTGAGACTGAGTGGCATGTGGGCTTTGCTTTCAGGAACTCGGTAAGTACAGCACTGGTATTTTTCCAGGCAAGGCAAAAAACGGAGCTTAATTCATTCACTTCCACATTGACACAAGGGGGAATGTTCCAATTCCTCAGCCGCTGAGAAAGGCAATGTCCCTTACCAGGCTTCACACAACCCTCTTTCACTTGATTATTATTGGAGTCTCACCCCTGGCCCTGACTCCACACCGTGGGTCTATACCGTTTCCCTGAAAACACACAGTCTTAGATTCCTTTGAGCCAAAGAAAATAACACTGTTCTGATAGTCGAAGGCAAGAACAGACTTCCTAAGCAGGTTGTGCATCTGCCAGAACTCCTGCTCGCTATGCTTATTCTTGAGCTCCAGATATCAATCACCATCTCTATAGGGTAGGAAAATGGAACAGAAAATACAGACGGTCTCCTGTTATTTCATTTTGTTGAAAGCAAGTAGCACATTCAAGTGGAACATTTCGGACTCAAGGTCTTTGGAAGCATTCATTCCTTCAACAACTACATCTTAAGTGTCTACTGTACTCCAGAAACTTTCTAAGTGCTGAGGACACAGCAACAAACAAGACAGGCATGGTTCCTGCCCGCGCGGAGCTTGTGGACTAGTGCAAGAAAGAGACATCACAAGTAAATGCAAGTGTGCTAAGAGTTATGAAAAAGATACGAAGTGCTAGTGGGCACATGAAACCAAAAGACCCTATGTAATATCATAGTGTCAAAGAACGAGGAAGCCATCCCTGCTGAAGTAACAGCTATGCTGAGAGACCTGAGGAGAAGTTGCTGAGGCCAAGATGCATGGAAGGAGAACAGGTTAGGAGCCACTGAGGCTTGTGCAAAGGCCCGAGGCCAGAACTAGTACAGCAAACTGGAGGAACTGGATGAAAGACTGTGTAGCCAGAGCATGGAAAGTGAAGCTACAAATGGTTAGAAATAAGGTTAGGGAAGAAATAGGGGAGCTGCACAGACAGGGCTTTGTATGTCATTGTGGGATTATGCTGAGAGCAAGAGGAGTCATGAAAAAGTACCAAGGAGGGGGGGGGGAGAGAGAGAGAGAGAGAGAGAGAGTGTGTGTGTGTGTGTGTGTGTGTGTGTGTGTGTGTGTGTGTGTGTGTGTGTGTGTGCATGCGTTTGTGACATGACCAGATTTGAGGTTTTTTGGATTTTGTTTTTGTTTGCTTGTTTGTTTGGTTGGTTGTTTTATTTTTTAGCCACGCCGTGCGACATGCAGAATCGTAGTTGCCTGACCAGGGACTGAACCTATGCCCCCTGAAGTGGAAGCGCGGAGTCCTAACCACTGGACCGCCAGGGAATCCCCCCAGATTTGAAGTTTTAAAAGATCATTCTGAACACAGTGTGGAGAGTGGACTGGAACTGGGCAAGACTGCATGTGAGGAATCTGGTTTAGAGGTGGAGAAGTGGAGAAGTGGACTCGCCTAAGAAAACACAGGGAGCACGAACCAAGAGAGCTTGATGGTAGGTTAGATGTGGAGGTGAGAAGGAGGGAAGGATTAGTTCTGTGAGTAATCATTTCTGCTTGCCCCCAAAGCAGTTCTAGACACTCCTGGATACTCCAGTTGGGGTTACAGTACGCCAGGTATAAAGCTGAAACAAGCCACAAATGCAGGATAGTCCAGGGACACTGGCCATCGATAAGCTCATTGAATGAGCCAAGCCTGTCCCTACCTGGAGCCTTTGTGTTGGGGATTCCCCTGCCTGGACCAGGCTCTCCCATCTTCATGTGCTTGGGGTTTCAGTTCTAATGCTGCCTCCCCAGACTGGTCTTCATTGAGCCACTCTGGAACACATCACCCTGCTCTACTTTCTTCACAGCACTTGTCACTGTCTTATTAATAAACGTTTTAATGCATTTGTTTGCTTGTGGTTTGTCTGTATCTCCCCACAAGAAGGTAAATTCCATGACGACAGAAACCTCGTTACTCTTGTTTCACTAGAACAGTGCCTAGGGCAGAGTAGGTGCTCAATAAAAAGATGAATGAATAACTGACACCCCAGAGACCAAAACCACCCCCCACTGCCCTCTCCTTGGGCAATCTGGACATTCACATTGGCCTTGGCTCTGAGCCTTGGCCCAGATGAGCAGCCCCTGTGCTCAGATTCCACACGAGCTCCCTCAGACTCCCCCTGGCCTCCCGAACACAGGGCTCAGGTAAGCAGCAGGTTTTCAAGAAACAGCACTCCCACAGGGATTTCCTTTTATTTCTTCCCCAAAGCAGAAGAACCGCCGGCATTGGTACCTTTCCAAACTCCACACCTCGAGGCACAAACCAAACTCGATAGGATCCTGGGACAGAGTTACTTACTCACACCCATGACTGGAACAGCTCACAGCAAATATTGCTTGTGCTGCTGATTCGCTGCTCTTCTTTCCCCCCAGTTTTCCCAATAGATCTCAGGGCCAAAGTCAACTGCATTTGTACTTCATAGCTGATTCTTTTTAACCTGAGATATTGGACACGATTTGGTCCTCTCAGCTAAATTCTATCTTGCAAAGGCCTCTTGATTCTTCCTACTCTTTGAATTTTATTTTGAAAAGATGCTGTTTTCGTAACAGGAAGATGGAGACTGCATTCTGCAGAGGGGAAAGAAACAGGGAGTGGCAAGGCCCAGCCCGGCCCCTGCAGAGCCCACCGAAGGGACGAGTTGATGCTGAGTCACCAGTGGATGGTCAGTTGTCAGAGCTTGTGAGTTAGTGGCTGCTGTGGATGGGTCTTCTAATCTTTTCCTCATGCCCGCAGTCTCCCCGAAGCCAAGAGGGAAATGACTAAGAACAGACATCCCTGTCCAGTGATAATTTCAACGGAAACCATAGTGGAACTGATGAGATAAGAGAAACTGTCCCCTTAAAATACAATACACCTGGGCTTCCCTGGTGGCACAGTGGTTGAGAGTCCGCCTGCCGATGCAGGGGATGCGGGTTTGTGCCCCGGTCCGGGAGGATCCCACGTGCCGCGGAGCGGCTGGGCCCGTGAGCCATGGCCGCTGAGCCTGCGCGTCCGGAGCCTGTGCTCCGCAACGGGAGAGGCCACAGCAGTGAGAGGCCCGTGTACCGCAAAAATAAATAAATAAATAAATAAAATAATAAATAAATAAATAATACAATACACCTTACTGTATTGCCCCAGGGTTGAGTTGAGATGGGACAAAGGATAGGCTCTAGAACAGCTGGGTTAGGCTGGACACCTCTTTCTCCAGCCTGTCTCTCTGAGGAGCCCTCTCAAGCCTCACACACTGGCAGATGTGCTGGGGCTGCTCTTGAAATGAAAAACACTACTGTCTGTTCCAAACCGCTAATTCATATGCCGGAACTCTCGCTTCATGGGGACTATTTTTGTCTTAGAAATAGCCTTTCAGGAAGTAGAGGCAAATGATCACATAACAAACTTTTGGAGGGGAATTAATCAAAATCAGTTCTTAGGGATGCTCTGGAGGGCTGAGCTCAAAATGATACCATTTGTAGACCCTCTGGCCGTCACTGAGCGTTTTCCTATGCTCTGCATCACTGGCCATCTGTATCTTCTGCGTCTGCCCCTTCAAATGGTAACAGCAGCAGCCATTTGCTGAATACTCCCTATGCGATGAGCGCTTTATACGGTCTTTTACTCAGTTTACATGAGCTGAGCGTCCACTATTATCTATATTTTACAAATTGAGACATTAAATAACTTTGCCTCAGAACATAGAGCTAGTAAGCACCAGCTGTGGGAACCAATCCTATATCTGACACCAGCAGCCCCGCTCTGCTACCAGCCTCTCTTCAATCCAACAGTCTACTTTCTCTGTTTACTAAATCAGAAAAGGTATATTTGTTTGCTTTTTGATTTTCCCCAGAAAGACTTTTACCAACTCTTTTTCATGACACTAAATTAAAATAACACCTGAGCCTTAGTCTCTTCTTCTAAGTGAGAGTGTTGGACAAGATTGTCTCTAAAGTATCTTCCAGGACTTCCCTGGTGGCACACTGATTAAGAATCTGCCTGCCAATGCAGGGGACATGGGTATGAGCCCTGGTCCGGGAAGATCCCACATGCCGCGGAGCAACTAAGCCCGTGCGCCCCAACTACTGAGCCTGCGCTCTAGAGCCCGCGAGCCACAACTACTGAAGCCCACGTGCCACAACTACTGAAGCCCGCGAGCCACAACTACTGAAGCCCGCCCACCTAGAGCTGGTGCTCCACAACATGAGAAGCCACTGCGATGAGAAGCCCGCGCACTGCAATGAAGAGTAGCCCCTGCTCGCCACAACTAGAGAAAGCCCGTGCGCAGCAACGAAGACCCAACGCAGCCAAATATAAACAAATGTTTACTTAAAAAAAAAAAAGTATCTTCCAGGTCCAAAGGGCTGCAATTTCATGCTGATCAACGGCACAAAGCATCTTCCTCCTCTCAAGAGGGGAAAAAATTCGCATTAGGCTCTTTAAAACATCTGCTGCAATTCTCTGTAGATGGTGGGGTTCCTACAAAATCTGTAATAAATGAAGATCCACGGTCTCCAGGGGCATGTGTAAAAGCGGGCCGAGGAAACTGCTCTGCCTTCCTGGGGAGGTCTTGGCTCCCACTTTGGCAGCGGCCTGGGTCTAAGTCACAGGTGATTACCGGCTGTGCCGATCCAGAGTGTGACGACCAGCCCGTGTGGGTGTGGAGGGAACCCCTGAGCCCCCAGGCCTGCTGACTGTTTACCCTGCAGCAAAATGAGAGAGGGCTCCACGGGCGCCAAGCCTGAGCCCACCCACCCACTAACCAAGCAGGCTGCCCACCAGCCCACCCTGCCCTGCCCAGGTCTGGCCATCATCCCTCACTGGACACACGGCCAATGACATGGCAGCACAATTGCCCCCAGAATCAGTTTCGGCAGAAATGAGTCCACGCTGACTCTTACAAGAGTCACCTTGCCTTCCACCATGGCCACTGCCTCCTGTTCCCCTGACCCCCAGCACCCTTGATCTCCCCTCCCCGGCCTCTTCCAGCCCCCTCTCTGTTCCTCACAGACCTCTGCTCACCTGAGATAGCTCCTCCCCACGCAGATCACACCATTGCCTCGTTCTTACCATTCAAGTCTCAGCTCCAGCAGCCCCTCCTCAGAGAGGCCTTCCCGGACCTCCTGTCACTCTGCCACATCACTACATTTATTTTCTTCATTGCCATCACCATGATTTGAAATTATTTTGTTTATGTATTTCATCACCTGTCCCCCAGCACAAAAATATAAGTTCTATGAAGGCAGAAGCCCCCCATTTTGTTCACTGTTGTGTCTCCAGTGTTTTAAACAGAATAGTAGGTGCTCAATAAATGGAGTGAACAGAATCTTTCATCTCAAATTTCCTCATCTCTAAAGGGGAGGTGATAATATTTGTATCACAGAGCTGCTGTGAAGATTACAGGCAATGTATTTTCAGGGTTTGTCCGAGACTAGGTCCCAATAACAGGCAGTTTTAAGATGATTATAATTGCACTGAGAGAAGTAGCATACACTTGGGGTTAAGCCTACAGGATCCAGAGCCTGAATCTGGCCTTCACAACTAATTAGCTGTTTGACCTTCAGCAAATTATGTAACTTCTCTGAGTCACAGTTTCCTCATCTGTAAAATAGAGATAATAATGGCATTAATGCAATTATACTCCAATAAAGATGTTAAAAAAAACAAAAAAGAAAATAATGGCATTAACTCCTAGGGCCATTGTGCATATTAAATACGACAATCCATGAAAAGTACTCAGAACATTGTCTAGCAGGAACTATACCCTCAGTAAATGTAAGCTATTATTGTGTACAGATTTAGGGCTATACATTTTCCATTATGCCCTCTCCTTATACACTATACAGCCTTTAGCACTTTGACATGAAGTCTCTCAGCTCTTGCTTCTGAAACCCTATGAGGATTAGGAATTATCCACTCTATTTCATAGCTGAAAAAATGGACACTCAGAGAGGTCAAGCAGTTTGCCTGAGATCACACAGCTAGCCAGAAGCAGTGGAGGAAAAGCCTCTGAATCAGGAATTCAAACTCTCTTTTGGTCACCACACTATGCTTGTGTCCTCGTCCAACCTACAGTCCAGAATCTGAAGACAGCACGCTGGGCCCAACATGGAGAAACCCTGCCGCGCTGCTTGAGTATTCTTGTTCAAAATAAACAGAAGCCCTAGGCCTCTGCACACTCACTGAGGCCAAGTGCGTCTCTCCCAAGCCTGCTCCCTTGTAGGCCACTTGAGAGCTTGGCAAAGCCACAAAGACAGATGGAGCCTGTGGCTTCGGACACTAGAGGAGGCCCAAAGTTCTAGTGCTCTCCCAGCCTCAAAGCAACATCAAAATAGCTCAGCACTGGCTGGGGGTGGGTCAGACCGGGGCACTGAAGCAGTCACCCAGGGGTTTGTCATCCGCTTCCAGCTGGCAGGTGAGGTCACTGGGCACCAGGGTCTTGGCCACGGATCAGCCAGGCCTAGTGGCCCCTCCCAGGTTGACCCTCTGCCCTGCCTCGGTACCTGGCCCCTGTCCTCGGAAAGGTTATCAGAGGTGGCATGACCAGGCCTTGGCAGCTTTTCCTGCACCAGGGACAATTCAGGAAAGGGGCTCTGGGCACAAAGTCCAAGGAATCCAAGGGGCTGGGGGCAAATGATGGGAAAGAGAGCCAAACTGCATTCACCAAAAAGAACCCGGTGCCCCATTCAGTCCTTTTAATGTCCAGTAGGAGATTTTCTGTGACTAATGCTTTAGGCTTTGACTAGTTTCACGTGCAAAATTTCCAAAAGGAAGTAGAGATTGCCAGTCTCAGAAACACCCACCTGCTGAGGGAAACCCACCCAGTTTAATTCCTTAAAAAAGCAACAAGGGGGCTTCCCTGGTGGCGCAGTGGTTGAGAGTCCGCCTGCCGATGCAGGGGACACGGGTTCGTGCCCCGGTCCGGGAAGATCCCACATGCCGCGGAGCAACTAGGCCCGTGAGCCATGGCCGCTGAGCCTGCACGTCCGGAGCCCGTGCTCCGCAACGGGAGAGGCCACAACAGTGAGAGGCCCGTGTACACCGCAAAAGAAAGAAAAAAAAAGCAACAAGGCATAAGGAGCTGTAGCCAGAAAGAAATCACTCAGAAACAGTTAGATTTGAAGCGGGAGGGAGCTGGTGGTGGTGTTAATGGGTGGAAATTTGATTGGATTCTGTCATCCTCCTCAAAAACCCTTCATGACTGTTCCTTGCTCGCAGTCTAAACTTCCTGGCTCTACCTTCTAGGAGCTTCATGAACTGGTCCCGTACTGGGTTGAATGCCGTCTGACCAAAACATCATGTCCTCCTGGAAGCTCAGAACGTGACCTTATTTGGAAATAGGGTCTTTGCAGATGTAGTTAGTACTGGATTAGTGTGGGCCTTAAGTCTAGTGATTGATGTCCTCAGAACAAGGTCATGAAGGCACCGAGACACACATAGAAAAGAACACCATGTGAAAACAAAGACCAAGATCGGAGTGATGCGTCTGCAAGCCAAGGAATGCCAAGAATCGTCAGCAACCCCCGGAAGCTGCAGGAGAGGCGTAAAGCAGATTCTCCCTCAGACCTACCAGAAGGAACCAACCCTGCTGACATCTTGACTTCAGACTTCTAGCTTCCAGAGCTGGAGAAGAATAAATTTCTATTGTCTCAAGCCACCCTGCTACGGTATTTTTTTAATGGCAATCCTGGGAAACTAATACTGGTCCCCACGTACATGCCTAGCCCTTCTCCCATCAAAGTCACCCTCCTCACACGCCACGTATAGGAGATGGCTATTATACATTTTTTTTTAAGTACCAGAATTCAGGTCTCACCTCTGCCATTTTGGCTGCTGTGTGACTTTGAGCAAACCAATTCACTTCTCTTATTTTCAGTTGTCTAATCTATCAAATGAAGGTAACAGAAGGGCTTTGGGGGGGAGGTTGAATGAGAAAATATACATGTAACAAGAGGGAGACTATTGATATGTAGCCACTAGGATTTCTCTTGGGGAGGTATCACATTTGTTTGGAAAATAGAGCTTAAGAGGCCACTTGCAGGAGGGCGGATCTCAAGGGCTCAGATCAAGAACCTGGGGGTGGAGGTGGAGAGGGCTGTTGATTACCATGATGGATTTGTAGTGTGTAAGTTGGGTGGTAAGAATCGGCTGATAAAGAGAGAGGAATGTAAAGGGAGAGAAAGAATCCAAGAGATAAAAAGGGCCAGCAAGAGTAGGGGAAGGAGGGAGCACCCCACCCCCCAATACCATGGTGTGGCTAAGGAGGGCTTCTGGAGAAAACAGAAATGTCTGCTGGATACTTTCAGTTGTTGGCGACAAGGTATACAAGATAAGGTCTTTTCCCCACCTCCCCTCAAAATGTCCAGTAAAGACTAAATTGGGTACCAGTGTTTTTATGCTCACGGAGTTTTTTTCAGTTTGAACTTGGAGAGGCACCAAGTTGGAAGGCTGGGTTGTCACGGGGGTAAAGATGAGAGAAGCTCACACAGACACATGAGCTGGAGACCCAGGTACCCGGTGGCAGGGACCCAGGGACCTTTGGTGGCAGGCATGTTGCAGGTACTTTATAAGCATTACACATAAATGTTTGCTTTGGCCACAGTCCTCACCTTCTTGACCACGCCTGACTCCTGCTCGAGGCTCGAGTGACTTCTGCCCTTCCTGTACCACTTCCTCACCCATGTGAATCCTACCCATCCTTCAAGAACCAGCTGCCTCCCCACGAAGCCTTCCCGCACCTTCCCAGCTGGAAAGGGACGCTCCCTCTTCTCCCAATTTTGGGCAGCCCGGATTCCCACGTAACAGGTACGCACTGTAGTCTTTCTGGAGTTAGAGTTAATCAATAAAAAAACAAGACAAAAAGTCGTGCAGAGGCAGATAAGGGAGGATGAACTCAGGACAAAGAGAAAGACCCAGAAGGGATTAGGAGGGGGAGAAGGTGGGAGGAAGGGGTCCTGAGAAGCTCAAGTGACCAACTTCATTCACGGTCATTGTATCTGGGTTGGGCGAGAGGGACAGAAGGGAAAGGTGACATCACAAGCGGGGCCTTTTGTAAAGCTGAAATTCAAGCATGTCCCCTGACTCTTGAGTGTCCTTCTGAGGCACAGTGAAAACAATTGCTCTGCTGGTAATGTGGTTTCTTGGAAGCTTTCTATAGCCACGTGGAAATTAGCAAAACCTCCGCCTGCCAAGTTTTCTCCCTGCCCTCGCTCAAAGCAAATACACATATCCACAATGGCCTGAACTGGGCATTAACCTCAAAGGTAGGGCAGGTGAAGTGCTCTGATCCACCCCCAAAGGGCTCTGTAGAGGAGCTCTCGATGGGCCTAGAACAAGGAAATACTTCCATTTACCTATTCAGCCGGGAGGACAGGGGACAAACCACTCCCTTCCCCCACAGACCTCAGCACCCGTCCTGGAGCCCAGGCTACTGAACTACTGGAAGGCGGAGCCACGGGAACGTAAGATACATTTTTGCTGTTCTCAAGGAGGTCCTGGTGTAGGGAAAAGAAACCAGCAGGCAAGTGCAGTGCAGTGTGAGGAGTGCAGTGATAGCCCAAGGGGTTATGACAACCTAAACCCAGAGCATTACTGCCCGGCTGAGCCTTGAGGGACGAAGAGGAATGATGATATTTCTCAAAGCCCACGACTTGCTCCCATCACAAATACACACACTGGCTGTTACAGTCATTGTCATTTCAGAAATATTAAAACATAAGGAAACGTCTGACTTGGAGGAGAAAAAAAGAACCTATGATAATCAGGTAAAAAAGCTTGCGGGAGGGACTTCCCTGGTGGCGCAGCAGTTAAGAATCCGCCTGCCAATGCAGGGAACACGGGTTCAAGCCCTGGTCTGGGAAGATTCCCACATGCCGCAGAGCAACTAAGCCCGTGCACCACAACTACTGAGCCTGCGCTCTAGAGCCCGCGAGCCACGACTACTGAGCCCTTGTGCCACAACTACTGAAGCCCGCGCACCAAGAGCCTGTGCTCTAAAACAAGAGAAGCCACCGCAATGAGGAGCCTGCACACCACAACGAAGAGTAGCTCCCGCTCGACACAACTAGAGAAAGCCCGCGCACAGCAACGAAGACCGAACACAGCCAAAAATTTAAAAAAAAAAAAAAGTTTGAGGGAGAAGTGGAAAGAGCTACCCAAGCAGAGGGAACAGAATATGCAAAGGCCCAGGGGTAAAATCATGGTTGCCATATAGGTGCCATTCTAGTGAGGAAGGAGGTCTCAGTGAGGTGGCTGTGATAACAGAGCACCATAGACTGGGTGACTTAAACAACAGACATGTATTTTTCACAGGTCTGGAGGCTGGGTGTCAGCATGGTGGGGCTCACGCTGACAGCACTCCTGGTTCACAGAGAGTTGCCTTCTCACTGTATTCTCACATAGGGGGGAGAGAGAGAGAGAAAGAGAGAGAGTGCTCTGGTCCCTTCATCTCCTTATAAGGACACTAATGCTATCAAAGGGGCTCTACCCTTGTGACCTTGTCTAAACGCAACTATCTCCCAAAGGCCCCCCTCTCCTAGTCACATTGGGGATTAGGGCATCGACATATGAATTTGGAAGGGTGGGGGGGACACAAACATTCAGTCCACAGCATTGAGTTGTAGTAATTGAAGTTAAGGACTATGAGATTAATCCCTGTTGGTCTAAGACATACCAGTGAGAAATTCCATCACAGCATCTGTAATAATCTAGAGCTGGGAACACCGGAACTGTCCAAACGTTATTACTAAATCATGGTACCTACATACACTAAATATTCTCCAGCTAAAAGCGACTGTGTATAAGCATATTTAATCACATGGAAAGATGTCCATGATGGATGAAGTTTCTTAAAATATAGGTCAGAAAATACATAGATGGTAATTGGTAGAAAAAAAGGCTAAAAGAAAACTGACCAAGATATTCACAGTTGTTAGCTCAGGGGTGAGATCACAAGTAATTTTTTAACTATTCTTTTAGTCTTTCCATGTATTCTAAATTTTCTACGATGGACTTGTAAAATGTTTGAAATCAGAAAGGAAGGTGTGTGTGTGCGTGCGTGTGTGTGCGCGTGTGTATGCACGTGAGTGATTATGTATTTACTGCCAGGCATGACCCAGGAAATGTGGGAGAGCGCATTGGTGTGACCCTCCAGGTCAGAACAAGTGAACAGGCACCCGGCCCGGGATCCCTGCAGCCACTCCATTGCTGACTGTTACCTGAATCCCCTCGTATTTGCTTCCCTAAAGGTCACACTCAATCAGTCCCAATGATCCGCTTAAAGAGTTAGTTTAAAGGACACACAGCTGCTCTCGCCTTCTAAGACGGGAATGTAATTAGTTCTTGGGGTCAAAGGTTCCTTCGTAAAATGTTTGATTAATTATTTGTTAGCAAATCAGCATTGACAGATGTGACTGTTGGCCTGTTTGAGGGGGGAAGGTGGGAACATGAAAGAAATAGCTCCAGGGTGGAGAGAAGATGGTTGTAGACTTTGAAGATCCCATGAGATCAGAGAGTCAAGGAGAAGCCCTTTACCTTTACAAAGGAATACGAGCTAGTAGCTGACTACCTAAGGCAAGTCTAAGAAAGGCAACAGTGATGTAGAATAACGGCTGAGATTCCTTAAGTTACCTATCTGATCCCTCCCTAGTCTGCACTCCGAAGCTATGATGGTGAACTAGACACAGGTCCAACCTTCACGGACCTGGTTGAGAAAGACAAAAAGCAAACGCGTATGTGCTATGAAGACAGGCCATGATAAGTACTATGAAAATCAACTAAAGCAAGTGAATAGAGACTGCTGAGGTGCTGTTTTTGATGGGTTGGTCAGGGAAGAGCACAGATGAGAAGAAGTGACGGAGCAGGCTTTGTGCTGATCTACGGAAGAGCATTTAAGGCAGTGGGAACAGCAATGACAGGAGGCCCTGTGTTAGGAGTATGCTTGGAAAACCCCCAAATAGCAAGGAAGCCAATGCCGCTGGAGCAAGGGAACCTGAGAAATGCTCCCAGGGCTGCCAGATCGAGCCAGCCAGGTGTGCTCCCTCTGCATACGGGTACCTCATACCCTGCCACAATCCTATGGATCAGCTTTCTCCTACCACCACCTCCAGCCCAAGAGGATCGAGTCTGACAACTTGGCCCTGTTAACTATATAGGGTAATGGTTGAGAGCTCAGGCTTTGAAGTCACACACCCCTGGGTAAAGGTCCAGCGTTGTCACATCCCCGCTGTGTGTCCTTGGGCAAGCTTATAGGAAGCCCAGGAGTATGCCGGTAAACTAGATCTCCTGGAGGAGAGGGGGGCAGGGGATGGAGAAAAGCCCTGATTTGTAGCATTCGCCCATTTCTGTGGTGTAAATACTCCCACTGTGGCTGATTTCAGTTAGCAGCATGAAATCACTGAACATGGAATTGGGAAGAGACACACGTTTGGCTTTTGAGAGCCAGTACTAGCCAGCTCCAGCATACCATTGCCTCAGTTCCTCCATCTGTAAAATGGATTTCACCTCAAAGAGTACCTGCTGAGAATTAGATGAGGTATATGTTGAAAGCACTTAGCATAATGAATGGCACACAGCTAACACTCCATAAATGAGGTACAATTTGTATTCAGTAAGGATGTTGAATTCCAGTCTGGCTTTTGTATGTAGAAATGATTCCTGAAGGTAAAAAGGGCGAAGAGGAAGACTGGGGCCCTAGAGTGACTCTGTCTCTGCCTCCTGTGTGACTTTGGCCAAGTGGCTTTCCCTCTCTGGGCTTCAGTTACTCTATCTGAAGTGAGGGATAGAGCTATTGATAAAGTCCCTTCCAGACTGGACATTCTGCAACTTCCTACTTTGGGGACTGGTCTGGAAATTGCATTGAAAGAACAAGTGGCTGAAGGCTACCAAGGTGGCGTGAGGGAGGCATAGAGTTTGCCTAGATTCTCATCAGTATGAAAAGCTACCAGGACAGAGGTGGCAAATGTGTGCAGAGCCTGGGATAGCAAGTTCTTTCCTGGCAAAGGCTAAAGAATTGTTCAAAAGGTCAGGAGAGTCAGAGAAAAATACATTAAAAAAAAAATGAGACCTATGGCCGTGGTGAGAGAAAAGGAACATTTGTTTAAGTGAGTAAGGTCAGGATTGATTGGCTTTCAGAAAATGTCTTTAATAAACATGTTAGAAAGGAAGGCTGTTCCTGCCAAACCTCGCATGTAAAGAATTCAGAGAGGAGCTGTTGAGGAAATGCTGGGCGAGATGAGCACATCAGAGGCAAAGAGGGAAAAAGGAAGGTGAGAACGATAAGGTCCTTTAAGACCATCCCACCACGCACAAGCAAGGCAGAAAGAGCACGAGGTTAGCTAGAGACATCAAGTAGCACCAAACTTCAGGGACTTGAAAACTGAATGTGCAAAGCTGAGTTCTTTGTGCCTCCAATGTCCTCATTAGAATCCCTTTGAAGTACATCAGACTATAATTTTCAAGAGTCAAGAACAAAGCTTCATCTAGCCTTTGGCTCATATGGCCCATCAGAAGGAACAAAGTATCTGCCACAGCTCCCCCAAAGCCACAGACATGAGGCAGGCCTCCCCGCAGATGACAAGCTGCCCTGAAAGATTTTGTGGACTTTGCACTTTTCTTTGTCAAAGTCTCTGGACTTGCCTGAATTTCTTCTCTGGGGGACAAATGAATATCAAATCTGAATGCTGTGATCCCAGAAATTGCTTCCACTGGCTATTATGGTTTGGAACTCAGTTTTCCTCACAAATGAATAGTTTTCTCAAGCAGCCTGAGAACTCACAGCTCTTCTAAGTCATGACAAGTAGGTAACTTAAGTGAATTTCCAGCTCGGTAACCCCTGTTCTAACATTTTTGGGTCAGGTATTGTTCCCAGAAGGAAGCTAATTCAGATGCCCTGACATCCAGGGAAATGAAAAGGGGAAGCTGCAGACAGGTGAGCTTAATTACTAGCTAGCGCCTCATCAACCAGCTTAGGACAGAGAGAATAAAGTTGTAATAAAATGGAATGACAGTTTAGTCAAACTGGGACCTCAGTGGTGGCAGCTGGTGTCTGGAGTGGCGAAGTAGATGTTTAAAGAGGTGAGGACAAACCTGCAACAGGGACGTCCCCAGCTCCTCCCACCTCTTGGTTTCATCATTTTAATGAAGACACAATGAGCTCTGGGCCTGTGGAGTCAGGAACTATAAATGCTGCATTAACTATGTCTATAAACGATTAGCAACTGTAGCCTTTAAGCTTATTAAAAATAAACTGAGAAATGAATCAATCATTGTCAAACGCTCAGTGTGATGTTGCCGCTAAAAATGAGTCCATTTGAAATTCTAAGAGCATCTTACAGTGGATGCCTAAACAATCTGTCCATGAAACTTAAAAGAGTGGTTCAGAAATGACACTCTGAGGGTTAGAATCTCTGGGTTCCAATCTGGTCTTTTGCCAGTTGCAGTCCTGTAGTTTGGTCAATCTTCCCCCATCTCTGCCTCTCAGTATCCTCGATCATGTTCATGCACATCTTTGTCTTTTCAGCATCCGATCTTCCTTGGGAGCCCGGCTGAGATGCCCTTGTTCTCCTCTGAGCCTACTTCTCCTTGGCCTGCAGCTCTCTATAGAAGCGGTGCTCAGCCCTCCAGGGAGTTTTAAAGCCCCCATCCACGAGTGCTTCCCATGAATCCCTAAAGAAGTATTTTGATCATATCGTCACCTTGTATATTCGCAACAATGTTCATTCAATGAACAGGTGTCTATCCAGCACTTACTCTGTATGGGGCACCATGCTAGGTGCTTGGGATAAGATGGACAACAAGGCAGGCACAGCTCTTGTCTCCAAGGAGTTCGTGGTACAAGTGTTATTATACCCAATTTACAGGCGAGGAGACTGAGACTCAGCAAAGGCTAAACAGTGGGAAGCAGCAGAGGTGGGATTCAACCCCAGCCCAAGTTGTTTCACTCCCAGCTGTCCGGGGACATTTCTTTTTCCCTCTCCCAGATTCCTTGAAGGTGGGCTCCAGGTCTCCTGTGCCTGCCTGTCTTTCTCTCAGATGCTCAATAACCGAGGCTGGCTTAGCTGAACTCCACAACTCTTGGTTACCTAATCTGTAAAATGCAGGTAAACGGGTCTGCCTCACTGTATCATGGGATGGATGTGAAGACCCCAGGGCACACATGGGCATCTGGAAGGGCCTGTGAACAAGTTGGAAGCAAATGCGACTTGGAGGCGATTTCCTTGCAGGAAATTCAATCTCCCTGGCTCCACCACTCCACTGGTCAGCCCTGTCCCAGGCCTCAGTGCACATCAGAGCCTTCCCACAAAGCCTCCAGAAGGTCTCATTACATGCCCAGCACATCCCACAAATGCCACGCTCAATTGCCCGTGTGCTCAGGTTTCCTGGGCTGTGCACAGTCTCCCTGCCACCCGGTCAGTGGGGCCCTGGGGGCAGTGGGCAGGGGCCCTGGCAGCACGGCCGAGTCTTCTAGGCCCTCCCAGGTCTCCACCTAGGCAGAGAGTTCTCGATTTCCAGATGGGATCACTGTCAAGAGGGAAAGTGACACTGGCTATTTCCTGGAAGGGAAATAACTGCTGAGGCAAAGTATTAAGTGAATAGCCTGCCCCAACTCAATGTGAGTTTTAGTTTCAAAAAACCAAACATCTTGAAACCAGATCAATATCACTGCCTGGAGACAGTCAGGGAGAAGCAAAGGAGGCCGGGAATGGGACAAAAGTCGATTTGCCTCCTCCCAAGGGCAGCTTGGACACTGGGTGATCTGAGCATGGATGTTCAGCTCTTGTCCCAGGTCCTGTCCACTCCTGGCTATCTAGTGAGCTTGCTTGATTCAGTCCTTTCTGTTGTCCTGTCTGAGAATAGCACAGTGTGATGGAAGGTGATTAATTTGAGTCCTCCATCTGTGCTGTGTGACCTCAAATTACTGACTCAACCTCTCTGAGCCTCAAGTTTCACATCTATAAACTGCATATAATTATTCCTACCCCAAAGTATTATTGGCAAGTAAAATAATATGAGTGATGACATAATAAGTATTCAGTAAAAGGTAGACAATAATGATAATAATCATCATGGCTTTTTAAAGAGGGACATGATGAGAGCCTAGCTTTATAAAGCTTAGTCTTGTGGCTCCTCTCAGTCGGGATTGGAGGGAGCATTCTAGAAGGTGGATATGACTGACTGACACTGTGGATATGGCAACAAGAGGGGAGTGAGAGCAGAGTTCTTAAAGAGAAATGGAGGGGGCACTTGGCAAAGGGGTTAGATGAATGAAAATGTTGTGGAAATCAGATAAAGTGTAAATAAAAAGGAAAGAAATCCATTTCTAATTTTGCCATCCACAACTCCTTATTAAATCTGCCTTCTTTTGATTAATCCACCTTGTATGCTTTTTCAGCATTCTCCTAGTTAATGACAGTAAGCACACACTCCATAAATAAAAAGTGTAGTAGAGGTAATTAATGCCGAGCCAACTAATTCCGAATTTCTAATCATGCTCTACTTACATTAAAATGAGATTCCAGACATGTGTGACAATCAATTTTACTCTAGTTTAAAAAAACACACACTCACAAACTGAAGTCAGTTACTTAGGGAGAGATTCGGAAAGCACTTGGCTTCCATATGTCACCCAAATATGTGGAGCTCCACTTGTGTGCCTGTCGGGATGTGGCACTGTCATTGCCTTGTCTTCTGTAAAGTTGCATTCTTGACTATGTTCAGAGAACAAAGTTGCATCATGACATCTAAGTTGAGTCAGGGCAACGGAGCTGGTCTTGCAGGAGGGTGTGAAGGGGGCTGAGGCTTCAGCTGACTTTACAATACTATTTCTTACTAGCCATATGTTTTGGACAAGTCACTTCTCTTTTCTCTGTGTCAGTGTCTCTATTTCTTCATCTGTAAAATGGGTATAATGCTTTAGGATAACCATGTTGGTGAAAACACTTTGAAAACTGCAAGCTTCTTAGTGGTCACCCAAACGTTGCCCAGTGTTTTATGTGATGGTCAACTATACCCAAATGGCCTGAATTTTGTGCCTTCCTAGTGTCAAAAGCCAGAGTCAGGGAGGATGACAACAGGGAGGGAAGCAGGTGTGTGGAGGGCTCATCTGGGGGCCACGTCCAGGGCCAACTTACCCATTAGGCACAGTGCTTAGGGCCTGTGAAAATGTTTTAAATTTTTTGTAATCAGAAGAAAAAAAATAAATATAATCCAGCCTGGATTATATTTGTATAAGACCAATATATTATATATTGGTCTTATACCAATGCAGTTATAAAATTTACTTTTTTTAAAATCTGTTTTTGATGGAGGAAGGGGTCCACAAAGGCAAAAGTGAGGGCCCATCAAAGTCATAATGTAGCCCTGACCAAGTCCACTGCTAATGAATGCAAACGGGCTTCCCTCGTTACCCTTCCCAGAGCCCAGCTTTGTTCCTCTGAGACTGATGTCTTTTCCTAGACATCAGAATCTTCTGGAGACAATGTCCAGGTCAAGGAATGAGTAGGAATTCCCGACACCATGGCTGGATGGAAAGGGAGATTCCTGAGGGCGGAGGGGGAGTAGTTTCTGGATGCCTCTGGAATCATACCTTCTAAGCTGCTGTCCAACCTGACCACGACTCATTTCCCAGGCGGAGATACTCTCTATTCCCACTGTTGGTGGGAGTATAACCTGGTACAAACTTTCTGGAGAGCCATTTGGCAGTATTTAGTAAAATCTAAATAGTATGTACTCTGACCCAACAATTCTGCTTTCAGGAATCCATCTTACAGTCCTTCCTGTGCAACTGTGCACAGATAAAGGTATAATGAGCATGTTGTTCATGATGGTAAAAAACTGGAACAAGCCGAAACGTCCATTAGGAGGGCAATAGCCAATACACTGTGTAGTGCCAACAGCCATGCAATGGACAGCAATAACACAGTTAAAGAGAGGGCATTTGATCTCTGTGTCAAGAGACGGTGAGGAGAGAAAGACCTCTGTAGAAGGGTGTGTATGGGGAGATTCCAACTGGGGAGGAAAGAATAGATGTACTTGAATATGCTTGTTTTTGTACAAAAATTTCTGGAAGGATGCACACTTCATAGAGGTGATCGCTAGGGGAGTGGGAATGAAGTTAGTTGGAGAGTAAGGCCTTGCCAGGGCGAGGCTGGCAGGGGAGCATCTCACTGGGTCTCTGGCAAAGTGTGTCATTGGGATCCTACCTCTCTGCTCAGAGAAGCCTGGGAATCTAGGGTGGGCCTTCATTCCAGGTCTTTTTCTGGAAGGTCTTGCACTCTTAGATTCTATACATACAAGGAGGCAGAAAGTTCGGGCTTAAAACCAAGTTCCCACTTCACTAGCTGAGTGGCACCCTCTGGAAGCCTCAGTTTCTTCATCTGTAATATGGGAACAACTACCCCACCCTTAAAAGTCTTCTTTGAGGAGGAAATGAGACAAGCTCTGTGAAGACATTCAGCACCATGTCTAGCACATATTAGGTACTCAAGAAACATCAAATGCATCTGAACTCAGGGGAGGGGAAAGTGATGCTACGGACAGGGGAGCGCATCACAGCCTGAAGAGGACCCTTATGGCCTGAGGATGGGGATGGCCCCAGCCTGACCCAAACTTTCCACTGCTGGTGGGGCAAACAGACACGGAGCCTGAGCTGGACCAGCCCAGCAGCTGTTGCAGCAGGACAATGAGAAGCCGCTGAGATGACTGCCTGACACAGCACACTGGCCCTCGGTCCATCAGCAGAAAGGGATGAGCCAATGCTTCGTGTCCAGGCCCAGATACCATCACATTCCTGGGGCAAGAGAAGCAGCTTGGGGCTGAGTCCAGCCCTTCTATGTGGCCTCATCTTGGAGTGCTGTGTCTTGTCCCTCATTCAGACCCAGAGTTTTGTCCTCGGGGGAAACCCAGCCACAAGCTCCCATGCCCAGAACTGAGAATTACAAGCACTAGGCATTTTCCACTTTGGGTAAGGAGCTCACAGACAAGGCTCAGGAGGAAGAAGGGCCTGGAACACACAGCCAGGACTGGAGATCCCTGTGCTTCACCCACCCTAAGATATCCTGGGCCAGCAAAGATGGATGAGCCACAATCAGTCCTGCTCCTATCTCCAAGCTGGGCTTGGGTGGTCGGTGGTCCCTCCCAGTAAGGTCAGGGGAGCTGAAAGGCCAGTCTCCTGACTCACAAGTTCAGAAGCACTGACCTCTCTTTGCTGCTGCAACCCCGTAACCATCACCTCCTCCACTTACAGAATCCTTTGCAGTTTATAAAGCCCTTCACGGGAGCCTCACAATGGCTTTGTGAGCAGATGTGGAGGATTTTCATTACATTTTAGATAAGACACAGACTCATCGAAGTTCAGTCGTATGTCTGAAATCCCAACTACGGGAGTGGAATTTGAACCTAGGTCACACGACTCCTCTCACTGTGCTCTTCCTCCTAAACTTCACTTGTTTTCCCTCTCTGGATCTCAGTTTTGCCCTCTGTACTGTGAGCACGTTGAATTGGACCTTCACTTCCCAGGATGCTACAAGCTTATAATGATATTGCCGAAGTCTCCACGCATGCATTGCTGCAAAACACCACCAGATGGCAATAGCAGCCACAGCTTCCCAGGCAGCAGTGGGGAACTTGGGCTTGTCGGCTGCCCACACGTGAATTTGTCTGGACCAGGGCAGAGGTGGTTTCTTTCTTTTTTTTTTTTTTGCGGTACGCGGGCGCCCCACTGCTGTGGCCTCTCCCGTTGCGGAGCACAGGCTCCGGACGCGCAGGCTCAGCGGCCATGGCTCACGGGCCCAGCCGCTCCGCGGCATGTGGGATCTTCCCGGACCGGCAGAGCACGAACACTTGTCCCCTGCATCGGCAGGCAGACTCTCAACCACTGCGCCACCAGGGAAGCCCCAGAGGTGGTTTCTTGATTACCTGCCTGTCTGGGCACCAGGATCGAAGTATGGCTACTCCCACTATCTAGAGACAGGCAGGGCTGACACCAGCCCAGGTCCCAGTGGACGGCAACCAGCTCCTGTAACCTTCCTGGCACCAGCGCCCTAGCTATTGGTACAGGCACTGGGCAGAGCAAGGATGCATCAAACGTTAGCCTCCAGGTCCTACCCGGAGCATCTCATGTGGAGGGCAGCATGAGTCCATGAGCCAACACTGCAAATCACACCCACAGCTTTGCCAATCCTGGGCCTAGGTGATGACCACGTGTGAAATTAATTCTGTGCTCAAAGCAGCTGTTTACGGGGCACTAACGATGTGCCACATCCCATGTTAAATGCACTTACCTCCTTCAGCTCTCACAACAAGCCTATGAGCAGGAGCTATTATCACCCACGTTCTACAGATGAGGAAAATGAGGCTAGAAAATAAGTAATTTGTCCAAAGTCACCAGAGGTAGTTAGCAGTAATCCAGAATTTGACCTAAGCCCACGTAACTCCCCAGTTCACGCTCTCCCAAAAGAGTTTGGCTAGACTGGAGTATAAGGGCCTTGGGAGGGCTAAGTGGGAGAAGACAAACTGTTAGGGGAGGCCGAGGCCATCCAGGAAAGGGTCTTGATTCCAGACTTTGAAAACGGTGCCATGACAGGGTCTAACTCACTCTCTTCACCTCTTACCACAGACTCACAGCCGTCATGCTGGGGCTGCTGGCTGCTACTGGAAGCATCACAGGGCAGAGGTTAGGGTGTGGGCTCTGGGGCCAGACGCTCGGCTTTACTAGCTAGGTGACCTTGAACATGACCCTGAGCTCTTTGCGTCAGGTTCCTACTCTGCAAACTTGACGATAATGATAAGACACGGTATCTCCCTCACAGGCTTTATTGTGAGGATCAGTGGAGATGATATATGGAGTGTGCTTTTAACATGCCCTGGATATACAGTAAGTGCTCAATAAATGCTACTATTAGTGACTGGGCTACCAAAGCGAGGATTGCTGTGGTTTGGTTCTCCTGACTGACCTTCCTTCTGCATCTTCCCAAACATCAGTACGTCTCCTTCCCTGATTATGTCTCCCGTGTTTTCCGAGTTCCATGCCTTTGCCCGTGATGTTCCCTCAACCTGGGTCGCCAAGTACCCTACTTCTGTTGAAAAAACCGCTCCAAACTTCAAGGCCCACCGCAAATTAGTACAGTATGCCTTTAATTAGTTCCTTGTGAATAAGTTTTATTGTCCCTCGATGCTTGCAGGCAGTCATCCCACCCAGCACATCACACAATACCTTACTTTGTTCATAGTAGGTGCCCCCAAAAGTGCACAGTGCAAATGCTTCCTCACTGTGGGCCAAATGGCCACCCTCCGAGGTGTGCCGGCTTGGAGCACTGCTAAGTATGGGAGAACTTTCCTTTTCCTCTGCAAGGACAGAATAAAGCATTTCCCTTCCTCATAGTCCTCTTCAGATACGCTGTGAAACTTGAATTCACAAAAGCTGAATTCCCAGCATAAGAGCAAAACCCAAGGCCCTGAGAAATTCTTCAACCCAGCTTGGCCAAGTCTGGAACTGCCAGCTCTTCTTTCCTCCTAAGAGGGAAAAAGAGGGTATTTTCCCCCTAGGACACTGTCAATCCCTCTGACTCAACCACTGACTCGAGCAAAAGAAAGATTTAGCCAAGAATAGTAAGCTCACATTCCTAGAGGGGCCAAGCAGCTGGCCAGGTGTAAGACAGCTAGGAGTGGGGGGGACTGTGGTAAACAGAGAGCACTGCTTAAAGTCATTCCCAAAAGTTTTTGCCAAACAAATGTATCCACGGACCTCATGCAGCCTGAGGGCCATCTGCTTGCCAACTTTACCTTAAACATTTGCCACTGACCCTCAAAACAGAGGGATTCAGGGGCCTCAGTGTGACCTCTGAAGTAATACTTAAGGGGGACAAACCTGAATTTGAACTCCTACTCTATCATTTCCTAGCTGTGTGATCTTGAACACTTTACCCTCTCTTTACCCATTTTCTCATCATTAACATGGGAACAGAATGAGAATCTGTCTAGTGGGGTTGCTATGATGATTAAATGAGAACACGTACATGAACTGACTGACACAGAATCTGATATATGTTAAGTGATTTTAAATGTTACTGACCAAACAGGAGGATTATAAGAGGAGAGGGTAGGATTTGTATGTGTTTCTAATTACATTGTTCCTTCTGGTATAAGCTGTGTGTTCTCTCCAGCTACTGCCTCTTCTCCAACAGGTACAACGTGCAGCCCAGGGGACAGAACCTAACTTGTTGTGCTCCAAGGGTGACTCTGGGCTCCAGCATAGAGCTCTGCATTCCTACAGGCAGCCAAACAGCATAGCAGCAGAAGTTTCCCATTCGCAGTAGTTAAGACACCTTCAGAGAACTGTCACAGAGCCCATGCACCAAAAGCCGTGTGACCTCCTCTACGGGGAGAGACCCAGAGGTCCCCTCACAGTGGCCAGGAACTGTCCTCCCTGGTCTCCCTAACAAACAAACCCTATCTGCCAACTGCAGCCACCACGCCAGGCGTCAGGATATCCAGTTTAGGTGTCTACGTTGGCTATAGACACCGCCTCTGCCTTGAGATCTCACCCGCAAGTTCCTCTCTAGGAAAAGCCAACACCCACTGATTGTAGTCTCCCTACTTTCTCCAGAACCAAGCAGATGGAGCTGTCTCTTCATCTCCTGGATATGCCTCTCCCACATCTGTCACCCCCGTTTAAGATCTACATCTCCAAAACTGGAAATCCAGCCTGAGCAAGGCTGACAGGCTCCAGATGGATCCTCAGAACACATACACCTAGGCGCTCCTGCTCTGCCTGGGCCACACAACGTGGAAAACATACCCAGCATCCAAACTGTTACTTTAGCCCTTTTTATCCCCCCAAAAGCCCTATATTATGCACCCTCACCTCAAAAATCAGAATACATTAAACGGAAGTTTACCTCTTCCTCGTGGCTCAAGAAGCATCACAACCATCATTCATCGCTCTCAGGGCTGAGAAAACAGTGGACTTTTCAGTCCCCTCTTCCTTTGTGGCTTCACTGCCAGCTGTTGACTGGGCTGCCAGAGTGCCTACTTACCCCGGCCCTCCTAGCCAGTTGCTTTGGATCTACTGAAGCCTGAGAAATCAGGTAGTAACTAGCAACAGCCACCATTCATTGGGCACTATGTGCGCATCAGACTTCCAGCTGAGGGCTTTCTTTCCGTGCACGATTTCACTGAACCCTCTCGAGGACCCTGGGAGGTAGGAACTCTTTTCCCCATTTTTCAGATGAGCAAACTAAGCTCGGAGTTTAAGTGTCTTGCACAGAGGCGGAGGGCTAGGAAGGGGCAAGGACTGTTCCTTTTTGCTTTTTTTTAAACATCTTTATTGGACTATAATTGCTTTGCAATGGTGTGTTGGTTTCTGCTGTCTGACAAAGTGAATCAACTATACATATACATATATCCCCATATCTCCTCCCTCTTGCGTCTCCCTCCCACCCTCCCTATCCCACCCCTCTAGGTGGTCACAAAGCACCGAGCTGATCTCCCTGTGCTATGCGGCTGCTTCCCACTAGCTAGCTATTTTACATTTGGTCGTGTATATAAGTCAAGGACGGTTCTTGAATCCAGTCTCTTTGACCCAAAAGTCTGTGATCATGGTATACCACCTTCCACCATGTCACTCTGCTTTGGAATTATCTACTAGATAGATGGGTCCCTTGCCTCCCTACTCATTCTATCCCTTCCTCCTTGTAATGATGTAATTCATGCCTGTTTTCCCCACCAGCAGGCTGTAAGATCCAGCAAGGCATGGATTCTGTCCTCCTTGTTCACCTTATCCTGGCCTCTCCCTCTCCACCCTGCTGAACACTGTACCTGGCATATAGAAGACGTTTAATAAAAAGACAGACTCACTTCCTTCTTCCCTTTCTTTCCCTCATATTTTCTTGTCTCTGTGCTCACTATTTAAAAATCGGGCTTTTGAGTGCTTTCCTAGAAATTTTCAGTCTCCCTCCACAGCCTGGGACCAGCCGGTACACCCCAATTAACACCTGGAATCGTGAGGCTCCCTGTTCTCAGTTCTCCCTTCAGGGACCCCTCTGGACTTCTACCCGCTCATGGTGTTGACCAGATGCCCCAAGGACTTCCAGAAATTACCCCAATGGTGTCTTGGGCTCCATGACTGGGCCTCAATTCTAGGAGAGCGAGAGTGTGGATCCTCTTGGCTGGGACTGAAGTTCTTTCATGAGATCGTATGAGGTTTTGCCCCAACCAAATGGTGGTGGCACACTGACTTTTGGCAACAAACTTTTTTAATATAGATAAGAACCCCTCAAAACTATTTGTCAGGGGCCGTAATATAGCCTAGGGGAGGCTTTGCCTACGCAATCCCTAAAGGAAGACTCCACCAATGTTTATATTGATGAAATCTGATTGAAATGAACACAAAGGGTAGCCATGATCAACACCTGGAACAGCAGAGTTGGGGCAGAAGATGTCATGCGAGTTCGGGCTTTGGAGGTGGCAGGTGTGAGTCTGAATCCCAGCTCTGCCAGTCTGCTGGCTGAGTGACATGGGGCAAGTTCCCTCCCTCCTTCCTGGGGAGTGGAGTGTAAGCATTTTGCTTTAGGAGCCTCGTGAATTTATTTAGAGGTCCCCAGATCTTTCCAAATTACAGTTGACCCTTGAACAATGCAGGAATTAGGGGCACTGACTCTCCCTGCAGTGGGAAATTCTAGTATAACTTGTAGTCTGCCCTCTGTATACCAGTTCCTCCGTATCTGTGGTTCTGCAATCGGGAATTCAACTACCCACAGATCATGTAGTACTGTAGTATTTACTACTGAAAAAAATCTGCATATAAGTGGACCTGTGCAGTTCAAGGGGCAACACTGCACTTGCATTTTGTTGCCCAAATCCAGATGGCTGGGGAAGGCAGGCTGGCAAAGCGATTATGAGTGTAGATAGCTGGTCCAAATCCCAGCTCTGCCACCAATTAGTTCTCTGAGCGTTAGCAAGTCAAATATACAGAGTAACCCTCAGGTAACCCTTCTGTGAAATGGATATAAGTGTAATTTCCTTGTAAGCTTATTATGAGCAAGACATGAGAAATCTTATATATAAAAAAATCCTAGCCCATGGTAGGCATTCAACAAATGTTGGTTATTGACTTTGATCTCCAAATCAATCAGTATGTTTGCTTAGCACAAACCTAGCACAGATGCCAGGTGCCCCAGGATATTCCCTGAGAAGGACAAGAATATTCCCTGGGTGTTTAATGCTGATAAGAGCTCTCACTGAAGCTCAGCAGATCAGGTTCTATTAAACACACTGGTAAAGACTTTGCTCTTGTCTCTTTAGCTTCTGCTTCAGCAAAGCTCCAGGGCCTGGGACGGCCGTGGAGGTCCTCATGGAAGCTGCCCTGTGTCCAGCCCAGCAGCCCCGGAACCCAACAGGAGGTGGCCTAGAAGGCAGCCTGACAGTGAGTAGCTCCAGCTTTCCTAAGAGGAAGCTATTTTTAATCCTAGCAGCAGTGGAAACTGCATACATTAACATAATCTCAACTTCACCAACTTCTAGTTTTTCATTTTTAAAATACATGTTTCATGATCAAAAGCCATGCCCAGTTTGTGTCTGGAGCTGGTTGATACCAGCTCCAGACAGGGGGAGATACATGGTCACTGCTGCATACTATGAAGGGACAATGTGTTTTGAACTGTCACCATCCCCCATGGACCTCTCTCTGCCCCTTGAGCTGCCTTGAACCAAAAACTCTTTGGAAAGATCCTGTGTTTCGGATGGCTGATGCTGGCGACCGGACAGGTGCTGGCAGGTCAGGATGACGTAGGCCCCAAATGGGGCAGATGGCAGCAGATGGCACCCAGGTGGGCAGCCCCTAGTACTCAAGCACCTTCCTCTCCACAATGTCAGCCTCCCAACTTCAGCTTGTTCTTCCCATCCCTGCAGCTTATTTTTATCATGGGAGAAAAAAAAAGTGATGCTATTTCTCTGCATTTTACCCTGAAACAAGTCACACCAGCTCCCTCAAAAAAGCACCCAACAGATGGCTCTGGTCCCTTGTGCTCAGAGAAACAGCAAACCTCCTGGGCTATCGGGAAGTTATTAAAATCTCACGCATCGTGCAGAGGGAAAGGCTTCAAACTCCTTTGTTCAGAACAGCATAGAAGTGAGGAGTCTGAGTCCCGCTTCTGATTTTGGCTGTACGATTCCAAGCGCAAGCAAGTGACCTAACCTTGCTGTGCTTCCATCTCCTCCCATATAAAATGTGGGTAACAACAGTGTTTGTTTCCTGAATAGTTGTGAGGATTAAATTCATCAGTCCAGTGCCTGGCACACAGTAGGTGGTCTGTAAGTATTGGCTGGAACTATTATTGCCTCTGATGGAAACCTCCGCAGGGCTGGAAAGGAATGCTACAAGACCCTGTCTAGGATGCCAGGGGAAAGGGCTGCTCCCAGGGCAACACTAACCCCAATACCGCCCATGTATCTGGCTGAGAGAGCCAGGGAGAGTGGGCAGGCACCACTGCCACCAGTGACACCAAGCTGCCAGGTACCAGGCTTAGTCACAACACCCATGGAGAAGTCTTAGGTTCAGAGTGGGGCTGGAGCGACAACTACAGCTCACATTTAGTAAGCACTTACTACATGCTGGGTCCTGGGCTAAGCATGTTACAGGCCTTCTCTGATTTAGTCCCCTCAACGCGATGAGGAAGGTATTATTACTATCCACAAATAGTTACAAATGTGAAAACTAAGGTCACAGAGAAGAAAGCATGAGGCCAGGACCCAACTCTGGCCTGGCTGACCGGAGGTTCTGTGCTTATAATTACATGCCACCGAGGTGGGGCTGGAGGGCTGAAGGGTTTCCCACACCACCAGCCTGAGAGGAGGCTTGCGGGCCTGGCCCAGCCGTCCATGGCAGACCTGGCCTAGACAGTGTGCGGTTCGTGACTTTAGTGGGGACCCAGGTCCAAGGCCTCTGATTCCAGGCCCAGGTGGAGACTCCAGCTTTCTCACTGTACCTTTTTCTGGGGGGGGGGGGGGATGTGTGAGCCTCTCCTGTCCCTCCCCAGCCCACAGGGATTACTCACTTCCCCATCTCCATTAGTCAAACTTCCGAAAGTCTGTTAAAATGCCACCGCGTGACCTGGAAAGACAGATACCTAACCCAGCTGGTCAGGAATGCTTGAGCATGAATTGTTTTGCATCAGACTGAGTGTGAGTAGGAAGGAAGGGCAAAGAGCTCAAGAGAAAGGGACCCAGGGCAGTGACGTTTTGAGGCAGCACGTGGAAGGAAGGAAACGGCTGGCACGAGCCTTCTTGAAACTGACCCATCTAGGTCCCCTTCTCTTAAGCCATCCTCCCCGTCCTGAAGCTGATGACTTCGCTCATGCTGAGCTGTCTGTATCTGGCACTGGTTTATTATATTCTGCCTTTCAAATCTTACATTTACATTTTCTCACAGGCACTGAGGAAATTGCTATCTTGCCTCTGCTGGCTGCGTGGTCACTTCACCCATAACTACCCACCGGGAAATGGGCTGCTATCAAAAAGCAACAGCTGGGCTTCCCTGGTGGCGCAGTGGTTGGGAGTCCACCTGCCGATGCAGGGGACACGGGTTCATGCCCCGGTCCGGGAGGATCCCACATGCCGTGGAGCGGCTGGGCCCATGAGCCATGGCCGCTGGGCCTGCGTGTCCAGAGCCTGTGCTCCGCAGCGGGAGAGGTCACAACAATGAGAGGCCCACGTACCACACAAAATAAATAAATAAATAAAAAAGCAACAGCTTCCCTTGGAGTCATTACACAGCCTCCCCTCCTTCATCTCTTCCTCAACACGGGGCGCCAAGTCCTCTGCTTGTTCTTCCACCAATGACTCTCAGGTCTACTTGCTCCTCTCCAGCCTCAATGCCCATTTTTATTCCAAGCCCTTATTGCCTCTCTGTGCCAGTTTCCTCATCTGTAAAATGGGGCTAATAATAGTACCTTCTTTATAAGACTGCTGCAATCTTTTAACAAGTTAATACATGTAAAAGTCTTAGAACAGTATCTAGCACATAGTAAGCACTGGCCATTGTCACCATCACCATCACCATCATCAATATTAGTACTAAGATTGCCAACAATCCCTGGTCAGGCCTCTAGTCTCCAGCCTTTTCATCGCAGTGTTCTGAGATGATCTCCTTAGATACTGTTTTCAGCCTGCCCTTCCCTACTCGGAATCCCATCATGGCTTCTCACTCTCTGGGACTGAAACCAAATGTCCCTGACTGGTCTCCAAGGCCCTCATTCTCCAGCCTCCAGCCTGCCTTGAACATAACCTTCCCATATATACATTCGCTCCAAGCATGCCTCTTCAATGTCACCCCTCACTGCATGATGGCCATGATCATTACTGCCTCTAGGCCTTGCACAGGCTCTTCTGGTCCTCGGAAAACCCTCCTTTCTCCCTCCACGTATCCAAATCCTTTATCCTCTTTAAGGAAAGACGGGAGATCAGAACCCAGCTCTTGTCCCATCTTCCTCAGAAGCCTAGGTCCTCTGTCCAGAGGTTGGGCACTTAATGGCACCAAGTGGCTTAATGCCCACTGTCTGGTAGGTGGAGCACGCTATGTCCTCGAAGATGCTACACGCAGACCCAGGTGTGTGGGTGACAGACAGCCAGTCATGGGCTCTGGAGCCAAACGCTCTTGAGCGCAAAAGCTGGTGCTACCAGTTACCGGCCACTTGACCTAGATCAAATCAGCCAGCCTCTTCAGTGCGTTTTGCTCATCTGCAAAATGGGTCTAAGGCCTGACCCTAGAGGGTAGTCAGGGGACCTAACCCGATGCTGGGAAAGAAGCCCCACTACAGTGCTGTGCATATAGCAGGCGCTCAGCGAAGGTGAGCTCCCTCCCCTCCCCACAACGATCGTGGGCTGTTGATCATCATTCTATTGGAAACCAGAGTATCACCTAAAGTAGCAATTTAATCCACCTGCTCCCCACAGGAGGGTGAAGCAGTCGGTGGAAAGGCCTCTCCTGTGAGAAGCCCACCCCACCCACTCCTCAGAAATGCCCCCTCTTTTCAAAGGTGCTTTTCTGTTCAAGCCAATAAAACCAGCATCCATGCCAACAGCATAACTGTGCAGGCATCAGCTGACCAAAAGGTTTAAGAGGGTAATAAAAATGCCCACTTCTCAGACTTCAAGCCCGGCAAAGGAAGAATGGATGGTGTGACGTGCATAAATCCTCAGATTCCTAAAGGATGTTCTTTCTCTCTGCCTCCCAGGGGGCTGGGCAGGGCAAGGCCTAGCACAGGCAGGCATGTCAAGATGTTCGGAAGACACCCTGGTATCTGGACCAGACCACGACTGGGCAAGGAGGGCCTGAAACCGGCTACTCCTCAGAGAGGCATCCAGATGAAAGCTAGAAGAGAGTCCCCTGAAGCCCAGGTGACCAAAGGCCTCCAGAGAAGCCAGGGGTGTAGTCTCCACAGCCATCCCTCTGACTATACCTCTTTAGGATGGTTTTCTAAGCTCCCTGACCTTCACTTCTCCACCTAATAATTACTCCCTCACAAGGGTGTTAAGACACTCAAATAAGACCCTGTTAATAGCTGCCCATTTCTTGGGTACTTGCTATGTGCCAGGCTCCACACTAAGTGCTTTATGTGACTGGTCTCTTTCCATCCTCTCAACCGCACCTGTGAGGCTCTATTTTACAGAGGAGAAAACTAAGCATGGAGATGTTAAGTACTTCCCTGAGGTCACAGAGCGGAGACAAGGCTTGAAACCAGGCCTGTTTGAATCCCCAGTCCATGCTCTTAATCATTACGCTTTGCAAAAAGTAAAATACCACATAAACATCTGGTATCACTGTTATTCATCTGAGACAGAAGGAGAATGATATTAAAAAACTGACAATAGGGGGCTTCCCTGGTGGCGCAGTGGTTGAGAGTCCGCCTGCCGATGCAGGGGACACGGGTTCGTGACCCGGTCCGGGAAGATCCCACATGCTGCGGAGCGGCTGGGCCCGTGAACCATGGCCGCTGAGCCTGCGCGTCCGGAGCCTGTGCTCCGCAACGGGAGAGACCACAACAGTGAGAGGCCCGCGTACCGCAAAAAAAAAAAACTGACAATAACAATGCCAGGCAGAGAACCAGTGTGCTGAGGGGGTTAGGACAGAGGGGCATGGAGAAGGCCTGGGGCCTAAACATTCCTGGCCCCCCTGTATTTCCCCTCTCCTTCCACTCCTACCCTCCATGCCCCAACACACACACACACACACACACACAGACACACACACACTCACTCCATCTAGAACCCTGCATTGGCAGCACATGTTCACATTCACTATTTTACTTGGCATCTCACATCAGTCCCAGAGGCAAGGTATATTGTTCCCACTTGATAGATGAGGAAAACTGAGGCTCGGAGAGGTTCAATGACGTACCCGGGGCTGCACAGATAGTCAGCCATGCGGTAAGGCCCAGGATTTCAACTTGGATCCTCTAACTCCAAGACCCCTATTCTTTGTGTTAGTATGGCTGTGCAGGTGTGGGTGAGATGTCCTCCTGGGATTTCAGAGAGAGCCCGTCTGTGACTCGCTCCACCCCACCCTCAGTGTTCATGGTTTGCTGAATCGTCATTGCTCTTTTGTTCACTGCATGTCTCCCCTACTAGCCTGTAAGCTCCTTTGAGGGCAGAGACCACATGTGGCTCATTCACCATTAAGCCGCCAGGGTTCAGCCCAGTGTGACGGGCAGGTGCTCAGTAAATAGTCACCAACTGGAAATGCACCTCAAAGCTTCCCTTCCCACTGTGGGATCTGGGGGAGAAAGATGCAGCTCGTGGAAGCGGGGGTGAGGAAGAGCCATGGGGCAGTGGCTTCCTTTCAGTAAAGCACCTACTAAGTGTAGCAGCCAGCACCCCAGGTACGGGAAGCAGGAGGTGGAGAGTGTGTGCAGGAGAGGACTCCTCCACGTGCCCCACCTTGGCGGCACAGACGAAAATCTAGCCGAGTCCTAGCGCCTCCACGCGTGTGCCCATCATGGCTTCCTTAGCTAGGACTGTCAGATTTAACAACGGAAAATAGAGGGTACCGTGTTAAATGTGAATTTCACATAAACAACCAATAATTTTTAGTTTAAGTGTGTCCATGACACACCAAATGGACCCACATCTTGGTTCAGGCCTTACCGATTATTTATATTTGTTACATACTTAAACATAATTTTTAAATTATTCACTATTTATTGGAAATTCACATTTAACTGGGTGCCTGCGTTTTACCTAGCCACTCCACCTGTGGGTGCCCTAAGTTACTGGGGTGGGTGCTATTTCTCCAAATGGGCTGAGAATGATGCCCCTGAGGATCGAGGGGACCCTGGAAAGAGCGGACCACAGTCCTCAGTGTCCGCGGATCAGGGCCCAGCCCGGGCACAGGAGGAGGCTGAGAGCTGGCCTGTGGCTGGGAGCCGGGTTTGCAGTCTTCCCGGCACAGGGAGGAGTGTGGAGTCCGCGCTGGCTGCTCCCCAGTAAGCGGGGCTGGCATTTCAGAGCGCGTCAGAGGCGCTGGCTCCCTGCCCTGGAAGTCGCATCTGGCCTCTGAGCCAGTGCTGCCTGCTGGGCCCCAGCCCTCTCAGCTCAGCGGACCCAGACCGAGGGCCCCAACGGGCCATTGTCATCCTGCCTGCGCCTCAATGGGGCCATTCAGGGGCTTTGCAGAGGCCCCTCTGGAGGGCACCTCCCCCATCCTGGGTGCCCTTGGCCGCAGCCTTCGCCTGTGTGGGTGGGGTCTCTGGCTGTGGCAAAAGCAGATGGCAGCCAGGGCAGCGTTACTGAAGACTGGATTGTTGACGGAGGGCACTGAAATGCCCCACACGTCACGGGACTCCAGGGTACTCTGCCCACCCCGCGCCCCTGCCCCAGACGGGGCGCCCAGGCTTCCGAGGGGCCCGCACCTGAGGGCTGAGCAGCAGGGCCTCCCCTACATTCACTGAGCATCTGAGGGCGATTCGCCGCAGCCAGACAGAGCGCGTTCCAGCCCAGGCTTTGCCAAGTCCTAGCTGTGTGGGATTAGGCAAGTTGCTTCACCTCTCTGAGCCTCTCTTTCTCCATCTGTAAAACGAGACTCCTGATACCTCCCTCCTAAGGTGGACACTGAATGAGGTAAAACATGTAAGCATGGAGCATGGAGCATGGAGCCTGGCACATAGTGGGTGCTGAATAAATGTTCCCTTCCCCTCTATCCCTTCTTATAGCTCTTTCTGATCCACAGAAGACCCCAGGAAATGTGCTCTCCTGTGACCAGCAGATCCAAAGGCCACTGCTAGGGGGATATCTTGGTTCAGGCCTTCACAAGTGGACACTGGGCCCCTCGTAGACCTGGCACTCTGATTCAGGCCCCTCTCAGCTCACACAGCCCGTGATAAAGAGCACTGACACACAACACACAACTCCTCCTCTCATCTCTGGCGCTCCTTCTGCCACCCCACTCTGGGGTCCTGAGTATCTCATAATGACTTTACCCTTCCAGGTCTCCCCACCCCCAGGTTGTCCCTGCGCTCTGATGTCCAAATGAGCAAACAGAGAGACAGATGCTGAACTTTATGGGCACTGCCAGGCAGCTTACAGGCAGCCAGCTTGGGCCTTAAGCAGGGGACAAAGGGGCACATACCCTGGGTTCACAGCCCTTAGCCAGTGGCTGACATCCTGGTATGACGCCCACCCTCCATGGCAACCCTGGCCCCTGGCAGCAGGGAGAGGAGCCAGGGCTCCCTGTCCATCAGAGCCCTCCACCCTCTGCGCGGCACACGAAATCCTGAATATGCTGCTCTGTTGTCTCTGCATCTCGCATGCATGCGTTCAAACCTAACTCCTCTCACCTTGTCTAGGTTCCCACTCTTGCCTGCCCCCACTCACCCAGCTCCCTCCTTCTCTTAATCATCTAAGTTGATCTTTCCCTCCGGACCAGCCTCTGTCAGAGAGTGAGGGCTGCAGACCATCTTCTGCACATTCACTTGCCAAAAACAGACATTCTTGGGCCTCACCCAGACCTACAAAATCAGCATCTCTGAGGCTGGGGCCCAGGACTCTGCATATTTAACTAGTGCCCAGGTCACACGGATGCACAGTGGAGTTTAAGAACCACTGCCGTGGAGGAAGAGAGGCACGCTTGGCATCGCTCTCTGGCCCCGCAGGACCTTTCTTTGCACGCTCCCTTTCCTGTTAATAACTGTCTGAAAGAATGAATTAATTGGTTTCCTTATTGCCAAATTACACTAATATAACTGAGCTCTGCCATCTCATTTCCCAATTGCATTCTCCTTGGACTTACTTGAGAGGTTTCTATCCATATATTAGAGTACAGCAGAAAACACACACACACACACCTGAGACCTAACAATTACGGAGAAGTCATCACATGCCAGGCATTTGCCACATGCTTCATACACGTTAAGGCTCAGAGCAGCCCTGTGAGGTCGTGACTCTCGTGCCTCTAGAGCAGATGAGGAAGAAAGGACAAGTTTATCAGCAATTCACCTTACATGGGCAGCGCCGGAATCTAAACCCTGGTCCATGCAGCTGTGACCACTTGCTCTCACTCACTTCATTATCCTGACTTCTGAAAGAGCTGGTTTCAACTCCAGTAGCTCTCACCCCAGGCTGTGCATCAGAATGCCCTGCAGAGCCCTGAGCAATACAGGTGCCGAAGCCTCACCCCAGGCCTATATCTGGAAGGGAGATGTCTGGACGTGTGTTCTGTTTTGACAGCTCCACGTGGTCCCGGCAAAGAATGACTGGCCACGCGCCCAGGTCACGCGGCTTGCTCAAGTAGGTCTAGAGAGAAAACTCAAGTTTCTCGACTCCCACAGCAGTGCTCTTTCAGCTTCCCTACACTGCTCACATGCTAGGGTGCTGCCAGCGGTCGAAATGGATTTTCTCTAGCCCCTCAGGGAGCATCTGGACGCACACACACGCACGCATGCCTGTGCACTCACGTGCACGTATGCACACTCCCACAAACATCTTAGCATCAGACTCATCTCTCAGTCATGGGACGGCTTCCCTGTTCCCATCAGGACCCAGTCTGGACTTGAGGGGGACTGGGGATGTCCCTCCTCCAGGTGACTTGGATGGGGTTAAATGAGACAAGTCTAGGGGAGCTGGGGAAGGAACAGAAAGCCCCCCTGGACTCTCTCCACCACCTTCCTCCCTCCTGTGGACTCCAGAGCAAGGTGACCAAGTCCTCTTCCTCCACCTGCAGTGGCCCATGCCTGACTGGGCCAGGCATGTGCTCAGGGATGGGCGGTTTCTATGGTGACCGTGTAAGCAGCTTTTCAGTAGCCCTGATTTACACAGAACAAAACAAAAAAACTCCCACCTCTAAAAGCATTAGACAATAATTTCACCAAACAGCCTGATCCAGGGGCTCAATTAATCTGCTCTGCTCCTATCAATGGGCTTTCTGCAAATCAGTACCCAGCCGCAGCATGACTGAAAGAAACGCCTCAGCAGGGAGACAGATTACATTTGCATGGCACCTGCCCATTCACAGGGCTTCCCTAGGTGGGGATGGAGACCCCAGCATGGCCACTGGAGCGAGCCGCTCCCCTTGGTTCTCTGGGGCGCACTCCTTCACGGAGCTATGCTAGAATCATGCAATGCAATTTCCTATTGCAATTCAAGGAGAACTGGAAGGAGACTTCCAAACAGCAAAGGATCCTGGGAGTTGGGCTCTATTTAGACGGGGGGGGGGGGGGGAAGGGCTGTCCTCCCTTTGCTGAAAGGGCTGGAAAGGATTTCACCGCTGGCTGTGAGAAGGGCTGGGATGGAACTGCCTCCAGGTCCTGAAAGATGCCATCTCGGCCAGCCTAGAGCACACCAGCAGAGAGGAGAGCTGAGGTCCATTGATCCTGAATTCCCAGGCCAAAGACAAGATCTCCCTTCCTTCTGCAGTTACCAGGCAGATTACAGCCTCCCATCACGCTGACCAAGCATTAGCCACAAAGCCCAGTGCACAGGTGAGTAAGACAGAGCAATGTAAGAAATGAAGCGGCCACAGATTCTAGAAGTCTCTTTTATGGTACCCTCTTCTAGCATTGCCCTGTCCATCCCTCCCATCCCTAATCAGAGGGTAGGGTTATTAGAGGCAATGGGGCCTGTGCCTCCAGACAGAAGATGCAACTGAGTATTTATAGGAAGGTCTCCCTTAAGTACTTCTGAAGGGGTGAGGACATAACTGTTCTTCTGCTCCTTAAACTTTAATTTGCCTATGAAATATCTTGAGGTCTGGTTAAAATGCAAATTCTGATTCAGAAGGTCTGGGGCTAGGCCTGAGGTTCTGCATTTCTACCAAGCCTCCAGGGGATGCTATTACTGCTGGTCCATAGACCATACTTTTATTAACGAGGGTTAAAGCACAAAAAGTAGCCGGAACAAAGAAAGGAAAGAAGGAGGGAGGGAGAGAGGAAGGAGGGAAGGGGGAAGGAGGGGTGGGGGAGGGGAGAAAAGAAAGAAGGAAAACTGAAGACAAAAAGGAACCAGTGTACGCTGGCAAATCCAATTCTCACCTCTCTCTTCTACTGTGGATCCAGCTCTCAACTTGGACCAAGTAAGAGTCTGCTCACAGGGTAAGAATTCCCCAACCTGATCACAAGTATTACCATTTCCCAGACAACCTAACTCATCTACAGCTTTGCGTTAAGACGCTGATCTTTGCGCTAAGACACTCATCCACCCTTTGCAGTAAGAGCCCCTACAAAAGACACAAAACTGTCAAAGGGAGGACATTTGGACCCATTAGCATCTTAAGGGACACACTGTAGATTTCTTAGTAGCATCTGGAGAAATAGTGTAAGTAAGAGTCCTTGACTTCGAGTCAGACCTAGATGCTAATTCCAGACCTGCCTGGAATCCTGTACAAGTCCCTACTGTTTATTCACTAAATATTTAGTAAGCACCTACTATGTGCTAGACACTGTTCTAAGTGCAGGGGATACAGCTGTGAACAAGAGAGGCAAAGCCCTGGTTCTCATGGAGCTGAAAGTCTAATAGAGGAAGACACAAGATAATAAATACACATGTCTAGAGTAGACTGCTCTGGTTCTGGAGAAAAATAAAGCAGGGCAAGGAGATATAAAAGGATGGATTGCTATTTTATGTAGGGTTGTCAGAAAAAGCGCCTTTGATAAAGGGGCATCTGAGCAGAGACTGAGGGTAAGACAATGGGCAGCGTCAATATCTGGGGAAGACATTCCAGGCAGAAAGAACAAGTGCAAAGGCCCTGAGGCTCGGCTTCATCATCTCCAAAATAAAGAGGTAAGGAAACAGGATCTTTGTGATACAGTTCTAAGGTTCCAGAGTCTGCCAGCCAGGAGCAGGAGAGGCTTTGGAGGTTGGGGGAAATGACCTGTGCTGTGTGAAAAGGCCAGGGTGGTGAAACCTATAGGCCACCTTGACAGCCCCCTCCTTTTTTACAGTCTTATACACCTCTCATTCCAACTCTGTTTCGAGGAGCAAATCACCCAGTTGTTTTTAAGAAACAAAAATAATCTGTCCTCTTAAGGGAGAGATATTTTAAAACCACTGAATGGATTTTTCCTTCCCAGCTTTTTTTTTTTTTATTGATACATCTCTTCTCCTTCCAGTTCTAAAATAAGCACCCTGTCTGCCCATACACTAATCCAAAGGCAACACAGTGCAGATGGCGTGGGCCTGGGGAGAGCCAGGCGGAGGTTGCTTGGAAGGCACCAGACCCGGAGAAAAGACACCAAGACAGCCTGACCAGCCTGGCCTCGCCCATGGCCTGCTTCCTCTGAATCCAGGTGACGAGACGTTCTTAAAAACAGCAGTGGAATGTGGTGAGAGTTGGCATTTGCAAATGACAAATTTCTGACCGAATTCCAGTTCTTTGGAATGGAAAACCAGCAGTTTCCTGTTACAAAATGTACCAACAGTTCATGTCTAATACATGGGTGTGGGCAATGCATATACTTCACATCTAAATTTGGCTAAAAATATACCAAAGCCGGCATATTTTTAGCCAGGTAAACATTTCTAGGGACTAGGTCAAATTTATATTGGTTCTGCTCTGCAATCCAGAGAAGAAATGATTCCAAATGAGTGAGAAGCAGGGACCCAAGGGGAAAACCACAGAGTTCCCCCAGGCAAATTGGGAGTCACTGACTCTTACTGACCACCTCCCGTTTGGGAGTGCTTCCCAGGACTAAATAGTTTGTCCTTTCCCACTAGAGAGGCAGCACCTTTTTTTTTTTTTTTTTTTTGCGGTACGCAGGCCTCCCACTGTTGTGGCCTCTCCCGCCACAGAGCACAGGCTCCAGACGCGCAGGCTCAGCGGCCATGGCTCACGGGCCCAGCCGCTCCGCGGCATGTGGGATCTTCCCGGACCAGGGCACGAACCCGTGTCCCCCGCATCGGCAGGCGGACTCTCAACCACTGCGCCACCAGGGAAGCCCGAGGCAGCACCTTTTAAAGAACAGAGCCCCAGGCTACTTTAGGAAGGCAAGTCTTAGTTGGGTTTTACTACCTCTCCCGCTAAAGAACCTTAAACAAGTTGTTTTCCATCTCTGTGCCCTCATCGTTCTTCCCCACCCTCAACTAGATTTGGGAGTAGTTAGGAGCAGCACAGAGGGAGGACAGTTTCAGGCCTGGTTCCTCCATTTATAGGTGGGTGACCTTGCGCAAGTTGCTTATGGTCTACCTGCCTTGGTTCACCTGTAAAATGGAGAGAATAACAAAAGTGCTTACCTCAGAGGTTATTGCTTTTATGATGATTAAATGGTAAATCCATATAAAATGCTTAGAAGAACATCCAGCACATAGTAAGTGCTCAGTAAATAAGTGATCTTATCTACCCCATGCCAGGCATTTGTATATACACTATTGCTTTGATTTGCATGACCCACTGAAATGCTACCCTTTCCCTCAAGCAGCGGAGGTTTGGTAGGACTGACTTGTCCAAGCTGCAGTTCAACAACCATTTATTGAGGGCCTACAGTGTCCCAGGCCCTACACCAGCACTGGGGAAGTTAGATGCCCAGTAAATAAATGGGGAGCTAGGAGCTTAACCTAGGTCTCTCTGACTTCCGGCCTGGGGGTGGGGCTCTAAGGTGTTTGGTAGAAAAAGCACAGATAGTGAAATCAGAGAGTTCCGTTACTGACTCCGTGTGATCTCGGTCAAGTTACTGACCTCCTTTGCACCTCATACATGAAACTGATGAAATGCCACCAGCCTTATCACATAGTGGTAAAGCTTAAATGAGACGATGTATGGACAGTGGCCCATGGGAGGTGTTGAATGGTGGTCTGTTGCCACAATTATACGATCCACAAAGAGGGCCTGGTTTTCTGATCCACTGAGCCAAATGCAAAAGCTTTCAAATATGAAAGAATTAGGAGAACAGACTTGTGGTTGCCAAGCAGGACAGGGTTAGGGGAGGGATGGAGTGGGAGTTTGGGATTAGCAGATGCAAATGATTATATACAGAATGGATAAACAACAAGGTCCTACTGTATAGCACAAGAAACTATATTCAGTATCTTGTGATAAACCATAATGGAAAAGAATATGAAAAAGAATGTATATATATGTATAACTGAATCACTTTGCTCCACAGCAGAAATTAACACAACATTGTAAATCAACTATACTTCAATGAATTTTTTTGAAAAACAATACTTAACTACTTAGTAGATGGAGGGGGAAAGGACATAGCTTAGAGCCGGTTCTAATTCTTTAAAACATCAGGCACTTCAGAGCAGAACATCTGATTGCCATGAGTGAGGTGGAAAGAACACTGGGCCAGGAGTCAGGGGGCCTGGATCCCAGTTTTTGCTCTGCCCTCAAAGCTGGGTGACCATGGGCAAGTCACACCCCCCTCTGGGCTATGTTTCCCCACCTGCACAATGGAACTTTGGGAATAGATGGCCTCCAAGGTCTACACTGTCTCAGACATCCCAAATTATCTAGTCCATAGAGGCACAGATCACTAAGCAGACATCCAAGGAAGCCTGATTCTTCTAAATCTGTTTTTGTCACCCAAATGGTACTTTCCCCTCCAGGGCTTGCCTTCCTCTGTCCAGAGACAGTTAACAAGCAAAGTTCACACACTGGAAGGTCTGACAGCTCCAGGATGCTCGTGGCCCACATTTTTTGACGTCAACGTGCGTCACTCTCAGGTCTGAAAAGAATCAACGCAAACCAGTGTGAAATGGGGACTGTCTGCAGAGCTGCAGCAGGAGGACAGGAAAGAGGTCCTGCCAGCTGTCAGGCACATGGCCCTGCCCAGCCCACCAGCACTGACCTGGGGAACAGCAGCCACAGCAACGAGAGGAGACCATGCCCAGATTGCAGCAAGATGTGAGCAAAAGCGAACGGGGCTCCTCGTTCTGTAAATGCAGAGCCTCTGGCAAGAGGCTGGGACAGGCACAGGAGGCCCTGACAAGGAGGAGACAGTGAGGGGGCCAAGGCCAGGGAAATGGGGAGCAGGCTCCAAGGAGAAGAGGGTCTGGAGGTTTGGTTTTCTAAAGCAGCACCCCAGTATGGGATTCAGGCCTCTTCCAACTCCTGGCAGAAGAAGGCAGTGGTTAAGAGCACAGACTCTGGACTCAGAAACACCAGGTTGGAATCCTGCCACTGTTCACACCAGCTGTGTGACCTGTAAAAGTTCCATGACCCTTCTCAGGCCTCTGCCCACTGACTCCTCACTTTTCTCCTTACTGATAAGACAAGATGAACAACATGGGTTCAGAAAGTTAGTGCGAGGATTAAGTGAGTTTTCGTATGGAAATGGCACATAAGTGGTTGCTGAAATCATTATTCCTGGAAGGCTTGTCCTATCCTCTTTTCTCAACCTACTAAAATCCTTCAGAACCCTTCTCAGGTCCCCCTTCCAAAGTTATTGGTGGGGGTGGGGATGGAATCTGCCAAAGCCCTCCGAAGCCCATCCAACCCTTCCCGTCTGCTGTACCGCCATGATCACAGCTGGACAGACCTTCTTCCAGTGGAGCAGCCAGCCAGTCTGGATGCTGTAAACAGCCTTGTGTAAAGAATCTGCCTTTTCCTCCTACCCAACCAGGTGAGTTTTCCCAAGACCTGGCGTTGGAAAGCTTTGACACTGGCCTCGCTTGGCCACCCACCATCATGGGATCATCTCAGCTCACATGTCAAGAGGGAGTTCTGCAGAAGCCACATGGCTTAGCTGCAGCTTCAGGAACACAGCTGGTGCTCAATACCCACTCAATCCTGTTTTTCAACTCTTTCTTTTATCTTCGCCCTCCCATCCTTCTTTTCTTCTGCAAATAGGAACTAAGAACCTACTATATGTTGATGCTGTACCAGCAGAGATCATGAGAGACACATCCCTGAACTCACAGAAGCCACGGTCCAGCTAAATAAGCAACCATAGTCCAAGCGATGGGGGCTCAGAGCAGGCTATGGGAGAACACAGGACAGATACTGCATCCAGACTGTGGTGGTGGCACAGGGCTTCCTGGACGAGGCGGCACTAAGCCTGAACTTGAATGGGTGAAGGATGGGACAGGTTTAGCCAGGCAAAGGAGTTCTAAGTAGTGAGGAGAGAAGGAGCTTAAAGCAGACAAAGGAGCTTGCTTCCACTCATACTCCTCGTCTGCTTCATGCCCAGATGAGTAAAATTCAACCAGGTATTTTCATATTTTAAAAAAGTTCCTCATTAAAAAAAAATCTCTTTTATACTTTCAACCTTGGAAACATCTTAGATTTTTAAAAGGGATTATCAAATCAACCTGGATCTTATGATTTCCATGAAATTTCAGCAACCCTTCTCATAAAAGAAGAGGAATTAAGCCAAGATTCTCACACTACACCAGAGATAGGAGATAAGGAGTCCAGATCCTAAACCCAGTGAAACAAACTTGGCCAGGCTATTTACTGTGAGTACACACACACACTCACACACACACACTCCTACTTGACACACACTCCTACCTCATATATGTTCTCATGGATACACCACAGATGTCAAGGGGATCGCTAATGTATACTCTTTAGCCAAGCCTTTGTTTTGCTTCCCAACGTTTTATTTTGAAAAAGTTCAAACGCAGAAAAGTTGAAAGACTTGCACATATATCTTCACCTAGATTCACCAGTTGTTAACATTTTACAACATTTGCTTTCTCCTTCTATCTACAGCTATGCTCACCTTTTTTTTTTTTTCCTAAAACATTTGGGAGTTAGTTGCTGACATCAAGATACTTCACCTCTAAATATATCAGCATGTATCTCCCAAGAAAATGGACATTTTCTTACATTATCCCCAAACCACTAACATCAATGGAGTAATACTATCTAACATACAATCTGTATTCAAATATCTCCCATTGTCTCCAAAACGACCTTTCTAGCATTTATGGTTTTGCTTGTCAAGGTTCTCTCATTGGATTTGGTTGTCATAGCTCTTTAGTCTCCTTCTCTAGAATAGTTCTCCAACTACCTTTTAAATTTTTTTGTTTCTCATGACATTATCGGTTTTGAAGATCCCAGGCCTGTTGTCTTAAAGATGACCCATAATCTGAATTTATCTGATTGTTTCTGCATGCCAACAAATGATCAAATTCCCCATTTTTCCCTTCCTCTGTCCAGAGCCAGCCCTGCCAGTTACATAGTGATAACACCTTAGTGGACCTTGTGGCATCAGAACACTTAGAATTTTACAAATCCCAGAGAGTTTAACTGATACGATGAAGCAGCCAATGTTTATTTAACATTGAATGAATATATTCAGTATTTCTAAACTCTGGGGCAGAGGGGAGGAGCCAGATGTCATATATACCACACCAAAGGAAATTTTCCAGCAATTTACTTTGATCCCGTATTAACAATGCTTTTTCAGATATTTTTTAAAAAGTGCTTTCACACTTGCTATTTAAGAACCTTGACTTTGAGGTCAAACAGATAAGGGTTCAAATCCTGAGTCTGCCACTTAACCAGCTGTGCTAGTTGGAAAAGTAGCTTAACCTCTCTTACCCTTGGTTTCCTTAAAGGGTATTTATGGTGTAAGATGTTTAAACCACAGTCTCATTCATAATAATTACCTCTATTAAGCTTTACAACAACTCTTCAAAAACAGTAGAGCAAGTATCATCCTACTTATTTTATAGATTAGGCAACTGAAGCTCAAAAGACAATGTAACTTATTGAAGGTCATGCAGTAAAGCATCTAAAGAGACGAAATTAGAACCAAAGTTGCTGATTCCCAGAGCTGTCATTTCTATTCTCTTCAGGAAGTAGCTTCTACGTAATGGGATGTTGGGAGGATTAAATGAAATGATGCATGCCTGGCGCTATGCATTATGCTGGTAAGAGGCTATGCTCCGTCAGTGTCAGTGCCCATTATTATAACTATTTTTCCTGTGTCACACTCTCCTAACTGATTTTGTTCAAAGGCTCCAAAAGAACTTTATAATCATCTTGACCAAGCCCCCTTTCCTACCCTATCTTCTCTTCCACCAAGACAGGGGAGGTTGGAACAAACCAAAATTCACTAAAGGTATTAAGGTTTCACTTAGAAGGAGAGAGAAAATATCCTGAGGCTGTGGGGCTACTGTTTGCAAAACACAAAAGAGGGTCTGTTTTCCTTGGGAAATGGAGCACTAAGTCGTGAGTCATTCTTTAGGTTCTGCGTGGGCGACTTGGGGTTCCTGCGAAAACTTCTGTGTCACTCACTAGTGTCTTGTGTGGACTGAAGCACAAAAGCCTGACCCAGTTTTGTTCCCCAAATCACATGAACCATTCTGCCCAAGACATTCTAGGAACACATTGTCCATCTCCTTGAACAATGTGACCAAGAGACAGAGTCACCATTGAAAGTGGCCCCGTGGCTATCAGTAAAACACCACTGGGCAGCTGGCCATGCCTTGGGGCACCTTAATGGCCAAGCTGATCACAAGGTTCAGCTCCCACCACAATCGTGCCAGCAGTAAGGGAAGAGGGCTTTCCTTCTGCCTTCAGAACAATAAGAAACCATTCAGAAGCCCAATGAATGGGACTGTTCCATTCTTGGTCCTGGGCAGTGCTGTCAGATTGGCCAGCTCCACTCAATCACCTTGACAGTGCCAGCTCAGACTGGGTGTACAAAGGAGGTTCCCATTAAGTTTGGTTTGCAGCAGATCCCTCAGCTTGGTTAGTGCTATAGAGATGGCATGTTTGGGACCAAAATGTGGAGGTTTCATTTCACAACTCTGGATATGACTACATTAATTTACTCTTGACTCTGACCCTCATTCATCTAACCAAAGCCCCGCTATGCCCTCTGCTTTCACAGTGCAAGCCACCTGTCCTCCATGTAATCAACCGTGCACTTCAGAGGCAGAGAGGTAGGGTAGAAAGAACACAGGCTTGGAATGAGGCAGATCTGGTTTCCAAACTTGGCTCTGACCTTGGGTAATAAAAATAGGCAATATCACATATTCCTTGCTTATTGCATGCCAGGCTCTGTGCTCAGCAACTTACCTGTATTATCTCACTGAATCTTCACAGACAACCTATAAGCATCATCGTTTCTGCTTTATAGATGAAGACACATTTAGAGATGTTAACTAACTTGCCCAAAGCCTGGATTTGAACCCAGGTCTGTCTCTCAGTTAAGTGTAATCTACCATTTAAAACTGTCTCCAAGTGATAACTTCCCCTGGTCTCAGCTTCCTCATATGAAATGCATGGGCCACTTTACATTTTACCCAGTTTCTTGTGCTTCACATTAAATTTCATATACATATAAAATTTATATATACATAAAATCATTTATATATATATATGTGAAATCACTGCAGTCTACTACTGCCTGGCACATAGCAGATGCCCCATAACTACTCCCTTCCCTGTTGATGAGACTGATTCTAAGAAATAAGAGTCTCTGACCTTAAGCCAAAATCTCACTGGGTGGTTCGGCTTTTTCAGACTGGCTTCAGGAGCTTCACTAAGGCCTAATTAAAGCACCTCTCTCAAGGCCACATCTCTTATGTCTTATAAGTAAATAAAATGGGACACCAAGACTTGGTGCTTCAGTCTTGGTCACAGAGGAAGGGAGTATGAGAAGTGGGAAGCAAATCTAGCTATTCTGAAAGCTGGAAATTGGGCTGTAATTCCCCCAGCCTGGCCTTTGATGTGTGTGTGCTTACATGTGCTCATTACTTTAAGCTGTTCCATGTGTATATATTTGTATATGTGTGTGTATATATGTATATATACACATATCCAGAAGTAGATGTATTTATACACACATATATACACACGTAATGATACCCTAAATTAGCCACCAGTCCCACCCTTAAAGTGTCTTCAGAAAATTAACCCACGGAATAAGCAATAATACGTGAACTATAAACATTCTTGCATGTTGGCAGATAATCATGCTACACATTCCCCCTCCAAGAACCGAGGAAGAGAAGAAAGGGAATAACACAATAGCAGAAAAATGCACTAATCAAATCCATAATCAACTTTGATGATGGAGCAAGGATTCTAATCAAAACACAATGGGGCAAAGTTGCAACAGGTTGCAAGCTTGGAGCTGCGCTCTCTTCCCAGGGGCCTCGCCTGCGCTTTCTTTTTAAACATCTAAAACACCCACAGAGGATTTCAATCACTTCTAATTACTTTTTTAAAGAAATGAGTTGCAAGTTGAACCCCAGGCTCCTAAAAACAGGAAATATCAAAATATTATATATATAATTTTTTTCCCCTGCAACTGCTTCTTAAAAATAGGCTAACCTCTCCTCAAATAGCTCACAAGCATTCCTTATCTGAAGGTCAGCCGGACAGAGTTTCTGAACTAACACAGAGCAGATCTCTAAAACAATTCTTTGCACATGGTCATAATTTATACGCCATGTTAACAGAGCAGATGCTATAAATGTTCATTCTTGGGGGAAGGCCCAGGTATCCCAACACCAGGAGGGGAATTCGGGAGGGATGTGTGGCTGCAGAGCAGTTCCTCTCTCTGCGGGTCGAGTCCCTGCTGTAGGGAGAGATTCAACGTGAGGGGTTTGGCAAGTCGACAGTGGGGCTGCACCTAAAAGCTAGCTGCTGGTTGCGTCAGGTCTTTTCACACTTGATGGCGATGGACAGCAGGCTTGGGGGAGAACAGGCTGTCACTGGCTAAAGAGAGTCGCTGCCCAATAAAAGCCACGAGACCCATGTCCTTTCCCCATCACTACCATGTTGGATATTCTGAACCCTAAGCTAATAATAATAATCACTGTCATTTCCCAAGGGGCTGTTATGAAACAGGTCTTTTATGGACACCATCCTTCCACCTTCTCATAACTACCCTGCATGCTCAGGATGACTACGGACCACGAAGGCAGCACGCAAATCCAATCCCTCAACTGCAAGAAGCCTTTGTTCTTTGCTCATGATTACCTTTCAAAAGGAAGATACCAGATACGAAGCAATCACCTGTTAGGTGAAGGTGCGGCTTCCCGGTGGCGACACCCACTCCTGCTCTGCACCGCTGCGTGGCCCTGCTTCTCCTCCTTCCCTGGCATGCTCATCTCACCCCCTCTCCTCCCCAGCCAGCCATTCCTGCCCATCTCTGGAGCCCGCCATCTCCTGCCTCCTCCGTGAGGCCCTCAGGACTTCTCCAGCCATGGTGGCCTTTTCCTTCCTTTCAGCCCCAAGCATACCTCTCAGCCCTCTTCGTGTTGTGCTTGATGCCCTGGGTACATCAGTCATGCCTCCCAACTGGACTATAAGATCTCCAAGGCCCAGGCCGTGTCTTATCCCCCTGTACCTCCGCCAGAGGATCCAGGAGGATGGCAGCTGTGAAGAGGGGAAGACCCCCAGCCTGGAAGCCAGACCAACCTGAGTTGGGCCCCCCACTCGCCACTCTGGAGCAGGATGACCTAGAGCAAGTTATTCTACCTTTTGCTAAGTCCTGCGTACTCTTCCAGCTCAATGGCTAGAGCAGTGCTCTTAGAAATCAGGGCCTGCGAGTAACTGGAAAGTCCCTATGACTCTCTCTCTATAGCATGCTGGTTTAGGACATGGAGTCCAGAGCCAGACTGTCCGAGTCCTAATTCTACTTCTGCTGCTCAAGGGGTTACTAACCCGGTCCTTGCCTCAGCTTCCTCATGTGTAAAATGAGAATAATAACACTTGTCTCACTGGATTGTTGTAAGAATCAAATGAGGTCTTTTAGAACAATTCCTGGCACATAGGAAGTGCTATGTGATGACTCGCCATTATTATATTATTGTCGTTAAAGAAGATGTTACAGGAAATTACTGTCATAGAAAATGCTATATATGCTTTAAGTGTTACTGTGGGAATGAAATGAGATCGTATGTAAAGAGCCTGGCACATCAGGCACTTCCCTCATCTTCCCACCATGGCTGGTACTGGATTAGGCATGTGACAGATGCTCTGTAAATCCTCGCGGACTGAATGATACCTTCTCAAGGGCTTGACAGAATAAGCTATGCCTTTTCTCACTGAGAGGCTATCAGATCTACGTTCAACAATGCCCCATCTCTTGGTTTAGCAATACGAATAGCTCATTTTATTGAGTGTTTCCTAGTTGCCTGACACTAGGCTTTACACATGTTACTTATATATGTCTATACACATGTCTAAATGATGTATGTATATGTGTATATATCAACATATGTATATATGACACTTTACATATGTTCTTTTTCTTAATCCTCATAATTTGTGTGGTTGTTTAATGCCCATTTTTACAGATGGGAACAGTGAGGCCCAGAGAGGTTAATGGACTAGGTCACCAGCTAGTACATGGTGGAGACAGGATACCAGGGATATCCACCTGACTTTAAAGCCTGTGCTACTGACCACTGCACAACCCAGCCTTCTCCCCAAACCCCCCTGAATAAAAGGGGAGTCAGATGCCATTTGCCATTTAACTCATCATCTCCTGAGTATCTTCTAGTGATAAATACCAGGTTTTGAGTCCAGGACTACCAGATGTGTCAAGTCTGACACAGTCCTCGAGCCGTATGGAGAGGCTTTCCTGGATGGTGAATGGACACCGTGTCAGGCAAAGGGGGAGAAAGCCTTGTCCAAAGACGGGAAAACCCCTTTTGCCAATGTCACTTGGATGCCAGGGTGAGGCAGTGAGACAAAGGATCTGTACCTGCCACAGAGAAGAGCCGCCAGGAAGCTCGGCCATGAATAAAGAAAGGGCAGGCTGGTAAAAACCAGGAGAGCCCACTGGGAAGTGGCCAATTTCCTCAGCAATCCATCCAAACCATCCATATGGTCAGTACACAAGGTCCCACTGAGGGTGAGGCAGGTGGCGTGGGGGCAGCCAGGGGACTGTGGTCCAAGGGCGAGGGAGAGAAGAAAAGCCTCGAGGGAACTGGACCACACCAGCTCCTCCGGCAGCAGCTGGAGATCATTTTTTCAGGAAGAAGAGGGATGAATCACCTTTCCAGAGCCTGCCCATGGCAAGTCCACCGACAGTGTTTGTTAAATGAAGGGTCAAATGGGCAACGGTAGAACAGCTGCCTGGGTAGCAACGATCCCAGTGTCCACTTTCCCCCCTCATTCTTTGGGTCCTCCTCATCAGGCTGGAGGCTGTGTGTCACATCCCGGAGTCACTGCTCCGGCCTCCTGCATACCACCCACCACACCTCATCAGCCCCGTCTCCAAGGATGGAGGGGAAACCCTCACAAGGGTGCACCCCCAAGCTCATTCCCATTTCAGAGCCCATGTACAAACCTGTGCTGAAGGCAGAAAAAGAGCGCAGAGCACAAAACCCCGGCAGAGACAGGCCCTGGGAGCACTGGGGGAAATCTTTCTCCCACACACCATCACTCAAACCTGTCAGCTTCCAAACATGTTTAGCAAGTGCAGCAGCAAGGGGCATGCTTATCAGCCTGGCGTGGGAGCTTAATCTGCTTTGAGGGCCTTCTCCAACCCAGAGTTCCAAAAGTCTGCTTACAATTAGCTTCCAGCTCCAGTTCCTCCATCAGAAAGGCTAGGAATGTGTTGAGTTCTAGCCTCTGATCAGAGAAATCTCCAGGAGAAGGTGGAGACGGTGTCAGCAGAGAATAAGTGTCAAAAAGGTCAGCTGGTCTGTTGCCACTTCCCTGACACCAGCCCCAAACTACCTCCCCCACTGGCTTCCCGCCTCTCTTGACCGGGACAGTCACATCCGTCAGGTCTGCCTGTCCCCAAAAGTCCCTGCTGACTAACTGCCAAGAAAATACAGCACGCCCCTACTCCCTCCTACCAGAAGAGGAAAAAAGAAAAAAAAAAAAAGCAGCAGAAAGGGCAGGAGGCCAGGAGAACCTGATTGGCCCTTGCTGATTTCCTTAAAAGAGATTGCATGGCTAGGGCCCGTCACCCAGCCGAACTGGGTGATGCGGGCTCTGTCTGGAAAGGTAGAAGTCATCAATTCTTTTCATGTCATCCCCCCACCCCAGCCCCAGTCACCCGGGCTACCAGCACCAGGATCTGCTACCCAGGAAGGAGGGGCTTAGCTTCGGGCCGCCATTCTGAGGCAGGCACCCCCGCCCACCGCAACAGCTAGCCGAGACGCTAGGAGTCTCCAGCTGCCTGCCTCCGCCGGTGCACCGAGCACTTCTACTGCGGTCCCAGCACCATGCCTGGAATCCTGTCAACCCAAAGGATGGGGCAGGGGCATCTTCACGACGAGGCGAGCAGGTACACTGCCACCCCCAGACCCCTTTCCCTGGATCTTTCAGCCAGGCCAGAGGGCGTGGAGCCCAACGAAGCCTCGGACTATTCCTTGGCAGGGACAGAATCTCTGCAGAACCGACACACAGACAGACAGACGCTGCAGCAGTCACTGCCTTCTTGGGACCAAGATCTCAACATGCAGAACCTGACATTTCCAGTGCGGCACAGTTTTGAGAACACCCTGACCGTGCCCGCCAGAAGGAAGCCGCAGACGTAACCGCACCCCGGTCTCACAGAGCTCCTTAAGGCAAACCTCGGTCACCCGGCCACACCCACTGGCCAGCCCACTCTCCGCGCGCATCCCCCAATCTGCCGGCCTAAGTGGGACGGTTCCCTTCTCAGCCCACAGGGTAGCCCTGTCCCCTATCCGGCCATGCCAACCCCCCCCCCCCACCAAGCATTCACCCTTCTCCCAGAACAGTGCCCCGGCACACAGCACCTCTCACCTGGGTATCGAACCCGTTTTCCACCGAGCCGCTCATCCGCAGCGGGAGCCCCTCCCCCGCCGGCTCCTGCAGCCCCTGCGATTTCAGGGGGATCTGGCTAGGGTAGGCGGTCTTGCTCACCTCCACCTTGCTTCCTAACTTGAGGTAGCAGGGCTGGGGGCCCGCCCGGGCTGGGGGCACGTGCAGGATGGGCGCGGCGCTGTGCACGGGTTTGGGCAGTCCCGACTTCATTTTGGAGGCGACCAGGATGGCCGGCATCTTCTCCCGGGGCTTCGGCTTTCCCAGCACGTCCCTGGCAGCGGCGGCGGAGGCGACCGCTAAAGGCAGCGCGGGCAGCAGAGCAGGCGCCGGGCTTCGGCCCGAGAGGCGCCCACCACTAGCCGAGGGAAAGAAAAAAATATCCCCGGGTCGGGGATCTCGGAGCAATCCGGCGAGCTCGCCTTGGTCGCGGCGCTCAGCTGGTCCCACCTGGACGGATGCTGCAGCCGGGTTTCACGCCCCTCCTGGGCGGCCTGTTCAAGGGCTCCGGGTGCTTAGGAGCTGTTGCCTCCTGCGATTCTCCTCCTGGGAACTCGAGGCTTGGACGCCCATATTAACTTGTCACTGCATCTCCGAAGTAAGGAGGCCCCTTTGGAAGAGAAGCGGCGGGGACCCACGCCTCCCGCTCAGGGAGGCTGCGGGTGTGAGCGGGCGAGCTAAGGAGCGAGCAGCTGGGGAAAGGAAAGAACGATAGGGGGGAGAGGGAGGGCGCACGGAGCCCAAGACGTCTTCACCGACAGGCAGCTGCCGCCCTGATTGCGAGCACCGCAGTGTCACCCGCTACGCAGAGGCGCGGCGAGAGCCCCCGAAAGGTCTCTCTACGCGTGACAGTCACCACAGCTCAGAAGCCCGCCGGACAGATAGCACCTCGACGCCTGCGGGTCTGCACATGCTCCGTGCGTTATAGCGCAGCAAGGCTGTGGCCGTGGGGCGCGGGCACCGGGACGCGCGGCTGGCGGGCTGGGCAGGGCAGTGCAGCGCTCGCGAGCGGCCGCCGCGCTTCCCGGGAAGGCTGCGCTGGCTGCGGGGCTCCGCGCAGGGTAGGACAGGCTGCTACCCGCGCTGCTGCGGCGCGCGCTGACAGCCCGGGCCGCCCCGGCGCGCCGATTGGTCCGTGGCGGGCCAATCTGCAGCCGCGGCTCTCACTGCAAAGGGGGGCGTGGCCTCAACTCCCGGGCCGCCGCCGAAAGTCTGGGGCCGCGCTTGGCCGCAAGTACAAAGCCAGCTGGTGGCCGCTCTGCAGCGCTGCTCGGGCTTCGCGCTCCCCCGCGGGCTGACACCCCCGCGTCCCTGAAACCTTTTGAAAAATGCCCTTTCGAACGCAAGCGCCCGCCTCGGGGCCCCGCGGGGAAGGCTCCGGGGAAGTTCGTTTCCTTTTTCAAATTGTTCTGGTCACCTTAACGGTCTGAGGCTTCCGGAGTCGCGCCTGCAGCCCCGCGGCCCCCCATCTGGTCTGGGCAGGGCCGTTCCTCGTCTCCCGCGTTAAGGACGCGCCAGCCATTTCTTCTCTTTTCTGCCAGCTCTTCCAGGCGGGCCGGGGGGCCACCGAATAGCTTCCTCTCCAGCTTTCAAAGGCTGCACATTTCACTTAACTATTTGAAGTATTTATAGGCATATACAATACCCCGCGAAGCCTCCCGCCCCAAGACGGTTCCTCCTTGCAACCTACCACAGACTGGCCAGAGGAAGCCAGGAGAAGCTCCATGACCCCGGCGGGCTCGGGCTAAATTCTGCTGCGCTTCATGTAGGAGACCCCCCCTGTCCGCACCTCGGACGCACTGGCCCTACAGGTTCCTCGACTTTAATTCACCTGAGGACTTCTCTCCTGTCCCAGGTGCTCTATGGGTTCCTCGCTGAGAGTTGGAAGAGATGACACAGGCAAGCCAGACCCCTCATAGATGAGGAGCCCCCCCCCCACCCCCGTAGAACTACCTGGATTTAAATCGGACAAGTTCTCTAACTTTACATACATCCTTACAAAGCTTCGGTTCTCATTGGGAGTAAGGAAGGGGTTTGATTACATATACATAATATACTGTTGTTTGGTTAAATGAGATCGTTCATTACAGTCATTTAGCACAGGTACTTAGCTATGTGAGAGACCAGTAAGTTGGGTATTATTATCCCTATTATTAAATTACTGCTTCTGCAAACCACCCCCCACCCCCAGTCATTTCTGTTTATAAGCTGTTTCTCTTCTCTGGCTCTGAGATACAGGTTTTCACAGTATGCCCACCCTATAGCCTGATTTTCAATGCCAATAGCATTGATTTGTCATTATCCAGATCGTAGGAAATAAAGTTTTAAGACAATCTCTCAAAGCAGCATTAAGAAATAAGAAGGGCTCTTACCCTGGCCTGCTCCCTCTCCTATCTTATCTCCACCCATTCTATGCAGCAACTTTCTACTCTAGCGAAACTGAAATGCACACAGTCTTGTACACAATTTCAGGTATTCCTCCCTCTGAAGGAAAGTTATGGAAATATACTGCAGTCTTTGACTTTAAAGGTCATGGAGATATTCCAAAGTATTTCCATGGCCTTAATGCAGTTTTTCTCAAACTGTGGTCCCCAGACCACCAACAGCAGCATCAACACCTGGAAGCTTGTTTGATAAGCCCCACCCTAGATCTTCTAAACCAAAAGTTCTGGAGCTGGGGCCCAACAATCTAGGTTTACCAAGTGTTTAACCCAGTGATTCTGATGCACTCTGAAGTTTCAGAGCTTCCACCCTAATGAATATATCATGCATTCAGTGCTCCTCCAGGGCCACTTAAACCTTAATATACATAAGAATTATGTATCTTGCTAAAATACAGATTCTGATTCAGTAGGTCTAGAATGGGGCTGAGGTTCTGGTTTCAGAATAAGCTCCCACAGGACACCCATGCTGGTGGTCTGGAGCTCACACTTTGAGTAGTAAGGCTAATCCATAGGTAGCAAAATGGGCTCATCTCAAGGGCCATCTCTAGCTAACCGACTTTCTGTCACACTGTGCTGAAAAGAATTCCAAGGGTGCATGTATCTAGTTAAGTTGGAAACAGCAGCCTGATCAATTAATAATGTCTGTCATGGGTACAGAAAGAGACCTAGTGACATACATGCTATGTATCTGCCATCTTGGATCTCCCATTTAAATCATATTTGTACCAAGGTCATTTTTTTGGATTCTGAGACCCGCAAATATGTACTAATATGAAAAACAATGCATTCTTTTTTGAAAAGTACCTCTTCCTAATACTCTAGGATTTGGTAAACATATGACCGTTCACCTTAACCTTATGTGACTTATTTAAAGTCTGATAACTTCTCATCTTTCTTGATGGAAAAGGAGTGAATCTTTTAGTCTACTTCCAAATTTCTTTCCTGGCCTCTGCATCCCTTTAATAATTTTATTTGCTCTTTCCTGGAACATTTTTCATCTCCCTTTATATCTTTTCTGTCTTTCCCTCATTTTCCTTCTTTAAAGCAAAATAATTTGTCATTATAACAAGACAAAGGGGGGAAAAAAAGCTATATTTTCCCTGAGGCAAAAGAGATAATTGCAAGATTCCTCCTTAAATAAGATCATCTCAAATTATAAAAAATGTCCCATAGGGCTTGGCTGGTGGCGCAGTGGTTGAGAGTCCGCCTGCCGCTGCAGGGGACACGGGTTCGTGCCCCGGTCTGGGAGGATCCCACATGCTGCGGAGCGGCTGGGCCCGTGAGCCATGGCCGCTGAGCCTGCGCGTCCAGAGCCTGTGCTCCGCAACGGGAGACGCCACAACAGTGAGAGGCCCGCGTATCGCAGAAAAAAAAAAAAAAAAAGTCCTATAAAGTTACTCCTTCCACACAGATGCTGTGTTAACATGAATGAAGTCATTTTAAATCAATAAGTCTGGCAAGCGTTGGCAGCTAAAGAAGTCACTGGTTCAGGGTATGGCAAACTGCTTTGGAAAGAACACACTATCCAGGGTTTTTTTTTAACGTTATTTTTTTTAAAAAATGATATGCACTGTGGATAGCCCACTATTTTATTTTATTTTTTTAATTAATTAATTATTTATTTATTTTTGGCTGCTTTGGGTCTTCGTTGCCACACGTGGGCTTTACGGCGAGTGGGGACTACTCTTCGTTGTGGTGCGCGGGCTTCTCAGTGTGGTGGCTTCTCTTGTTGCAGAGCACGGGCACTAGGCACACAGGCTTCAGTAGTTGTGGCACATGGGCTCAGTAGTTGTGGCTCGCTGGCTCCAGAGCACAGGCTCAGTAGTTGTGGCGCACGGGCTTAGGTGCTCCACGGCATGTGGGAATCTTACCGGACCAGGGCTCAAACCCGTGTCCCCTGCATTGGCAGGCGGATTCTTAACTACTGCGCCACCAGGGGAGTCCCAGCCCACTATTTTAAATCCCAACTTTGACAACCCTTCTCTCTTTTTCTCTTTTGGACTATAAACTTTCAAAATCTCCCAATTTGAAACATATTACGAAAGCTCCCAGGACCACTGGGTCATCATCCAAAGAGTTTGGCAGTTCTCTGGCTGTAAGAACCATCCTCAGGTCAGGATGTGCCAGCTGTACTGCCTTCTGATCCTATACATCAGCCAGTGGTGATTAGCTGAGTGTAAATTGGGCTTCGGAGCTGACCTGCAAGTGACCAGCCCCATCAACCCATCCTTTATCTGACTTAAAGACCCCTGGCTGCGCCTGACCTCCCAAGAAGACAGTCCTAAGAGAGCCTGAAACATCTAAACCCCAGCCTACCACACACACAAAAAAAAATGCAGGAATCTGGGGAAAGAATCAACAGACTCTTGGAGACCCCTACTATAAATGAAGAAGGAACATGTTGCAAGACTCTAGAATAATATAAAAAGCAAACATTCTTGAATTTATTTGAGAGTAAAAGAAAATCAGACTAGCTTATTTTCAAAAATGCACTTTTCCTTAATTTTTTATGGCATGGGTTGGCAACTTATGACACCTATCTCAGCACTGGCACAAATGCTCACCTTTTGGTAGTGGCTGAAATGAGAGCCCACCCATCTCAGACTGCAGAGAAGCTGGGGTAAGAACCTTAGAACAGCTATTTAGAAAGTCTGCTCACCCCCCGCCCCCCGTCCACTTGCTTCGAATCTACCTTTTTCCAGATGGATGTGTACAGATCAGTATACCCAATGGTAATCTCTGGGTGGTTTTTTGAGAGCTGAAGACAGTGGCTTCTACCTGCAGGTGTGTAAGGAGTGTAAGGAGTATGTGTGAATGTGTGTGCGCGTGTGTGTGTTTACAGGTGTTTGAGGCAATAGCCCTGACTAAATGTCAAACAAATATATGGTAAACCACTGGTTTATCTGATATGGTGTGGCTCAATCATTAACTCAATGAATAAACTGAGAGCCAACTATGTGCCAGGCTCTGGGCATTATGACGGGGAGCAAATAAGAATAAGTGCCCATTCCCTGCTCTCAAGGTTCAAAGAATGATGCAACTACTGTTTCCAGCCTGAGGGTTGCCCTTTTCCACAACTGAAAAACTGAGAGAACAGGGCAAGCAAACAGGGAAATAAATGACAAATAGTAGAACTAGCACTCCAATAGAAGCCTAAGAATAACTAAAGGAGCAAAACCCTAACCGCACATCCCCAAACAGACCTAGAATTCTGAATCTGCGTGTCTGCATTTTAAACAAGCGCTCATGGACTCTGAATCAGTTCTCACACTTGGCTTCACAGCCTCGGCTGTCCGTGAGAGTCACCTGCGGAATTGAAAACACAGGGTTGCCTGGGCCCCACCCTGGACCAATTAAATCAGACTCTGGGGATGGGTCCAAGCATTTGTCTGTTAATAAAGCTCCTGGGTGCAGGCAAATTGAAAAGTGCCGCTTTAAGAAATGCTACAAAGACTTTGCTCCCTCAGCACTTTAGAGTGGGGGATGACGAGGCAAGAACCTGGACAATTTTAATCAATGTGAACGGACAATCTGGAAAAACCCAGGCCTTCCATTACTTTCTGTGCAAGATCTTCTTTCTGAGAGACACACTCAGCCAGTCGAGCTGCCTGTGCAGCCCAAAGGCAGCTGGGTAATTGCCCAAATGCTGCCTGGGAGTCAGCCATGCAGACGGCATCAAGCAGCCTGGCCTCTGGTCAGTGCGGGCTCCCAGGCAAGGAGCCAGGATGCTCCAAGCTTCCTCCACCCATTTCCTCTTTGGGTTACTGCTTTCCTCCTGTGAGCCTTCCTGCCTACCCTCTGACTCTGCCCCAGGCACAGGGCCTGGTGAGCACCTGCTAGCAGAGGGGCTCCTGGCCCTGGGAGAGGTGCATGGTGCTCAGGGTTCAGGGCTCTCTGAGGAGAGCCTGGAGCAGTTAACTCATGAAGGTCTGTGCTCAGAAAAGGTGTGCTGGCATGAAAAATCTCAACAATGGATACCAAAAATAATCATGTAGAACTTTGGTATGTACTTTGTGGTTCTTTTTCCTTTATTTGAAATGTATTTGTCGGGACTTCCCTGGTGGAGCAGTGGTTAAGAATCTGCCTGCCAATGCAGGGGACACGGGTTCGAGCCCTGGTCCGGGAAGATCCCACATGCCGTGGAGCAACTAAGCCTGTGTACCACAACTACTGAGACCACGTGCCACAACTACTGAAGCCTGTGTGCCTAGAGCCTGTGCTCCACAAGAGAAGCCACCGCTATGAGAAGCCCGCGCACCGCAACGAAGAGTAGCCCCCTGCTTGCTGCAAGTAGAGAAAGCCCAACAAAAACCCAATGCAGCCAAAAATAAATTTATTTTTTAAAAAAGTATTTGTCATAGGGGTATTTATGTTATTATTTACATACATGTTTGGCTACTGTTAAAACTTGCTAATATGTTTATGTGTGTTTACATATATATAAATAAATACGTTTATAAAGGGAAGGAGAGGGAAGGAATCACATCACACTAATAATAGCGGTTATTTCAGAGGAGCAAGTTAGGACTCTGGTCATTCCTTCTTATTTTTCTATCACTGTTTTAAAGGGTTGAGATCATGGTTGATTTCAACTTAATTTTCCATGAAGTTTTTCTTCATTTTTCAAATAAGTATCTTTACTCATTTTAAACTTTTATTTATTCAAGGAACACTCATTACGCCCCATAACGAACAAAGCCCTGTGCCAGATGCTGGTGATATAGAAGTTAGCTAGCTTATATCCATCTCTGCCCTCTACCTTTTCAGGCAGGAGGGATGAGTCCTCTCCCAAACAAACAGACAAAAGCTTTGTTAGCTATAAAAGATTAAAATCCAGTTTTAGTTAAACTAAAATCCAGTTCAGTTAAATCCAGTTTAGTTATATATATACATATATACGATCTATATACAGTTGGCCATCTGTATCCGTGGGTTCCAGGTCCACAGATACAACGAACAGCAGATGGAAAAAAAAAAAAATCCAGAAAGTTCCAAAAAGCAGAATTTGAATTTGCCATGCCCTAGCAACTATTTACATAGTATTTACATTGTATTAGGTATTATAAGTAACCAAGAGATGAGTTAAAGTGTACGGAAGGAGGCTGTATGTAGGTTATATGCAAATACTACGCCATTTTATATATACGCCTTGAGCATCCCACAGATTTTGGTATCTGAGGGGGTCCTGGAACCAATCCCTCACATTCACTGAGGGATGACTGTAGATAAGAAAGTCACTAACAAGCAGGGTTCCCTCCTTCTAAGACAGCCAGGAACAGTTACTCCAGAGACCCTTTCTGTTTTCCCTTCCTTGCAGGGAAGCAGCTCCTAATAGAATCCTTCTCTGCAGAAGTGCCAAGACCACCCCTTGGCAGAGGGACTAGGAAATCCTTTTCTGACTGACCTACCAAGCTGTCTCTATTAGCCACGACGCTAGCCTGAAGACAGAGTCCTCATCTTGCAGAAAGAGAGAAGATGGAGAAGAAAGTAGGCCCCTGTATGCCTGAAACGAACCCTGCTGGGCAAATGTAAAAAGGAATTCTAGTTCACACTACCCCTTGGCTGCGTGAAAGCTGGTCTAAAAACTGTCAACAATGCAGAGACACCCGTGAGGATCTTTTGCGCCCTGAGATCATTCGAAGCCACTAAATATAAACAGCTGTGTTGATTTCCACTCGCTCTCCAAACCCAAGGCAAATAAAACCTAAGAGCTTGAAGGGTGGAAAAGAACAAAATATACAAGGATTTTCTTTTATTTTTTGGCTTAGAAAGATGGTTTTACAAAGAGTGGGGCAAGATACCATTCAGTCTTTTTTTTTTTTTAAATGGCATCTTTCTTGAAGCTCCACATTGTGCAAGAATTTTAGACATTCACTGATACATTTATCAAAAATTTTTTCCTCAAGGCAGTCTGGACATATACATCAAATGTGAATCTAACACAGTCAGTCTCCCTAAGGCTGCAAAGAAGACTGTCAAGCATGTCACCCTGGCTTCCTCGTTTCCACAAAGACTGTCTTTTTGAATTTTGGGATGGTGAATGAATTCCTATTCACAATCATTTGCTTCTTAGGGTTTTATCCTTTCCAAGGGGGTGCGGGGGGACCCTGAAGAGTTGACTGTGGAGATGGAGAATCCGGTCTTCCAAGGCATCTGGCCTGCCAAGACTGACTTCCTGCTGAATTATCACAGACAGGTTGCTAGAATCTCCTCCCATGACCATTTTAGCGCTTTCCTTGCTTTGATCCTTTATTCTTGACTTTCAGTCCTGTCCGGTATCAACAACCCCATTTTCTTCTCCTTTCCCTAGAGGAAGAGCTTGAGCAGAGCCCCTTATCACGGCTTCATTTTTTTTTTTCTTTTTTTTTTTTTTTGCTTGTACTGCATGGCTTGTGGGATCTTACTTCCCCAACCAGGGATTGAATCTGCACCCTGAGCAGTAAAAGTCCTAACCACTGGACCACCAGGAAATTCCACGCTTATCACTGCTTTTTTGCTTCCAGTTTCTTCTCTGAGTGATGTGAAGGAGAGAGAAGACTGGGGTGGCGTCAGGCAAACTTGGGTGTGAATCCTGATCTCACCTCCCATTGACTGAGCAAAGGTCACTTCATTTCATCTCTGGCCCTCAGTTTGTTCATCAGGAAAATGGGAATGATGGTAACTAGCTCCCTGTGTTGTTGCCAGGATTGGGGATAATGGAGGCAGAGGGCCAAGTGTGAATCTGGAACCTCATAGGTGCTCTACTCATTCATTCATTCACTTAAATCATCGTTCAGTGGTACTGAATGCCAGACAGCATGCTAATTGCTGGTGATATAATGTTAGTAAGAGCCAAAGCTCTTTTCTCATGGAGCTTACAATATAATCAGGAAAATGGACAATAATTACACAATCACATCTGTGGATGTATAATAACTAAGCAAGGCAAGTGTTATGTTAGCAGATAAAGAACCTAGACTGTCGAGGCAGCCAAGGCTCCTGGAGAAGTGATGCTGGGGTGATGCTGGGATGAGGTCTGAAAGGCAAAGAGGCAGGGATGGGGCTTTCATGGCTGCCTGCCAGTGTGCTTGAGCTGGAAGGCTGGGCAGTGTGCAAAGACCTGGGCGCCCCCTCTGCATACTCCTCCCTGTTACCCATGGGGTAAGAGGTGATGTCAAGGTTTCAGTTGCTCTCCTGGAAGCCCTTCAGTTAAGTGGAAAGAGTCCCACATATGTGCATGGACACTTAATTGGTTGTGTGACCTTGGCCTAGTCATTGAACCTCTCTGAACCTCAGTTGCCTCACCTACGCCATGAGTAACACCCACCTCCTGGGACTTTGGAGCAAGATTAAATAAGAGAAGCAGTAGAGGTGGGTACAGTGGTTGAAAAGAGGATGACTTTGGAACTGGACTGCATGAGTTTGATCACATGCCTTTGAGCTCTTCCACTTACCAGCCATGTGACCTTTGACAAGTTATTTAACCTCTTAATGCCTCAGCTTACTCATCTGTAGAATGGGGTTTCTAACAGTACCTCCCTCACAGGGTTGCTGGAAGGATTAAATGAACTAATATGTGTAAAGCACTAAATCAGAGATTGATACATGGTCACTGCTACCACCATTATGATGATCGTTTTTCCTGGCACACAGTAAGTTCAAGCCACAGTTCCTCTCTCCCACCTACCCTGGAGTCACTACATGACCCCTTGTGGTGGGTGTATCTGAGTGTGTGGAAATTTCCATTGCTAAGACACTGAGTGAAGGCCCAGAACCTGAGGCTAGGAGCCCAATGGGGACCTCTGCCTCTCTGAGAGGGGTTCATGGACACCATCCCCTGTCCTGGGAGAGGGATCTGTATCCCCAGAACTGGGGCACCCAGAATGGGACAGGCAGGATAAAGAAGCTAAGAGAGAGGGTCATGGAACCTCTCCACAAACACTTCCCTTGCAGTTCTGCAGGCTGAGAGAGGTGCAGAGAGGTCCAGCCTCTCTCATTGTAGCCCCAGTTCATATCTGCCCTCTCCTCACCTGGCCTCCTGCCAAACCCAGTTAGTAGAGAGGTACACAATCAGGCTTTGGGCATATCTGTCATATCCAAGACACCCACTCAGGGTACTGCACCATTCTTTTGCCACGGGATGTCAAACGTGGGTGTCGCCCCCAACAATGGCTGCTCTTATCCCAAACGCCTGAAGTACCGAGGCCATCCTCTCCAAGGAAGATGCCTCTTTGGGGAAGGCAGGCTTTGCTTTCAGCAGCCACCTCTTCATGCTGGTGTCTCTCTGACTCTTCCAAATTCACAGTTAAAGTGGACACATAGTATCAGCCCAGGCACGGTGGTAATCCGGGTGCAGAAAGCCACTGGGATGGGGGCAGGGTTTGGGGTGGGAATGAAACAGTCATGGGCCAGAGTAGTCCTCTCATTTAATGTCTCCAAATAATGCAAATTTTCTCCCTTTTACGGATGAAGAAACTGAGGCTCAGAAGTAATTTTTTCAAGGTCACACAGCTAGGAAGCAGCAGAACTGGGATTCAAATCTTGAACTGTCTGATTCTAAATTCCATTCTTTTTCCATTCCACACCCTCTCTGACACCAGCCCCCTGGGACTGAGTCCCTGGCTCTGTTGACTGAAGGTTGGGCAAATCATTGCCTCTCAGCAAAATGGCTCACGCCTTCCTCCAACAGGTGGCTGAAAGTAGGTTGCAGAGGACCTGGGAAGAAAGAGAGTACTTCTGTTTGAGTAATAGGGCAGGGGGCTAAGCCACAGTGTACTGGGGTTCAGGTATGGAAACAGGCGCTGGAAAATCTGGAATTTTCTGTGTGCTCTTCTTCTTCCTCGTCCCTTTCCTTATCCCCTACACACACGCGTGCACACACACACAGACAAACACACATGCACACTGTCCTCATGCAGCTTGCATCTGGCAGGAAGGAATGCCAACGGAGGTGTTGAAATCCATGGAGAGTCATGATTTGGCACCTGTGGAGTACTTTTCAGCACTTTGGAATGACAGCTTATTCGTACACACAACCCTTCCAGAAAGGCTGTATCTGTGCCATCATGGAGAGAGGAAATCAGAGCAAAGGCTGTGAGTGACCATGGCCAAGCCTGAGTTGAACTTCTCACCCCTGCTCAGTGAGGCTGCTCACAGGTACCTCTTGCTCCCTTCTGCTGTTCAGATTCCAGGTGACCCTGGGAAAGCCACGGATCCCTTTTAGGCCCCAGTTTTCTCAGCTGCAAAACAAAGGGTGCTCAGCCTGGGCTCTCAAGACCCACAGGGGCTTAGGATACGGTAATGGCAGTTAACTGGGCATAATAAGAGCTGCCATTTACTGAGAACCATAGACACGTTTACCAGGTGCCTTATGAATGATATCTACAATTCTTAAAGCAAACCTGAGAGGGCTTCCCTGGTGGCGCAGTGGTTAAGAATCCACCTGCCAATGCAGGGGACACGGGTTCAAGCCCTGGTCCGGGAAGATCCCACATGCCGTGGAGCAACTAAGCCCGTGTGCCACGACTATGGAGCCTGTACTCTAGAGCCGCGAGCCACAACTACTGAGCTGCGTACTGCAACTACTAAAGCCCCCGGCACCTAGAGCCGGTGCTCCGCAACAAGAGAAACCAACGCAATGAGAAGCCCGCGCACCACAAGGAAGAGTAGCCCCCGCTCACCGCAAATAGAGAAAAGCCCATGCACAGAACAAAGACCCAACGTAGCCAAAAATAAAATAAATTAAAAAAAAAGCAAACCTGAGAGGTAGGAATGGTCACCCCATTTTACAGATCAGAAAACTGATCTCCACAGTGGCCAAGGGACTTGCCCCAAATCACATAGTTAAATAAATGCTGGAGCTGGGATTCAAACCCAGGCTCATGTGTAACTATTACCACCTACTGCTTCTGAGGGGATAGATAGCCTCTGTGCTGGCTTAGATAATGGGCAGGACGCGGGTTTCTGGTTCATCCGTGGCCGCCCCCACAGCACTCAGCCCTGTGCTCTGATGAGCCGGCTGCTGTGTAGGAAGGTTCTGGTGGGCACAGGCGCTGGATAGGTCATGCAGCTTTCAGGGAGGGAAGGCACAGAGCCAGCTGCTCCGGGGCTGACCCCTGAGGTCCAGATAACATGTCGAAGCAAGAGTTCAGTGGACGGGGAAGGAGAAGGAGGCCCTTGTCACATTCCTCCCCACGCAGCACGGAGCTGCTGTCAGAGCTGACTGTCATCGCGGAGCGCCTGCACCTCCGCGCTCTCTTCCAAAACACTGACCTACTTTCTGTTGTGTAGAAATGTATCCCGAGCCCCCCAGCTAATGCCTTCTTACTCTCATTGGTACAGGTGGCAGCTCTTCTGACTGTCCACTGGATAAAACCCGGTCTTCTAGTCTGGGTTCCCTAGGCCCTTCCTGCCCTGCCCTCACCCACCTCTCCAGCTTCCTCTCCCTAGTTTCTCTTTTGTCACATGCCCCAGCCACCTCCAGACATGCCAGCCCCTCTCACGCTTCCACACATGAAGAGGCAGGACAGTTCAGCGGTTAGCACAGCTCTCAGGAAGCAGAGTGCCTGGGGTCCTATTCTATTTCTGTGATGCTAAATATCCTTGGGCAAGTGACTCACCCAACTGTGCCTCAGTTTCCACATCTTCAAGATGACTGCAATAGCAGTATCTATTTTGTAGGATTATTGTGAGGATTAAAGAAGAAAATACACGTAAAAAGTACTTTTGAAAAGCTCCCGGATGACTGCACCGTGCAGCCAGGGTTAGGGAATCTCTGGTATCAGACTGTAATCTCCAACAGAGTAGAGAAGGCATCTTGTTGTGTGTACTTCACGGCCTCGGCGCTTATGTAGCACAGTGCCTGGCAAAAAGCTGGCATTCTGGAAATAGATTTTGAATGAGTGGATGATTCTATTTATTTGGAAGATTAAAGGATAAATGATCCTTTCCCCAAAGCCAGACATCCAGTCACTCCAAAAACCCAATTTCAGCCTGAAATCAGTAAACCCATGGTCCTGTTCATCGAGAAGTCCTGCTGGTTGAGAATTCAACTATGAGATGCTGAGCTCAACTGAGCCATATCTCAGTAAATAAAGTCAGTATTTAAAACTGACTCCTGGACAAACTAGGAAGAACAGACTCAATGAGATCCAAACAACACACAAAAGGGAAAAAGACTTTCAACAGGAGACAGGCTTTCGGGTATTTAAGTGTTTGGGTGTTTACTCTAGGTTTCTTGGTTTTTTGTCAGACTTCAAGTTTCAGGGCCCATGCCAGCTTGCAGACTCAAAATGGACAAATGCACTTTTTGAATCCTCACACCTAATTCCAGATGGAAACACTAGGAAGTGACTGACCAGCTGTACTGCTGGGAGAGAAGTTATTCTTAGCACAATGGTGTGGGTGGCAAGCCAGGGTTTTTTTTTTTTCTTAAGTGATTGATGTTCAATTAGGCTGCTGAAAACTAGGACAGTATTTCTATGTATGGGGGAGAAGGCTGGAGCAGGGCGGGACCCATCATCTCAGTGTCTTGTAGCGTTTTGCTTTTTCTCTGTGGCGTGCTGTCCAAGAGAGCTTCATCTGAGGAGCTATTAGCATATGGAGTATAATGGAATTCAATGAAGGGCGCCAGGTGCTAGCTCTGCATTAGTCAAGATCAATGGGGAAAAAAAAAAAAGCAGGCCCTTTGTGTTCTTGGACAGAACTCAGACGGAAACCCAGAAGGGACAAAACCTTTCAAAACACATGAAAATAAAGGACACATTTCTCTGGCTTGCACCCTGCACCCAAGCAAGCCCAGGGCAGCTAGGTTGAATTAAAATGCGCACAATGACGCAAAGTTAAGACACGGTAATGGGACAGGAAGCAGTGCCAGCAAAGCCAAGGCAAAAATGTTGGGACCAAACCGTTCTCAGATCCCCTCTCTGTGCTAGGCACTGACAGATAACATCTCATTTATTCTTTGCGGGGTAGAGTACTGTTATTTCCTGTTTATAGATGATAGAATGGAGTTAAATAACCACTTCTTTAACCAAAGAAGTTAAATAACCACTCCAGTTAGTAAGTGGATGAATGGGGGGTTGTGAACTCCCATCCAGCCTCCAGAGTCTGTATCTTTCCCACTATGGCAGGTCCTCGGCTGGAGAGCTCTGACTCAGCTCCCTCGGGAAGGCTGCCTTGGGCTGCTAAATAAGGGCAAGTGACGGCACCTGGCCGGGGGAGGGAGGGTGGAGGAAGCAGCTGGAGGGGATCCCCCTCACCAGGTGTTCTGGTGCCCATGTGCCCCTTGGCCTGGCTCAGCTGGGGGTGAGCTCTTGATCACAGCAGCAAAAGCCTTCTCAGGCAGTGACGCTGGATAGCGCTTTGCCGTCGGCCATGGCCTTGGAGAGCAGCAGGTCACCCTTGCCTGTGCCAAGGCACCCCTGAGTGGGAGGACAGGCTCCAGGGACTATGGAGGGACATGTGAGCAGATCCCACAATGCTGCGTGCCGGAAAGGCCCCTTTTCCATCCTAGAGAGGCACAGGGGACAGCTAATGTGTTGAAAAGTCCAGCTTCCTGCTAAATGGACTTTGACAGGCTATGGCTCTCGCTCACTTGGGCGACACCCCCTCCGCACACCCCCTGCCACCCAAATCCATCTGCATGAGGCAAGTAGGCTCTGAAATCTCATTCTAAGGGAAGGAGGAGCTGGGCACCACCAGCTTGATCCTGGTGACCAAGGACATTGGAACTGACATTGAGAGGATGACAGTGGCCAATTCAGGACAGCAGAGTTCTGGTCCTACCTCTTTGTAGCAGGAGCTGGGCTACTTTTATCCTTCTGAATCTCAGTTGCTTCATGAGTGAAATGGAGATGAAACTAATACCTACCTCCAGTGGACTCCAAAGATATTCTGCCTGGAGGCCCAGGGCCCCCTCACCATTTCTGTGGCCCTCCCCTCCCTCGGATTCCATGTGCTTTGCCTCTATTGGCCAGCACCTGTGACCTTGCTCAGAGGCTGCATGTGGGCTACTGAAGCCCCTTCACCCACGTATGCAGAGAATTGCGTGAGTCTGAGCATGGACTCCTGAGGGCACCCATGACCAGGGATGGCCCGCAGGCACACAAAAGCCCGGCTCACTTGTCTTGAGGTGGGACAAACCCTGAGGAGTAGCTGAAGCTCCAGAGCTCGACGCAGGATGAGGCCGAGACTTTGCCCAAAACACATATCCTCACTTGGCTTCGTCCCTGGCCCTGTCCTGCTTTTGTCCTGGGAGCACTGCTTTAATAAATCACAAATACTCATCTTAGAGTCCACCCCTGGGGAACCCAACTTCAGACACCTCTCTGTTGGGTCACTGTAAAGATTAATTGACATAATTGCTATCAAGTGCTTAGCTCAATGCCTGGCACACAAGCAGGAATCAGTAACTGGTAGCTATTGTTCATTTTCAGATGGAACCAGATGACATTGCCAATAATGACTATTTTTGACTCAAAAATGATAATTTCATATGGATCGACCTAATGATATTCAATGATAGGTCCAGTCTCCTAACATTCTCTCACCAGCTACAATGAAAACATTTTTCTAATGAAGACCACAGCCTGTTCTGGTGGGTTCCCAAGTCGGTGTCTCTTCTCTGCTCTGTCCCCTTCCTAGAATAGTGCTGGCCTCAAACGTCCCCTCAGTTGCTGGCATTTGGGCTCTACTGGGCTGGGGCTGGGTACAGATACACTTGTTATTTCACCAGAAGACCATGTGAACCGGGGTCCCACCTAAAACAGGAGGAAGGGCAGGGTTGTGGGTGGAGGAGAGCAAGCAATATTTGTCAAGTGGAAAAGGACCAGATCATAAATAGGAAAAACGTTTTCAACTTCCCCCAAGGGCAATGTTTTGTAAATATATTTTTGTTTTATTTTCCTGAAATAAAAAAAAAAGAGGCCACTTTGGTGACCTCTTAAAGCAGGCTGCTGTGAATCGACTCTTTGAAGGGCCATGGTATATTTTATGGCACATTTCAGCATCAAACACTGGACAAATGAATCCTGTGTTCATGTCGGCGTGGCACTCCTGGCTGACAGAGACATAAAAAGTGCATGGGAAATTGTTGTTTATATTTCCTCTAGCTATCACTGCTCCAACCTCATGACAATGGGGAAAGTTTACGGCGCAAACAATCCATCTGCTATCTCACCCCAAACGCATCATCCCTTCCCCTCCCATCACAAGGGGACCCTGTGGAGGGTGAGCGTCACGTGCAGTCATGGCTTCAATCACAGAGGAAACCGAGGGCCCAGGTAGAGGTGGGACGGTGGCAGATAAGTGACAGAAAATGAATCTGAAAATGTTGGAGCAGGCGGGCACCAAATGATCTGCTTAATTGGCAAATCTCAGCCATAGGTAACCAGGGAGCTGTTGAGCTTGGACAGAAGGTATTGGTCAGGTTCTCAGGCAGCAGGGACTCTGGGCAGGGAACAAAATCTGTCCTGGGTGGGGGACAGCCCACTGTGGGGGAGCCTTGGCTGTTCTGTGGCTCAGTTTGGGCCCCATCGAGTGTGCAACAGCACACAGGGTACTTCCCACCAGGTAGACTTTATCTGTCATTCGCTTGTTTATTTTTCATCCCTGTCTTTCCCCTCACCTCAACACAAACGCACACACTTGGATACAGGTTCCATAAGAGCAGAGGTTTCTTTCTGATGTATCCCCAGAGCCTAGAACAATGACAGGTACCCAATACATATTTGTCGATTGAATGGATGAAATATAATGGCCTATACTGTCAAGATGCAAAAATGCCTGTGGAGGCAATAATGATACCCAAACATTAGATAAAATTGGATTTTGCTCACTACCCTCCACTTAGTGAGGCAGGGAATAAGTCAATACAAGTTTAGAAGGATTTGCAACCATAAGGAATGAAACAAGGAACAGTTTCTGCTTTACTGGAAAACTCCATTAATCAGACCGTCCCTGTGTAGATGTTTTGTCTATAGAGCACAACATATTTAGATGTTTCCAGATATTCATATGTTTAGCATTAGGTAGCACCAAGCTATGAGCTTTCTCAGACAAAAGCAAGCAAAAGCAAACATTTGATTGAGAAGCCAAATGTCCCAGCTTCTCAGACATGGGTTTCCAGGGGGTACATGTGAACAGAAGTGCCTGTTGAGTCACCTGCAAGTCACAGATTGGGGGAGAAGCTTATAGCTTTCCTTCTGGCTCAGACAAGACCCGAAACCTCCACAGTGAGGCCCTGAGCCGGGGCGGGGATTTCTCCCAGCGAGTCTGTGAGCACGGCCAGAGCTGTCAGATGATCCATTGATGTCTCTTTGGCAGAAGAAGAACTGCGCCCGAAGTCACAGAGGGCCCACAGATGTCACGCTGGCGCTCTGCCACGGAATCACGGCCTGTGTCTCTCACCGTCATGGCTGACCCCGCAGAAAACCCTTCCAACGACCAGGCCAGACAGTGGCAGGGCCTGAGCCGTATGGAAAGTATTCTCAGCCCCGCTCTTCTAATTGAGAACAGAGCACACAAGCTTTCAAGCATTTAATTGTATATTCCGACACCACCGTGCCAGTCGCACTGAGGTCTTTTGGACCAGATGAACCCAGGGTTACCCAGAAATGAAGCAGGGAAGGTGGGTTTGGCCTTTCTTACTTTGACCCTATGTAGGCTGTCGTATTCACAGGAAGCTGGACGGTGGGAGCCTGGGGGGCTGCCATTCTTCAAGGCTTAGTGCCATCCTCACCCATGAAAAAGGTACAAGAGTGGGCTAGGTGGGCCTGCCAACGTGGGAAAGCCAGAGGAAGACCCAAGATGATGGTCACTGTCAGCTGGTGTGAAAGGGGGTACGGGGCTGCGACCCACTCAGTGATTGCCTCTGACTGCCCTGTAGCCAACAGCTACACACGGGGACTTCATACTTAAAGTATGGCAAGTCTGAACAGAGATGCGCTCTAAGTGTAAAACACACACTGAATTTTGAAGATTTTATACGAAAAAAATGCAAAATATCTCATTAATAATGTTTATACTGATTATTATGTTGAAATGAGAATATTTTGGATATACTGGGCAAAATAAATATATGAAAATGAGTGACATCTGTTTCTTTTTTTGATGTTGCTACTAGAGACTTTAAAATTACATATGCAGCTCATATGATATTTCTATTGGACAGCGCTGGCCTAGAGCCCTGTTAGGCCAAGTCTGATCCCTATTGGCAGTATCACTTGTCAGAAATGCAGATTCTTGGGCCTACCCAGCCCTACTAAAACAGAACTTGCATTTTGAACAAGATCCCCAAGAGATGCATTTGCATATAAAAGTTTGAGAAGCCCTGGCCTAGGCCATTCCCTAGGATTCCTGGCTTCACCGTGGTTGAAGGCCAGCTTTGAGGGCTATGGCAGAACAGACCCCAAGAAAGAAAACTCTGGTCTGTGTAGTATCATGGCAGGAGCCCTAGTTTGAAAATCATGGGATGTGGCTTCTATGCCTGATGCTGCCTTGAAATTGCTGTGACCTTAGTTAAGTCACTGCCCCTCTCTGGGGCCAATTCCTCATCCTGCAAATGAGGAACCTGGACTAGAAGACCTCTAAACCTCCTGCAGGAGCTTTCCCTCATGCCAGCTGGTGTGACTGGAATCTGCTCCTTTAACAAAGGTTCCCAGACAAATCCCCTGGAAGGTTTTGTTTTCACTTTGGCCTTTGCATCCATCCCACTCAAAACAGTCATATACAGTGGGGAACTGATACATATGTTTTAGTATGTTCTAGTATGTTCTCCTTTGGGTCCTGAGAACTTTATGTTAATAATTAACGTTTTTGTTTTTGAGCAATTACTACATGCTGGGACCGATACTAAATATTTTACATGTGTTGTCTCGTCTAACTCTTACAATGACCCCAAGACGTAGGGCTCATTATAACTTTAGATAGATAGATAGATAGATATAGATTTATCAATTAAAGCACAGAAAGGTTAATTACGTTGCCCAAGGTAAGTGCTCAAGTCTGGATTTTCTTCCAGGTAAACCCAACTTTTCATTCTTAACCAAAACCGTGAACTCCTTCTGGGGCTGTTCTGAAACTCCTTACACATGTGTTCAGCCCCCGATCTGCCAGGGATGCTTATTCTCAACTCGCCACATTTGCTTTTGGTTTCCAGGCTCCAGAATTTTTCCCTGACACTGCTGACATCAAAAACCCCAGAGGACCGCACCCTTGTTAGTTGTTCCCTTGGCCTCCCAGCCCATAACTGTGGATAAGGGGTACCAGACACAGCAGCCATGGTGCCATATTCTTGCTGCATGCTGGGAACAAGCATTCGGAACAGGTGTGTTGACCCTGACTAGGGGTCCTCCAGACTTTGGCCATGAAGTCATGACTGGCCAGGAGGGGAAAGGCCCAGAGAGGCAGCCTAAGAGTGTTAGATGGCAAAAATCGGGAGGAAAAAGGCAAGCGTTATAATCGATATAAGTGAATCAAGTCAACACACAAGGCTAAACAGCATTCTTCTGCAGCATTTGCCTGATCCCCATATGACGGTCCATGTCACGCATTTGGCAACCATGATAATCTCTCTCTTTGAACTCAGCACCCACATGACAGAAGTCTCCTGGGAAAGACATTCTGTCCAGTTGCTACAATGACATAAATACCCAGTTACACACACACTCTGACAAGCCTGGTTACAACGGATGGGGCAGGCTGATTAATTTGTCCCCAAGGAAATAATCTGAAAAAAGTTAATGCTAAAATAAGCCCTTTTCTTTTTAAAGATCCCTCTCTTCTCTCATGCAAAAATTTTGCTGTAAAAATAACTACTCGTAAGGTAATCATAGCAATGCCATCAAAAGGCAGTTTAGTTGGCCAATTGTGAATGCAGTCTGGGAAGGGCTTGTCCTGTCTGGCCAAAACCTCCTACCCAGCCAGGCTACATCTCTTCTCGTGCCAGCCCTCAGTCACTTGTGTTGTCGTAGCCTTTGCCCTGAGCCCTGTTCCCAACCCTTGCTTCTACCTTGCACACCTCTTCCCAAACTTTTCCTCCCATTCCTGGTTCCGGGCTTCTTGCCTCGTTTCCTGATGATGTCTTTGTACTCATCCCTTGGAACTGACACATCACTTTGACTTTGGCATGCCGACCTCTCAGACTAGAATTTGCCTTGTTCCCGTAGATGATTCCTCTCCGGCTGCTCCGGAAACTGGCCGAGGCTGGCTCAGCCTGCCCTCCTCGACTCTGTCCTGGCATTGTAACACAACCTTTGTCCAGAGCAAGTATGCCTTGACCTGGGGAGGGGGGACCAAGAATGGACCCCTGAGAAAGGCCGCATCAGGATTCTCCCTCCTAACAGATTCCCAAAGTCTCTGGGAGCTCCTTGTGGGAACATACAAGACTTTCCCTCTGTTGAGTTACTCCCAGCCAGGGACTGAACTTCCAGGCCTCCTCCCCTAATCTTGCTGGGTTTTCATACCTAGAATGACCATATGATTCTTCGTCCAAATTGGGCTCCTTTGGCAGTGGAAGTAGATGCTATTAATAATCATGCCTGGACAACAGGCATAAATTGGGATTGTCCCAGGCTAACTGGGGGACTTAATGAAGTACCCTTACTCAGATCCCAACTCTCTTCTCAGTGATACAGCCTGATAATAACTATATCCCTATGTTGTATACACTATACCGATTCCTTCTTTGATCGGTTTCACTGAGACTTGTCCACAAAAGTACCCCTAAAGACTGAGGTGTACATCTCCCGGGTGACCGATGCACTCTGCAATGGGACCACCTAAAGCCTCTTGACAGCGGCTCTTTTCTTTTAAGTCTTAGAGGGTATATACGTTTTGTCGTTCTATTTAATAATATACCCTCATTTTACCTTTTAAAAAACCACCTTTATATTCTTTTCTCAAAATTTAAAGTGAAATTGATACCCAGGAAGATGCTAGCTGCAGGTTTACTCTGTGGTTTTGGGTACCCCCTGATTCTACAGTGTCATCTGAGAAGCATGACATTATAACAGCCTCACACCCAGTGTGGGTGGCAGTGTGGACAGAAAACCACACACACTCACCATGTCCAAGATGTCTGTTGGGATGAATGAGAATTCCACAGACCAAGGTCTAGATCAGAGTCTGGGCTTGCCTAAGCATTTGACTTTCTTCTCTACTGAGTCTCCTGCTCCTCTACATATGACAAATATAAGGCCAATAACCCTCATGCAAGAGTCTTGGGGGCTTCATGATCATGCAACTCAAAGCCCTAGATGGGATACTTTGCCCCTCACGTAGAGATGCTTGAGCTTGACAACGGGCCACCTCTGTGGGAGACCCTCCCCAAATGTGAGGTGTTTGTGTGGGTCCACCACCTTTCATCCCATTCCACGGTTTCTGAAGAAACCAGAAGGCAGTTCCCCCAGCAGTCATACCCGGAGCGCTGAGTCCACAGCAATCTCATCTGGATGGAGGCTGGCGGTCAGCCTGAGGCACAGAGGCTCTAGGTCAAATCTCCTAGACTCAGCTGACTGTGACTTCCTCACTGAGGTCTGATTCTAACCCTGCAGATAGGGCAAGGCTCTCATCGTTTGTGATCCCACAGCCTCCTCGTGCATCCTTCCCACCTAGCAACGTCCTACACCACTCACACAGTGCGCGTGTGTGCGCGCACGTGCACACACACACACACACACACAGACCACACTTGGTCCAAGAACGTCAAGTCACTCTTCCTTTTTCTCTGGAACCTGCAGCATTTGCCATGTCTGGATATTTAGCACGCCTTGTGTTGAATTCCTTCCTCCCCTCCTCCACCTCCTTCCTGCAGACTTACAATTTCCCTAGAGATGAAAGGATAATTTGAAAATTAACTTCTTTTCCCAGTCTTTCTACATAGCTCCAGGAAATACCCTCAGATCAAAACACACAGGGCCTGGGGCTTCCCTGGTGGCGCAGTGGTTGAGAGTCCGCCTGCCGATACAGGGGACACGGGTTCGTGCCCCAGTCCGGGAGGATCCCACGTGCCGCGGAGCGGCTGGGCCCGTGAGCCATGGCCGCTGAGCCTGCGTGTCCGGAGCCTGTGCTCCGCAACGGGAGACGCCACAACAGTGAGAGGCCCGTGTACCGCAAAAACAAACAAAAAAACCAAAACACACAGGGCCTGGAAGGTAACGATTAGGAGGGGGCTTGATGGGGACTCTGGTAGCCAGTAATGTTCTATGTCTTGACCAGGGTAGTGATTCCATGGGTGTGTTCATTTTGAGATGATGCATTCGCCTCTACGTGTATAATGTGTGCTCTCCTCTGAATACATGTGCTACTTCAGTGCAAGTTTAAATTTGAAAACTAGCACAGGGTGAGAGGGAAGGCTCTAATTGGAGACTTGCTATCGGGACAAGAAATCTTTCTAGCTCTTTTTCTGGTTCCCACCTACTGATACAGCTAAGAGCTGCTACTGGGCTGCTGGAGCTGCCAGTGTTTCAAAGATGCGAGGCTGAAGGCCTGCACTGTATGGACAGGCTGCTCCTTCTAAGGCTCTGGGCAGACTAACCCTCCTGGAATACAGTCAGGAGGTCCTTAGACAAGAGGCAAAGTGGTTGAGAGCTGAATGTTTGGAGGCGGACAGATAAACCTGTGCTCAAACCCTGATTCTGTTACTTGGTAGCCATGTGACCTTGGGAAAATGATATAAGCTTTCTACTCTTCAGTTTCCGCATCTGTAAAATGGGGCTAATGACAGAGCTGGCCCCATATGATTGCTGTAGGAATTACCTGTACTGCCCAGGGCCTGGCAAAAAAATCAGCACCCATTAAAGACTAAGTGTTATAATCCAGTCCAGCCCCCTCACTTTATGACAGAAAAGTAAGACCCAGAGAAGGGAGTACCTTTTTGAGGTCACAGAGCCAGTAGGTGACAATGACAAGAACCAGCACCCAGATCTCCTGGTGTCTTCATCAGGGCACAGGGGACATGGCTGGGGACAACACGGGAAACAAAGAGGGTCCTGCCTTCCTGGAGCTCACAATCTGGGAGACGGTGGGTGGAGAGACACCAAACTATGTGGATGACAAGCAAGGGATGGGTTATTCAAAGAAGAAGTAAGGGAAATGTATCACAGGGGCCTAAGAGAAATGAAGAGGCAGGGAAGAGCCTGTGGGAAGGTGCTGGGGTGGGGTGGGCATGGGCACGGGGAATAGGACAATAAAGGGGCTGGTGCTGGTGGAAGGCAGGGAGCCAGGGGGAGTGTGTAAGACCTCCTAAGCCATGCCGGGAATTGTGGACTTTATCCTATTGGATGTGAGAAGCCGCCTCAGGGTTCTAAATTGGGAAGTGACATAATGAGATCTGCTCTTTAGAAAAGAGCCCTGAGAGTGACCCCAGGTCCAAAGGCACCAGGTGGTACAGAGTGGGAGGGCTCCTGCAGCCTCATTCAATTCCCATGGCCAGAGCAGCAGGGCCCCTTAGGGGCTGGTGCATCTTCACCGGACAGTTGGGGAAACTGAGGACCAGAGAGGGAGAGTGACTTGCCCAGGGTCACATGGCAACCCAGAGGCAGAGCTAGGTCTGCTTCCCAGGTCTCCAGGCACAGTCCCTGCTGCACCCACAGCCACCTCTGCCTTGCACGGCGGATTTTTTAACCCCAGATGGACCAATGGGCTCTTAATGGGCAGGGACACGTCTTATGTCTAGAGGCACCAAATAGATCTTTACAGAATGTAGGAATTTAAGTGCATGGCCTTTTATGGGGACCCTGGATCTGCTCCCCTTTCCCTCCATTCTTCCTTCTTCTTCCTTCACAGCATCTTGGGGCCTGCAGAACTTGACCTCAGCCTGGCTGCACGTGCAGACCTCCTCAAGTAGAGGATGGGAAGGAGTGCTGCCGTGAGCCCGATTCCAGCAGGGCTGCTGGAAGCCTGCTTCCCCCCCACCCCTATTGCTGGGTCTGGAAATTCCCAAGGATTCTTCCTCAACTCGTCCCCTTGGATGGATAATATGGGCCTTTGAAATAAGAGGAAAACTCCTGCTAGGCTGGAAATTAAGGTGATTTAAAGTCAGATGGCAGAGCTCTGAACGGAGAGGACAGGACAAGTCATCCAAACACACCAAGCTGAGAGGTCAGCTTGGCCTTTGGGCATGGAGGTTTTGGGGTTGTTGTGGACGCAGGGCCTGGGGTGGGCTTCATGGCTGGGCCTCCTCTGAGGGTCCAGACTGGGGTCAGACCCTCACTCCTTGCCTTGCTCCCTTCTCACCCCAACCCCACATTAACCACAGGAAGAATCTCTGGCTTTCCCTGAGAAATGTATTTGCGGGTCCTGGCCCTGCCTGAACCTGTGCTTATGGAGTGAAGGACTTAGGATGGGAAATTAACACTCAGTGAACCCTTGCCACCTGCCACTGTGCTGGGGCACCATGGGTTATAATGACCCAACCTGCAGCAATGTACCAACCAGTGGCTCTTTAGGCCACAGGGATGAGACCAGCCTGGGAGCATAGGGAGGATTCTTCCCATGAAGGGAATGGGTGCTCCCACAGCCGATTGTCCTGGAGGTTCAGGAAATGCAGTGAGGCTCTGGACTGGATGAGGGATGAAGGAGATGTGTTTTTCACCCTGGTGCCCACGGGAGTTGCACCAGACCTGCTGTCTGGAGAGGCCGTGAACGGTCTAGGGGTCAGTGAGCTGCCCTTGGCTACATGGATATATCCAGGAGCCGGGCAGCGCCTTGCCACCACTGTTTACCATGGCGGAAGCAGCAGCAGCTCAAAGAAGCAGCAAGTTTTGGTGATAATCAACATTTAGGCAATGCTCAAGGGGGCATGACTTAGTGCCTGCCCCTCTTCAGAGAAGTGAGAGCAACCCAGACTGACCCTTGGATTGAGGCAAGCACTTTCCCTTCGCCCCTGGGCTCTCAGAGATAGCCAGCAGTGATGACAGCTGAGCCAGCTAACTGGTGACCTCACACGGGGGATTAACCCAGATTGTGGTGTGGGCACAAAAGGGGTACCATGGAACAGAAGAACCCCCGGGATTCTCTCTGGAGCACATGTAAACAAACGCCCTGGGAAACCCCTCAGAAATGATGGGGGGGACATTGTCACAAGGGCTAATGTCCAGTAAGGAAACTCAGACCGTAATAGTTGACACAAAAGAAAGTATAATTCTATTTTAAACTGAGTTCAGGGACATACAGATTATATGTTACCTCACTTTTCCAACACAATAACCCTTCAAGGGAAATAGAACTAATTATTATCCCTACTATATAAATGAAGAAATGAATGTTCTGAGAAGCTATGCCAGTGATCTCCAGTGTTTACAGTTCACAAATGAGCAAGTTAAAAAGCACTGGGGGAACATACATGGGTTGCTAACTTTTTTTTTTTTTTTTTTTTTTGCCGTACGCGGGCCTCCCACTGCTGTGGCCTCTCCCGTTGCGGAGCACAGGCTCCGGACGCGCAGGCTCAGCGGCCATGGCTCACGGGCCCAGCCGCTCCGCGGCACGTGGGATCCTCCCAGACCAGGGCACGAACCCGCGTCCCCTGCATTGGCAGGAAGACCCCCAACCACTGCACCAGCAGGGAAGCCCGGTTGCTAATCTTTATTTAATATTCCTAAATAAGGAAATTTAAACCCCCCAAATTGCTACATCTATATTCACTATTGCTTTTTGGTAAAAGAAAGGATATTTTAATGTCAAAAATAGAGCAGACAAGCTAATCAGTGTAAAGTCTGGTCTTTTAAACTTAATAAAGTTATATCATTGAAGATTCAATTGAATATCCTTATTTGTCTCACCTCCCAGGAGACCTGTGAGATGTGGTCCTGTACTTGTGCTGGTTTGTGGAGTGAAGTTGGGATTCCAAGGTCTGAGTGACTCAACCTAGCCAAAAAGAGGCAGAACCAGCTGTGCTCTACTGTGGTCAGGGCAGGGGAGACCCACAGATGCTCTCCAGTGTGCTCCAGGGAGCATCGCTGCCCTAGTCTGACTGTCCTGCCCACAGGCCTCTTGGATGGGCTCGTTGGGCTGAGAAATCAACCAGTAACACCAGCACAGAGGACCTGGCTAAGCTCAGCACTGAGTGTTTTCCTCTGCCCCAAATTATGGCCCATTCACAATCCAGACCTTGCTGGGACACAGCAGCGAAAGGGAAAGGCAACCCAGCTCTCCTGTATGGTCAGGCCACCCAAGATGGCTGCTCTCTTGCTCTCTGTACATCCCCTGCTCGACTACTACTTGCTTCACCTACACCCTACTGACCTTCCCTCGTATTCACAGAGCCTAAACAGTAAAGGCCTACATACTTGCCCCCGTCCCCAGCTAGTGATTGCTCTAATCTTTAGATCAGAACAACTCCAGTTTGATAGCTTATCAAAAGGGCAGTGAGGGGCGTGCTCCTCTACTGGTTTCCCTGGTAACTGACAGCCAACCTGAGGTCACTTCCTCCTATAACTGGTAATCCCTCCACCCACCCTCCCCCAGAAGACAACCGCCACGTCCTGCCTGCCATCTGCCACACACAGTGGGGTGTCGCTCCAGGACCTTGCTTCAGACGTGCAAGATCACCGTCCATTAAACTACTGATGTCTCTGTCACCGACTCCAGGCTCTTTCTTCAGTCCGGACGCTGGGCAAGTACAGGGCTTGCAGGACTGTGGGGTGAAGTCCAACATCTCCCTTTTCTCTTTTAGGAAAACACATCATTGAACCTTCATCCCCAAGCTGCTGCCATGAGGCTTCCTGCTCCCTGAATACCCTGCTTGAAGGAAAGACAAAACCATTCCCTCTCCTTGCCTGTCCCCATTTAACAGGCTTAGAAGGGTCCCAGAACAAGACTGCTGGTGGTTCCCCCAAATCCAGGGCATTCTTGCCTCCTCAGAGAATCACAAAATATTAGCACTGCAAGGAACTTAAAGGATAATTTAGTCCAACACCCCCATCTTATGTATAAAAGGCAAAGACAGCAGCCACTAAAACCCAGGTCTTCTAACTTCTAGCCAGAGCCAGGGTGGCATAGTTGACAAGCCACAGACGAACTTAGGTTGGAGTCTAGTCCTTCCTCATCCTAGCTGTGCTACCATGGGCGAAACTTCACTTCTCCTAACCTCAATGTTTTCAACTGAAAAGGGGGCAAAATACATACCAGCCTCCAGGGTTCCCTCAGGGATTAACCAGGCCACTTCACATCCGGCTGTCAGGTTGTCCTTACAGTGCCCAGTCCATAGTTCCTTCTGGGCAGCCTACTAACTTCTCTAAGGCTCAATGGTTCCATCTGTTAAGTGGGGATAATAACTGGATGATAGGAGCTAATGCAGGTATGTAAAAGGTTTAGCCCAGTGCTTAGCACGTAGCAAGCAGCACGTGGAAGCTTTTATTATTGGCACATTATCATGATCAGCCCCTTCGCTCTGTCTTCCTCTCCTCCCTCTCGAAGCCTCCCACTCCTCAATCCAGATAAATGAAAAGGGCAATGTGTAGGGTGAATACTTTGTTAGTGGGCCCTTGCCCTGCCTGTGGCGCTCAGCAGCCCTGGAGCCCCGAGGGGTAAAGTCCACTCCACGGCTAGCCCCTCCCTGAGGAGTTTGATCAGGGTCCCGTGGCCAACACAGCTTTCCCAATGATCTGGAAATCTATCTAATTCCCTCCTTAATTTATTCCATCAGGTGGAGGTGTCCTAAATCGTGTGTGAATGCACCATGCAGCCTCCTGAGGCTATCTGCCACCTGGCCCATTCCATCCCCACAGGAATCCCACTCGGATGTGCAGATTCCCCAGGTGGCTTCCTGATCACCTGGCAGCAGGAAATGCTCACCGGACACCGGTGTGAGGCTCTGGACACTGTAGACATGTGCTGTGTGAAGGGAATTCCTGGACCTCAAACCCTGACTTGCCAGAGGCTGCCCAGGGCCTCTCAGAGCCATAGACTGTCAGTGCAAAGGACCGTCTTCCCAAGATCGGGGGGAAATCCATTGCTAGCCCCTATCAGACTGGTCTCCTATTCTGGAGGATTTAGGCAGACCAGGGGGCCATTACTGCCAAATAATCAGGTCAAGGAACTTCAAAAAGACAAAGTCAGCTTGCTGACAACCCAGCCATTTCACATGGAGTGGCAGAACCACCTCCAACTTTGAGAAAGAGAGACCTGAGTTGAAATGCTAACTTTGCCGGTAATCAGTAGCACCACTCCAAACCTCAATTTCCGCATCTGGAAAATGAGAACCATCAACCCTATCCTTAATAAATGCTGGGAAAATTAAATAGAAAGTTGATAACCGCTTAGTTCAGTGCGTGGCACGCTGTAATTATTTAATGATGACCCAGTTAGGGCAACGGACAGTCAGGGCAGGGACATCCCTGAGAGACACTCACTGCTGTGTATGACACGGTCCCCTGAAAGCAGATAACTTACATTCAAATCCTGGCTCTGCCTCTTTCTCTACCACGCCAGTTAATCCTTCCGTGCCTCAGTTGCTCCATCTGTAAATGGGGCTAATGATAGTACCTACCTCAGATGAGCTTATGGTGGTTAAATTTTTTTTTTTTTTTTTTTTGCGGTACGTGGGCCTCTCACTGTTGTGGCCTCTCCTGTTGTGGAGCACAAGCTCCGCATGCGCAGGCTCAGCGGCCATGGCTCACGGGCCCAGCCGCTCTGCGGCATGTGGGATCTTCCCAGACCGGGGCACGAACCCGTGTCCCCTGCATCGGCAGGCGGACTCTCATGGTGGTTAAATTTTTAATGTAAAGTACTGAGAACAGTGCCTGGCACATAGTAAGTGTTCAATAAATGGTGGCTAATAATAATAGAACTAAATGATTTCTTATCAGCCTAAAGTGAACATCTCAAGTGTGAATTTTGGGAAGCTCATGATCGTCCTGCCTTTCTGAAATGACAGATGGGCAGAAGGCATGAGACCCACACCCTTCTCCTGCATCAGTTCATTCCCAAGCAAAGGAGCTCTGCTTTATGATAATAATTGCCACTCCTAGAATGCCTGCCATGTGCCAGGTGCTTTACAGATTTTATCCCCGATCCTCATGATAACCCTCTAAAATAGGCATTATTATCCCCATTTTACAGATAAGGAAGCTGAGGTTTGGAGAGGTGAAGTGACTTGCTCAAGAGAGCACAGCAGTGGACAGGGATAGACGCAGGGTTTGAACACCAGTCTGTCTGGCTCCACAGCCACAGCCGCTTTGCTTCCCTCAACAGAATGGGGCTCTGGATCCCTTCTGGGGGTGTGGGTATGTCAACCATCTCCTCAGCACTCATTCAGCTCCGCTGGGCCGGCTGAGGCAGTTGATCTTTAGAAACTGGAGGGTAGTAGGGAAAAAACCCCCAACACAATAAACGGTGATTCAGACCGAGTCTTAACTCAGGCGGTTACGGGAAACTGGCGGGAAGCAACAGCCTTAGTCACTGAGGAATGGCCGAGCCACTGACTCATGGGCAGCAGATCACGTTGCTCAGGACAGAAGCCAGCACTGCTTTCAGTGCCAAAAAGGCAGGAAAAGGCTTTGGTGGGGGCGGTGGGGGGAGAGCAGGAGATGAAAGAAATGATGAACTGGAGTGGGAGATACTTTGTAAGGGAGGGACCAGGCTTGCCCTGGTCCCTGGAACCGACATCTAAACTCCCAAGTCTGACATTCCTGCCCCTGTCTATACCCACCCCCAGCTTTTTCCGCCCAATTTCTCTCTATTCTCATTCAAACACCCCACATTCCAGCCAAATGGGAAGATCCACCATGCCCAGGATGCCCTCTTGTTCTCTTCAGTGCCTGGAATGTCCTTGCCTTTTGCTCCCGGTGCCCCAGTCTCCCAGCCCTTGGGTCCACTGTGTTTGACTCTCCTTCATGGGGCCTTCCCTCCTGCCTTCAGCTCTAAATTCAGGCCCTGGTTCCTCAAATATTTGTGGAGCATATACTACGTGTTAAGTTCTATGGTAGCTACTGGAAATACAAAGATGAATTATACATGGTCCCCACCCTCTGGAAGCTCACATCTTGTGTCCCTTTCAGTGAGGAACCAGGTGTATACAGGGAACCGGACAGTAATCTCCACAAAAGAAGAGCTCTGATACGGGGAGGGTGGTGTGGAGGGAGGGCAAACCCACTCTAGGAACCAGGGGAGGCTTCCTGGAGGAGGTGAAGTTTGAGTTGAACCTTGAAATGTAGAAATTAGAAGATGGTGGATTGGGGAAGAGTATAGAATCATCACTTCTTCCAAACTCTCAAAAACAGAAATTTAGGCAAGTAATATAAGTTTATTGTACAAAAAAGAGAAAAAAATGAAGAAAAAACCAGAGAAGAAAAGTAACAGCATTCGTAAATCCTGTTAAAATTTTGGAGTAATTCCAGCCTTTCCTCTGTGTATTTCTATGTGTGTAGACATACACGTTAAAAAAAATGCTACTCTGTTTTGTAATCTTCTTTTTACATTGAATAATATAATATGGAATCTTTCCATGTCAGTACACACTAGTCAAAGTAATACAGAGGTCATGACTTATCTACCCTGAGAGAGGTTTTGTGTGGCTCGTGTTCAAATTCTGCATTTGCACACCTAACATGAGGACTATATGAGCTATCTCTCCCCAAGGCCGCCTTTCCTTGTCTTAAACACGAGTGAGGTCAGCTCCTCTGTTTACATCCCCTACCTGGCTGGCCCAGGTACCGGCATCTGAGCCCCTAATCCTGAGCACTTGAATGGCTATGTAGTATTCCAGAACAGGAGGCACCTTGAATCCCCTGCCATCTTACTTGGGCGTCTCTTTTGACACCGTCAATTTCTACTAAAGACAGACACTAATCACGTAGCTGCCTTGTCCCCTCATCGGTGGGCTTCTCAGATACAGGCTCCATGCCTGACATTTTTCTCTCTCCATCTGACTCACAATACCCAGCACAGCTCCATGATGACTCTTGCCAAAAAGTGGTTACTAAATGTTTGACAAAGGGATGAAGAAGAAAAGTACAGAGTCATGGCTTGACCTCTCCTAATTCAAGTGAGATGCACCCCCACCCCCAATCCAGATCACGCAGCAAATGAAGGACAAGGGCTCCAGAGTAAGCCTTCCCGGGTTCACACCTGGTTCCACCACTTAGCGGGTTTGGCAAGTTCCTAAATCTCTCCATACTTCAACTTCTCTTGTGCAAAATGATAATTCTAACTGTACCTATCTCACCAAGTTGCCATTGAACCACTGAGGGTTCAATCCTACAGGAAAAGACCTTCTAACAGAACATGACACACTGTTACGACTGTTAGCTATTGTTTTCGGTCTTATCCTGATTATGTTACACGCTCAACTCCCCTCTGAAGGAGGCATTCCTATTTGTCAGCCCCCCTCCCTCTGTTCCTGGGGCACAGTCTCACCCTGTAGAGAGGGGTCTCGGGCTGGCACCCGGCCTGACAGTGGGGGTGGATTCTCCTCTCAAAGGAGGAAGATAGTGGAAGCATGGTCAGCAGTTTCCAGGCCTTTGGAAAACTTCGGTGAATTAGACCAGGGGTGGGTAAACCTTTTCTGTAAAGAGCCAGATGGGAGATATTTTAGGCTCTGCCGACCATATGGTTTCTGCTGTAACTACTCAACCCACAGTTGCACAGAAGCAGCTATGGGCAACGTATGAATCAAAGGTCATGGCTATGTTCCAATAAAACTTTATTTACAAAACCAGGTGGCAGGCCAGACTTAGCCCAAGGGCTGACCCTTGGGTAAACCAGTCATACACTCACCGAGTCAGGGCCTGTGGGTCTTCTCTGCTCTGTGCTCCTGAGAAGCTCCTTTCTTTCCCAGAAGTTCAGAGTCCTCATCTATCAATTGAGGTGATCGGGACAGATCATTTTTAAGAGGCATTTTGCCTCTAAAGTACAATAATTCTGTGCTTGGTAATCTGTGTGACCCTGGGCAAGCTCTGTTCTCTCTGGGACAGTCTCCTCCTCTGTAAAATGAAGGGGCTGCATCGGCCGTTGAGCCCTGACCATGTACCCAGGGGAAGTCTTTGGGCTGGGGAGGCCCTGAGTTTGCTACAGAGTGAGCCACAGGCACTCAGGCACCCCGACCATCCCAAGATGCTGCCCTTTCCCACCTCACTGCCCTCCTCCCCACTGCCTGGGACCCCTATAATCCGTCACTGTGGGCTGGGCCGATGTTCAGCCCCACACTGTGACACAGCCAGGTTGCTCTTGCCCGAATGGCTTGCTGGGAAATCCCTCCACAGCCAGACTGTCTCACTTCATGTTTGAGTATGCTAAGCCCCCAGGGCAACTCCTCTGCAGAGTGCAAGGTAGCATGGCAAACCAGGTGTGGTGTCATCGTAGACTGGACCAGACCACAGCGTGACTCAGAGGCCAATAGGAACGCAGAGTTCCCTGCTCTACAAGGCCAACCTTAGAGGCTCTTTGTGGCTGGCAGCCTTTATTCCGTCCTTTAGAGGCACTGCCTTCACTCCTGACAATCTTCATATGGACAAACACACACACACATGCACGATCACAGGGTACCACGTGGCCTTTACGTCCTAGGAAATGTCTTAAAGATCTAAGGAGAGTCAGGAAGCTCTCCAGACCCAACCAAATGCTGCTTTTATCCCCATAAAAAAAGAAAAGCAGCTGTTCCGGCCTGACCCACAACGAGGCAGGCCTTAGAAGATGAAGAGCGCCTCCAGTGGGGAACCATGGCATCCTTGTGACCTGACCACTGGGGGACAGGACTGGGCCAGCCTCATTTCACCGGGAGCTGAGGTGTCAATGGCAGTGACACCGCCATCAGCCTAGGCAATTCTCCCCAGCAGATGCCTGCACCCCACAGAGCGCGTGACTTCCAATCTTCCCTGGGGTATTGGGATAACAAAGGCTGTGTCCCAGCACCATTGTACAGCTGGGGAAGGCCGGAAACCAAGCTGCAGGAAACTGGTTGCTATGGTTTCCTTGAGCATACTGCCATAGAAATCAGTTTCTAAAAAAAAATTTAAGTTTCTGTTGTTTTTTTTTTCAGGGAGAAGTAAGGAGGGAAACATTTATTTCAATATTTACTGTAAGCCAGGCATTGAACTAGTTTCTAAATCCTCATAGCAAACCACTAGGTTTGGCGGTAATATCTCCATTTTGCAAATTAAAATATGGAAGCACAGAGAGGCTAAGACACCTGTCCACAGACACAGAGATGGAAGGTGGCAGAGCCAGTTTTGAACCCAAGATGGTCATACTCCAGTGCTTGCTTCCTTTCCAATATATACGCTGGGATTCAGGAGATTCTGCAACCCAGATTATTCTTATCATCCAGGCCCTGGAGCAGGGGATGGGACAGAGAATCAAGGGGAGAGGGAAGGAGCTAAATCAGAAATTAGAGAGCTGAGGGGACTTCCCTGGCAGTCCGGTGGTTAAGACTCCATGCTTCCACTGCAAGGGACGCAGGTTCGATCACTGATCAGAGAACTAAGATTCCACATGCTGTGCAAGTGCATGAGGCCAAACATTAAAAAAAAAAAAAAAAAGAAGAAGAAGAAGAAAGAAAGAAAAAGAAATTAGAGAGCTGAGGAATGAGGACCCTGGTACCTTCTGACGCACAAGCGCTAGGCTCTTCAGGCTCTCCGGGTGGGTGGAGGGATCACAGGATTTGGCACCAAAGGGCCTGAGGATAAGGTCCACTTTCCCACTCTCAGTTTGAGCCTCAGTTCCCACATCTGTAAAAATGGGTGTAAAAGTCCTATCTGCCTCATAGGGTTGCTGTAAGGATTAAGCAAAATAACCCATGTCAAATGCATGGCACAGAGTAAGCACTCAATAAATGTCAGCATTCTAGCTATTGTTACCATTATTAATTATGCTATTTGTGAAAACAAACCTGTAAATTATGAATTGCTGTGCGAATATCAACTAATTTAGTGGGTACTTAGGGCTAACTTAGTGGAGGGACCCTGGGGATGGCCGTGCAGCTGGCACACCCCACAAGCCACGTGACTGTACACAGTAGCCCTGACTTACTGGCGGATGGGAAGAGGCTTCCTACCTTGCAACCCTCGGTGAGAACAGTGATGCGTGTGTTAGTCCCACAGGTATTTACTGAACACCGAGTATGTGCCGTGCCTTGTGCCAAAAGGAATACGACATGGTCCCTGCTCTCCAGGACCTCACGGGTTGTGAAGGAGACAGAAGGGGCACACACACTGGCTGTTCACTCACAGAGTGATGCCTCCTCTAGGAGGGCATGTGCAGTGGGTGTGAAGAGGGGGGGCCATCCCTACAGGGAGTGTGTGTGTGTGTGTGTCTGTGTGTGTGTGTCTGTGTGTGTGATGGTGGGCAGGGAAGACTTCTCCATGAAGAGGGCACTTAAATTAAGCCTTAAAATGTACGTAGGAGTTTGTCAAGGGAGAAGCAGGAGAGAGCAGACTGGGAGGAAGAAACAACACCTGAAAAGATCTCAGGGCATTTGGGGAACACGTGATTAGAGTTTCAAGTGCATATGTGTGGTGTGGAGTTGGGGGAGGCTGGAGGAGTGGGTAGGATGAGAGATGAAATGGAAGTTGTGTTGGGTCTTCTACACTATGCTAAGGACTCTGGAGGCTTCCTGTGGTTGAGACAAGAAAAGGAAGCCGTTGTGTGTGTGAAGGATGTGACTGGAGGTCTATGGAGGCCCTGGGAGAGATGGTTTAGAAGCCAAGAGGCTAGGGGGAGAGCCACCCTTTATCTCCACTCTTACTCTCTGCGAGGCCCCCTGCTGAGCCCTTCGCATGAATCCCCTTCTTTAATCCTCCTCCAAACTTCACAGGGTGGTCCAACTATTGCCCCATTTTGCAGATGAGAAAACTGAGATTTGGCAAAGTTCTACACCAGATTCGAACCCAGGTAGGCTGGCTCTTTCCCCTCCCAGTGGCCGCTGCACCCTCCCATGGACAGGTGGCACATTTCAAAGAGTTCAGGAGAGAAGTTGTGACGTCTGAAGGAGGGCAGTGGGCCTAAGGGTGGAGGCTGAGGGTGCAAAGCCTGACATTCCAGGCAGAGAAGTGAAGAAATACCCAGGAAGCCCAAGGCTCGGGAAGACCTGCTCTCTGGGTGACCTCACTCACTGAAACTTCCAACTGTCAGCACATGTCCATTGAGATTCCTTTCTGGGCCTGTCCCCACCTTTTTCTTGGAGAACATAAGCCTGGCCCGGGACAACAATCCTGAGAACAAACTCCCCCCTCCAAAACTGGGAGAAGGGAGCCAAGGAGTTCAACCCGCAGGGCCGGTTGCTTATAACCTTCCATTGAGAAAAATTGCTGGCTGGGAACTGTCGCCATTCCTGTCTGTCAAAGGCGGCATCCAGAAGGCTTGTCTTCCCAGAAAGGAAGATGGACACATGTGCTCCTTCCAAGAGCTTGTCCTCACATCCCTCTCGTGCAAAAATCACTCCGGAGTGGAAATGAAAATAAGACTTGGGACAAGGTGATCCTTAGGCCAGTCTCTGAAGGTTCCTAACTAGGTAGGGGAAGAAGTGGCTGCAAGTGTCTGTGATCAGAGGGAACAGAGAAGGTGAGTCGGGACCAGCTGGAGAGAGAGAGAGCTTGATGCCAAGAGCTCCTTTCACATCCCGGGCCAGAGGCACTTGGCTGCTTGGCCCAGGCCTGACGATGACCAGAGCTGCTCTCCAAGCGCCCCTGAGTTGCTCTTACTTAATTAGCTCCATGGCCATAAAAGGCTGGCTCAGCTCAGAGGAGGCATCCGGCCCCAAGAAGCAGCAAACTGAGTGTCATAAAAACACAGGCCCAAGAAGGGGAAAGGAAAGGGAAGGGTGGGAAATTCAGATCATCCTGGATGTGCTGTTTCTGACAGCCGCTGCCCACCCTGGCCTGGAAGGAGGCTGGGTCCTGGCCCCCAAGCCCTGCTGTGCCTAGCCTTAATCCATCACGGAAGGAAGCTAACAGGTCCCGGGAGGAGAAAGAGCTTTGCTGCATGTGTTGTTTAATCAAACCAAAAGGTAATGCACAAAAACTTTCAACTCTCCATCTAAAACTGATTCTGGGATTTCTTTAAAACTGACTGTTTATGTTACTCACTGTCTCCTTCTTCCTCCAATTAAGACTCCATATGAGAAATTTCTTATAGAATTTAGTGTGAAGGAACCTGTTCTCAGAGGAGTTGGGTTAAGAGGGTGGTGAGAGACAAGGTTTAGAATCAAACTCCTCCGGGTTTAAATACTAGCTCTGTGGCCTCGAGGAAATCACTTCACCTCTCTGATTTTTGTTGGTTAAATGAGGATAATGATAATACCCACTTCTGAGAATTGTTAGAAGGATTAAAATTCTGCGTATAAGGCATCCGGCACAGTGCCTGCCACCTGGTAGGTGCTCAATAAGCACAGGTGTGCATGAATACATTTATAAAACACAATGCAGCCTCTCTAACTTCTTGGTCCTGTAAATGGAAATAATAATGTTTATCATCATAGGGCTGCCACGTGAGAATACCTTCCATGATAATGGTACTCACTACAGACTCAATATTCGTCTCTTTCTCTTTCTCTCCCCGGCCTCTGCTTATGCCTCAGCTGCTCAGAGGTTCAGAGTCAAATTCAATGTCTAATCCAGCTCTTGGGCTGTGGTTCTTTCTGACTTCTCTTTCTAGCAACCCTCTTGTAAGCATGTAGTTTGTTGCAATCTGCCTCAAATTTCCTTTGGAGAGAGACTAGGAGCCAATAAATAAACATAAAACACTCATAAGTCTACATCCTGTGCCACAGGAACTTTGCCCTGTCCCTCTGCCTGACCCTCTAAGACCTGAATCCTCTTTGTTTGGAAGGTGCCATAGGCTGCCAGCAGGGAGTTGCATGGTCCCCAGCCCCTGACTGACTCGGAGATGGAGGGCACTCTGCCCGCGCCTGCGGGCCCGTCCCAAGCCTGAGCTGCTCGATGCAGGACACGTCCGCTCTCAGCTTCTGTCAGGCTCCTTCCTCTCGCCCTCTCTCTGCCGCTCCACCTGTGCCAATCACCCTTAGCGCATCCCTCCCACCCTCCATGTCCTGGGCCCAGCAGATAGGAAAGAACTCTTGCTGGTCACCTTCACGGGGCATTTGCCAAGGGCTCACTGACTCCCGAAGTCCCCTCCAAGAGGCAGGTCCCACTATTCTGCCCACTTTACAGCAAGAAAGTTAACACTTGGAGAAGTAGAATAACTTGCTCGATCAAGGTCAGTGACAGAGGCAGGAATACAACTCATGTCAAGGAAAGGTGTGCCAACAGTCACCTTGAGCGGCACTCATTCCCGAGTGGACCTGCCTAACTCCTAAGGGTTGGTTGGATGTAGATTCAGGCTCTGCGCCCTTATGAAAATAAAAAATTAAAGAAGAAATTAAAGAACCACACAAATCTCAAAGATTTCTAGAGTGCTGACTCAGGATCTGGCATTGGCCTGGGGACCATGATGGAAGCCGCTCAAGGTACTGCACTTGTATTGAGCACTTACTCTCTACCAGGTACTGTGCTAAGTACCTCCACTTGGAGTTCCTAGGACACGCAGTGCTGGTTCACTCCTGTATGCCCTCGCCCTGCTGTTCCCTCTGCCTTGATCTCTCCTTCCTCTCTTCTATCTCATTTCTAGGTGTCCAGGTTCAGCTCCGAGGTGGTTCCCAGGAAGTCTGCATCCCCAGTTCCCTCATGGCCCCCATCACTTTATTGTAATGGCCTATTTATGAACGTCTTTCCCTCCACTCAGGGCACTCCCTGTGGACATGGATGTGCTTTGTACATCTTTGTCTTTCCCACACCTAGAGTCACACTAAGCATACAGCAGGGGTGCTTAAAGATTTGTTTACCTAAATCAAGAGTTGGCAAACTAAGGCCACATCCAGCCTTTGGCCTATTTTTGAATGGTCCCTGAGCTAGAATGATTTTTACATTTTTAAAGGGTTGTAAACAAAACAAGAGCAGAAATATGCAACAGAGACCATATGTGGTTCTGCAAAGCCTAAAATATTTACTATCTGGCCCTTTACAGAAAAAGTGTGCCAACCCTTGTTCTAAGTGTTGAAACTAAGTCTTGAGGGGCAGGTGGGATGGGGGAGCTACTGGGACGAGCGGGGCTCAGTCTGACCCCAAGGAGCCAATCTGGCTGCAGGAGACGGGAGCCACAGGAACAGGGAGAGAGTGAATAATGCCAGATGCGGTCAGAGCAGGGGATGCTCAAGACATATTTCACAGAGGCAGCTGAGTTCAAAGGGTGAGTAGGAGTTCCGCAGTCACTATAAATAGAAGGCTTTCCCAGCTGAAGGACAGGACATAAAAGCTCAATGAAATAAGAGGCCCCGTATAAAGAAGACAATATCGGAGAAATCACACCATCCACTGTGGAGAAGTACAGGTGTGAATGTGAGCACATGCATGTGTGTGCTGGAGCTTGTTCATTACCTGTCATGATTTTTTTAAAAGCACACACAGGTTGTTGGTGAGACGAGAACCAGGGCAAACAGTCCAAGGGAGGCAAAGAGCAAGAACTAGACCAGAGAAACATAGCAAACGGCACTAATTGATCACCACCGTCTTTCACGAGCGGCTTGGATGTAGCTTCCAATGCCTCTCCACCCAAGCTCTGGCCCCCTCTGCCCACTTGGCGTTGAAGCAGATGTAACCTACTTGCCGTCTCAGACTAGATGGAGTCCCCAGACTCTTGGCATCACAGGGGCTTTAAGGAGAGGGGCCAGGAGGGCTGGCCTAGCCAGGTGGGCTGCACTGGGGAGAGGGCGGGGCTGGAAGGACACGCCAGGCTCCTCCATTAACTGCCTTGACATTCCAAGGGGGCTGGATGAACCAGACTGTGGCTGGAAAGCGCTTAGGCCAGGCTGCCGGGGAAGACAGGGTGTCATTATTTATTTATACAAAGTGCTCCACGGTGGTGATTTCTTTTTTAATAATTTCCTGTGGGCTCAGAGGTGCCCACAGCCACGGCCCCACCTCTTCGGCCTCTCCCGCCTCCTCCATGGCCCAGCTGCAGCTTCAAAGCCTCGCCTTTGCTTTGGGGGCGGGGGACCCAGCAATTAACGCCTGCCTCCTCCCTCCTCTGCCCAGCGAGTCACAGACATGGCTTGGTCAGCAGCCCCTTCCGGCTGGCTTGGTGCCTGAGGACTCCAGGCCCCCTCTGTGCAAGGCTGCGGGCAGCCTTGGGTGAAGAGGTGCGGACAGGCTGTGTCTTCTCCTTGGAACGCGACAGGAGAGAGCACAAGTCCTCCCTCCGCAGAGCTCCCGGGGCAGAAGCAGGCACGGCGTCACCCCCGCAATGAGGGAGCTCGCGCCGCGTAGGGACCCCTCGGAGACACCGGGGGCAAAGCGGTGAAGAGGAGAGGCCCGTGCCCTTCCTCCTGGACCTCACAGGGAATCCGGCGTGGGGAGGCTGAGACCACCCGGGGAGTTCAAGGTTAGGCGAAGAGGCAACACGCCCAGACCTCGGGGGTTGAGAAGGGCTAGAGGAACTGGGGCCTAAGCAGAGATACAATGGGTCAGGGGGAGCCACTGGCGGTGAGTACGGAGGTGTGGGTGGAGAGCATTCCAGACAGAGTGATGGGGAGGCCAGAGTGTGCGTGTGCGTTTGAGGGACTGAGGTTCAGAAAGGCTGGGTCACAGAGCGCAAAGTGGAATGATGAGAATGGACCGCAATCTGGTAGGAGCCAGATCCCGTGGGACTTTGCGGCAAGTTGAAAGCAGTAAGACTTTTCCCGAGAGCATCGGTGGTCATAATATGCAGGGGAGAGGTGTGATTAGATTAGCGTTTTAGAGAAACTTGAAATCTGGATGACAAGTGGGAGAACATGTCTGACCTACTGGGCATCACCCAGGACTAGGGAGGAATGAGTCTCACCACCATCATGGGCAAGCTGGGTCCACTTGTGTGAACCTGGACTTAAAAGGGTGTTGAGGGCTTCCCTGGTGGCGCAGGGGTTGACAGTCCGCCTGCCGATGCAGGGGACATGGGTTAGTGCCCAGGTCCGGGAAGATCCCACATGCCGCGGAGCAGCTGGGCCCGTGAGCCATGGCCGCTGAGCCTGCGCGTCCGGAGCCTGTGCTCCGCAACGGGAGAGGCCACAACAGTGAGAGGCCCGCGTACCGCAAAAAAAAAAAAAAGGGTGTTGAGGGACTTCCTTGGCGGTCCCTCTGCCCTTCCATTGCAGGGGGCGCGGGTTCAGTCCCTGGTCAGGGAACTAAGATCCCACATGCCGCTCGGCACAGCCAAAAAAAAAAAAGGGTGTTGAATGACCCGGGATTTACTAAGAGAAAAGGGAACAGGACAGGGTAGGACCCTCTGACCAAGCTCAAACCACTCAGCCAGGTGCCTCTGGCTCAAAACCCCCTTGCTCACAAGTACTGAGTTACCTCACAGGCAGCTGTCAGCAGCGGAGGAAGGAGAGAAAGGCTGTGAGCGGCATGGCACCCCATCTGGCACTTAGTAGGTGATCTATATAGTTAGCAGCCGTATAGAGCATCCTGTGTACCGCGCACTGTGCTTTACATACATTAACTATTCTGTCACGCTGAGGCTCTATGAGAGAGGTGCTATTGTATTCCACATCTTACAGATGCTCACACTGAGGCCCAGAGAGGGTAAGTAACTTGTCTGAGGCTGTGTAGCAAGTAAGTGGTAGAGCCATTTAAAACGAATGAGTGAGGGAAGGAAGACTAGAACAAGAAAGGTCATCTGGGGCTTAGGGAGAAGCAAGTGAGATGAAATGGAGCTGAAGAGACCAAGACGATGGCAGTAAATGTCGGCGCCTTGCAGATCTCTTGTGCAATTAAATGACTTTTATACAGAAAGGCCCAGTACAGCTTCTGACACTAAGGAGTAGCTCAATAAACCTTAGCCGCCGGCTGCACCCTCTCTGCAGCTGGTGCATCAGCCAGAGCTCTCCACCTCTCTTATCGCCAAAGCGGGTGGTCACTTGTCCATCCCTCCATTCCTCCATCCATCCATCTGTTTGTCCTTCACCTTACTGGTACCCCAAGAGGATGGACAATACATGAAAACCCAAGCTCTCCTAGTTGTCTTCCACAGGCCTGCAGTGTAGAGGGAATCACTTCTTAACAATGAAACAGGACATTCTTCTCAACAACTAGTGTTCTGTCTCAGAAACCTATTTACTACTGCCAGGGAGCCAGCACTCTCACCTCAGGGCGCAGATGAGTTGATGGGAAAGCACCTGAGTTCTGGGCAGCCACAGCTTGTGCACCAGGGCAAGGTGGCCCAGTGCCCACCTCCTCAACCCTGCCTGGAAACAGGGGTACATGAAGGGCCTGAACGAGGAGGGACAGAGAGGGGGATCCCACCCTGGACTGAGATGATTCAAGATCAGCATTAAGCTGTAAACACACTTTAAGCCACTAGGCTATAGAACCAAGGTTACGTTTTTGAAAAAAAATAAATTTATTTATTTATTTTTGGCTGCGTTGGGTCTTCGTTGTGGTGCGCGGGCTTCTCACTGCGGTGGCCTCTCTTGTTGTGGAGCACAGGCTCAAGGCTCGCTGGCTTCAGTAGTTGCAACACGCAGGCTCAGTAGTTGCAGCACGCAGGCTCAGTAGTTGTGGCGCACGGGCTTAGTTCCTCCGCAGCATGTGGGATCTTCCCGAGCCAGGGCTTGAACCCCTGTCTGGTGCATTGGCAGGTGGATTCTTTTTTTTTTTTTTTTTTTTTTTGTGGTACGCGGGCCTTTCACTGTTGTGGCCTCTCCCGTTGCAGAGCACAGGCTCCGGACATGCAGGCTCAGCGGCCGTGGCTCACGGGCCCAGCCGCTCTGCGGCATGTGGGATCCTCCCGGACCGGGGCACGAACCCGTGTCCCCTGCATCGGCAGGCGGACTCTCAACCACTGCGCCACCAGGGAAGCCCCTTGCAGGCGGATTCTTAACCACTGCACCACCAGGGAAGTCCCCCAAGGTTACTTTTTAAGGCAATTGATGGAAATAGCATTTTATATGGGAAGTGCAGATCTTACTTATATGTGATTTTTTAAAATATTGTCTTTTATACATTCCCAAACAGTTCCCTTCCTGCTCTGCCTGCTCAGATTCCCTCCCTCCTCTGCCCTTCCTCCTCCCTGGAGGTGTCCTCTTGGACCTGGGAGGACAGGCAGAGGGGAGACATTCAGTGGGCATGGGGGATCCAGGATGGGTCCTCCCCCAGCCCTCCGGACCCAGACCTGGGCCCTACAACCCACCAGCTGAGAGGTCTCCTCATCGTCACTCTTCCCCCACCCTCTGGTGCCCCTAAAGCACACCTGTAGGGGGGATTTGGGAGGCTTTGGCTAAGACAGGCTCCAAGGGAACTGAGAGCTATAAGGGAGGTGGATGGGAGTGTAGAAAAAACAGGCAAGCAAACACCTTGAGATGTGTGACTGTGGACTTTGAGTCCCTTTCATGGTGCTTGAGAAATACAAATAAAGGACTTGAGCTATGTTGAAATTTCTTTTGGCTTCTGAACTGTGTTCTTTTAACCATGACACCGTTCTGGTATAGAAACCTATAAAACACACACTGATCCTCACCCAGGGGGTTCTCCAGTTCCTCAGAGACTAGGCATTGATTTGCCTCATTCAATCATTTATTCATCTATTCGCTTAACAAGCTCTTAACAAGCACCTAGCATATTCTAGGACTAGTGCTGGGCACAGGGGACCCAGGATGGTTCCTCCCCCAGTCTCCCAGCCTTGAGCCCTACAACCCACCAATCAAGCAGTCTGCTCATTTTCACTCTTTTCTCCCACCTCCTGGTGCCTCCAAAGCTCACCCGTGGGTGCTGGCCATCCCGACTGGTGATCTCAGGCCTGAAGAAGTTGCCAACCTTCCACCTGTGCCCCTAGTCAGATGCCACGCTGAAATTATTTGTTCACGCATCCATCTTCCCTTCCTGACTATGAGCGTTGCAAGGTCAAGGGCCACGTCTTACTGAACTTTAAATACCCAGAGCCCAGCACAAGGTCTGGCACAGGGCAGGCATCAGTGAGTAATTGCGGAATTTTGAAATATCTGTTTGGTCTCTTCCATCAGCCAGAAAAGCAGAGCAGGCACATCCTATGTGCAAGGCACTGGCTCTGAGGCCTGGCCGGTGAACACGGCGGACGTGGTCACTGCGTCCAAGAGTTAGCAGCTTCTTGGGACACTGACAACGGGAACAGACAGCAGAGGGGCTGAGCCCAGGCTAGGGGTGGGGGAATTGGGGTGGGGTGAGAGGTGGGCTGGGGAAGGCTTTCTGAAGGAAGTGACATTTAAATCAAGTAGGAACTAGCTAGAATCAGCAGTTTTCAGTGCTGGTTGCATATAAAAATAACCTGGAGAACGACATAAAAATACTTGTGAAAAGGCCTCACCCCCAGAAACTGTGATGCTTTTGGCTTGGGGTGAGGCCCGAACATCATCTTTTTTTTAACTTCCTCAAATGATCCTCATGTGAGAGGCCAGGGTGAAGTCTCATTAAGTTTCATGAAGGCAGAGGGGGAGGTCGAGGGGTGGCGTGAGCAAGAATATTCCAGGCCAGCCTGTGTAAAGGTCCTGAACGGGAAGAGAGCATATGGCGTAGCCTGGGAACCGAAAGAAGTACAGTAAGGTGGAGGCGAAGACAGGGGAGAGAGGGCATCATCACAGATCCAGCCATCAGTGCCCACCGAGTCCGCAAGCTCTACAGGCTGCCTGGGAGCCTACTCGGCTACAGGGGAAAAGCAAATACTCAGGGCTCAGGCCACCCATGTGTGAGGTCATTACCCCAAATCCCCCTTGACAATAGCAATACCGAGTGGTGGTTATTCTCTGCTGTAGACAGGCTGCTGGAAGAGGTGCCGTGAAAACATCTAGCCAGTTGGGACTATGGTGGCACCAGGAGCTCCCACTGGTTTCTGCAAAGGCTTAATGTGGACCTTTACACCATTCCAGATACTGATTCAGGGAATCTGGCTTCCATTATACATGGTGGGCCCCACCCCAGACCAACTCAATCAGAATCCCTGGCTAGTGAAGCCAGTGAAAAACCCATGGTGAGATATTAGAAGCTGGCTGCTATAGCGGAAAGAGCACGTGATTTTAACATCAGAGAAAACTAGGTTCAAATTCTGGCCCTGAGACTTTGCTACGTGCACTCACACAGGTATTGAACCTTTTGGAAGCTCAGCTGTATTTTATTTGCAGAAGGAGATTCATAATACCTCCCTCGTAGGCACGTGGGAGTGGCGGGGGTCCAATCCCCTGCGATGGAAGGGTGTGATGATGACGATGGGGTAATGATGGTGATAATGATGCTATTTCATTCTTTGAAGTTATGTTGTGGTTCATAATCTGAGCACGAAATAATCTTCAAGCATGGTTGTAATTGATCACACATATCATACTCGCATTTTAGACTTTGGTTGATCTAAAAAGTTCTTTATAAGAAGATTGCTGAGAGCACTCGCCTAATGTTTCATTATTAAATTGATTCTATCGGGCTTTTCTGCTCTTCCAAGAAAAGGTGATAAACATTTTGGATGGTGAGAAGTTTGAGATATGTTTGTCCTCAAATCTCTATCTTATGAACCAGAAATGAACGGATCACAAGAGCAATGGTGACTGTGTGTTTAAAATCTCTTAAGGCTTTTACATATATTGATTTTGATTTGAGCAACAACCTTGCCAGGTAACTATTAATATCTCTGTTTGCAGAAGAGCCAGTTCCTTAGAAAAAACAAGCCACGAGGCTCTTCCTTGAGCTTCCTGAACAGAGCTGTCATGGGATAAGGAGAGCCTCATAAGCTGTAGAAGGCCATGTACGGGGGTGTCAGGCAAGCACGCCACTCCCTGCCCCCAACCATGCCCCATCTGCTTCTCAGCCTCAGAAATAGCATCCTCTCCAGAGGCCTGAAAGGAGTGCCGGGTAACAGTGAGCTGGGGAGGAAAAGAGGACCCTGGCTGGTCGACTGCAGCCCAGAGAGTCCAGGGGCCACAGGGTAGAAGCTGCTGTCCCTGAAGCGGGCCCAGCACGCCTCTTGACTTCTCAGTTTTGTTAAGTGGTCATTTTTGTTCTCTTAACCTCTCCCCCAAGCCCCCACCCCCAGGAAATACAGCACTAGTGATAAGCTCCTTGGCTTTCAAGTTTCACAGTACCCAGGTCTGAATTCCAGCTCTGCTACTTACTAGCTGTGTGACTCGAGCAAATTATTTAATTTCTCTGAATTCCAGGTTTCTCTTCTGTGAGGTAGAGACAATCTATCCCTCATACAGCTGCTCTGAGGACTGAACATGAGGACGCTTATGAATATGTCTTGTACGTTGCAAGAGCACGATAGGTGTTCAATAAATGTTCATCTGTTCCCTCTCTTTCCTTGGGCAGGTAGAGCTCAACATTCTCCTCCATGGCAAGGGCCTCTTGGCATCTTGAAGCCCTCGGGGTTCAAATTCAAACAGGTTGAGTCTTGAGATTGGGGCGATATCTAGCTCTCCGTTTTCTACTGAAATTCAGAGTTCTATCACCCACCCCTTCTCAAAGCTTGCCAGAATCCCTAAGGATGGCAGCCTCATTTCTCCTGTCCTGGGAGACTTGTTTCTCTGGTCAACCTTGTAACTGTCCTATGGGCTTGAGGGAGGAAGTGCTTCTCTAAGTGGTTCTAAATTAATCTTGGACTCATGACCTCTCCATTAATAGACAGCAGACCAGTCATGGTCTAGGACACGCAACAAGATGACTAAAGGCTCAGGGACAGCAACGAAGAAACACAGGCATGGCCAAGAAACTGACAGATCTGGTTTGTCTTCAGTTTGAGGTCCCCAAGAGCTGCCCCCATGCCCAGCTGTGGGACTGGCATCCATGTGACAAAGGGTCAACTTTCTCCTCTCACTCAAAAGAGCCTTCAACCAAAGAGTCTAGGCTAAAAGAACGAGGCCCAGAGAAGGGATCCAGGGCCGGTCGAAGACCCACCTTTCAAGTCTGATCTCCCCCAGAGACTGGGATCAGGCTTCACCTTCCCCCTTGAAGGATGGCCTGGTCCCTTTCCTGTGCAGTCATGGCCTTATTTACCCTGTTGGCAGGGGGTGACGGCAGAGAAGGTTCCATTTCATGCAACAGACCGGCTTAGTTGGCAGTGGCTTTCTGGAGCCCTGTGCTGTGTCTGGGCTCCACAAGGAGGAGTGCTGTCATTAATCAGTGATGTCTGCCATGGGGATGGGAGTGGGAGGGGCAGCCACATGCCACACACTTGCCATTCCTGTCCTAGAGCAGAGAACCTGCACAGTGCGAGTCCATATGCCTAACATCAAAGGTATGTGGATGCTATTATATGAAAGGCATTTTGCTCTGCTGAGAACTTTGATGGAATCTGAGAGGAGGTTAAGAGCAAAGGGCTGGGGAAACTTGAATTGGTCTGAATAATAGAGGCAGAAGATACTGGAGTTTCCCCGCTTATCTGGAAGGAAGTAGAGGAGGATCAGAAATGAGAGTAGGAAGAAAAGAGAATATGTTACCAGCATGGTGTGGGGCTGGGGGAAGCAGACAAACCGTTCGGGGGGTGTGGGAGGCAGGGGACCACAGGAGTGGTTTGTGATGGCTCTGGAGTCAGACTGCCTGAGTTCGGTTCTTTAGCTCTGCTACTTCCTGGCTGTGTTGTAACCTCGAACACATCTCTTATCCTCCCGAAGCCTCAGTTTAATCTATACATTGGACACATCAATAGTGTCTAATTCCTAGCGTCGCGGGGACAATCAAATCAGGTCATACAAATGAAGTGCTTAGTACAATGCCTACCATGTAATAAGGAGCCCGTAAACATCAGCTTTGGGTATTTTTATTTCTCGCCCCCATACAGTATCTAACGTTCAATACAAAGTTACATGCATTTCTGAAATACATACCCCCTTCTCTGTCTCGCCAGCAAATCTTTCGTATACTCTACACACATATGCATCGCCTTGTGTGAAAGAGATTGGGTTTCCAACCCAGACAATGTGATGCAGAGTCAACATGGGCAGAGTGGGGAAATGACCATTAAACTAAGAGGCAAGAGTGCGGTACTTGAGGGAACTGTGCAAATGGCTCTCTTATCATGACCCCAGCTAGGAATTGATTGAAACTGGGGAGAGCCTTGGACCTCCACAGGGCATGGAGTGTGGTGCTCAAGCTAAGTGTAAGTGGTCCCCTGAATCGGGAGGGCCCTAGCTGGCAGCAGGGCACACATATATGATATCAGGCAGTCATGTGGCAAGGGGAAGGTACACCAGGCCTGGGAAGGTAGCCAAAAGATACAGTCCACTTGTCACTGGACCTGGGGTCTGAGTGTCTCAGGCATGGGTGAGACAGGTGGGGCTGCTGTAGGAAGTTCTGCGCTTCCACAGGAATCCCTGAGCCCATGGGCACAGCTTCATCATAGGGAAGTGGCTGAACGGAAAGAAGGCTCCAGGGCAGGCCTGTCTGGTGCCACTGGGGTGCCGGCTCTGCAGGGCCACACAACCGTCCCTCCAGATGCCTGGCATGTGGTGGTTGGCAGGGATGGGAGGACAGTCAGGGCCATGAGACCCACCTGGAGTCTGAAAGGTTGAAAGGCAGGTGGAAGTAACAATTGTCATTCTCATATTTGCTTCCCAAACCTCCCTCACCTGAAGTTCGGGAGACCTGGGTTCCAATCTGCCCTTGGCCACTAATTCATTAAATGCTTTAGTCTCCTAATCCATTATATGAGACAAACATTTCATGTCCTACCTAACCACAGATTGTCATTTGAATCAGACGGAAACAATGAAGGAACACAAACAATGAAATCCATTGAGTATTAAAAGTCAGACTCTGCTCAACATTTTCATACTTGTTCTCTTATTTAGAATAATAGTAACTGTCCACACTGGGCATAATGTCCTGACTTCTCACACGAGGACACTGAGACATAGAACATTTAAGAAACTTATTCCAAGTCACACAACTAGGAAGGAGACAAAGCCAGGATTAAAATCCAGGCCTCACTGGCCATCAAACTCCTATTCTTACCTTCACACTTCAGTTTCAAAAGCCCTCTGGCGAGTTAAAAACACCATACAAACAGAAGATACCCATGCATCTTGTTATATGCTGTTTTGTTTTGTTTTTTTTTTTTTTGTGGTATGCGGGCCTCTCACTGCTGTGGCCTCTCCCGTTGCGGAGCACAGGCTCCGGACGCGCAGGCTCAGTGGCCATGGCTCACGGGCCCAGCCGCTCCGCGGCATGTGGGATCTTCCCGGACCAGGGCACGAACCCGTGTCCCCTGCATCGGCAGGCAGACTCTCAACCACTGCACCACCAGGGAAGCCCTATATGCTATTTTTGACTGAATCATTTCAACACACCCAGTATCAATAGCGACACTGTAATAATAGCCAAAAAATGGAAGCAACCCAAGTGTTCATCGGACGAATGGATAAACAAAACGTGGTATATCCATACAAGGGGATATTATTCAAGCTTAAAAAGCAATGAAATTCTGACACATGCTATGACATAGATGAACCTTGAACACACTGTGATAAGTGAAATAAGCCAGACACAAAAGGAAAAACACTGTATGATTCCATTTATATGAAGTACGTAGAGCAGTCAAAATCAGAGAGACAGAAAGTAGAATGGTGTTTGCCAGAGGGTGAGGGCTGTGTGTACGGGTAGACATTTTATTGTTTCATGGGTACAGAGTGTCAGTTTGGGAAGAGAAAAGTCCGGGGCGTGGATGGTGATACTGGTTGCACAACGGTGTGAATATTAATGCCACTGAACTGTACACTTAAAAGTGGATAAAATGGTAAATTTCAGGTTATGTGTATTTCACCACAATTTAAAAAAGAGGGACACTGCCCCAAAGCTCCATGTCCCCTCAATTGTTAGTGTTTTCACAGATAAAGGCTATTAGTATCACTACTGCTACTGCTATAATTAGAAGGGCAATTCTCCATTCTCTAGTGGGGCTACACCGGCCTCACATCAGAATCTCAGAGCGGCAGACGGAACGTGGTTTAGAAATTGTATCCAATACTGTAGTCTTATATTGAGAAAGTAAACAGAGTTACCTATTGCTTTTGTAATACACCTTGTGTAAATCTTCCAGGCTGGGCTGACATGGAGTCAGAAGGGTTGAGGAACCCTGAGTCAAAGTATCCGAAGCCGGGGGTGGTTGGTCACCTCCGGTTTCTGTTCGGATCTGCGGGCCCCTCCGCATGTGTTCGCCATCCCCTCCTCCCCAGTGCCCTGCACACCTCCAGTTACTCCCGACCTCACCTAGTGCTGCTATCTCCCTTGTTTTCTTCTGGAACCCACCTCTTGTTGCCGCCTGGATGTCAATTTCAGGAGCCTGTGAGTCATCATGTCCAGACCAGGAAGCAGTGAGTATAGTGGTGACTCATCCGAAGCCGCACAGAAAAGGGAACAGACAGCACAGGTGACGGCCTCCCCGATGGAGGCCCCACCCGCCAGGGAGGTCCAGCCTGCTGGGGCAGCCCCTGGGAGGCAGTGGTCTGGTGAGGTCAGCATAAAGCCAGCCTGCTACCTCCTGTCCAGCAGTGCTGTTTGTCTGGCCTTTGCTGTGTTGTCTAACCTGATATTATCTAGGGCACTGGACCTGTGTTTACTTTGAACAGCTTCGCCTGCCAGATTCATGCTGGGGAAGGGAACACAAACACAGAGAAAGAGGGGACGCCTGCGGTACTCCTCCCAGAACATTTTCTTTCCAAACAAGAGTTGTTTGCCTTGAAAGGCTCAATTTCTTAACGGCAGGCAGAGAAATGATCAATAGGGTAATCATAAGAGTAATTCCGTTCCGTGCAGGGCTCACTAAATTCAGGTATTATACAGGCACTTCACACAGAATAACTCACTAAGGCCTCACAAGAACTGTGTGGAGTAAGAGATCCATTTTACTGATGGGGAAACTGAGGCCCTCAGGGACCGAGTCACTTGCAAAGGGCTACACTGCTAGCAAGTGATAGGGTCAGGATTTGAACTCAGAAAGTCTGCTTTGGGCCTCTTGTCTTTAATGTCTCAAGGAAACTGAGGTCCAGATGAGGGAACCATCCTTGATTCCACCCTCTCTCTTGCTTTGCAACCCATATCAATCCATCAGCTTGTCCTTTTGGTTCTGCCTCCTAAATACATCTCAAATGTGTCCCAGGATTGTCCAGACCACCATCAGCTCTTGCCTGAATTCCTGCAATTTCCCCATAAGAGATCTCCCTGCTTCTACTCTGACCACACTCCTCCCAGCCCACTGTCCATATGTGAGCCAAAGTCATCTTTCACTGTTAGAAATCAGAGCAGGTCACCCCTCCCACCCCATGCTGCCCCCACCATCTGGCCATATCTTATGCTTCCCTTGCCCACCACCCACTCCACCTGACCCGGCCTCCAACGTTTGCCAAGCTCTTCCCAGTACTTGGCCTTCACACACACTCCTCCCTTTACCTAGGGCTTGCTGGTTCCTTTTCATCCCAGAGGTCTGTGGTGTAAATGTCAACTCTTTACAGCCACCTTCCTTGACTCCTTGTACAACCAGATTCTCCTCTGTTTCCTTCACAGTATCACAACTCGAAAATGTATACTTACACCTCTTTATTTCTACCCATCTTCCCCACTGGACTCTAAGTGTCACAAGATCAAGGACGTGCCTCTTGAAGTCACTGATGTATTTCCAGGGCCTGATGTTAGGACAACAGAGTACACTTGAACCGCTAAGTATCCGTTCCCAGAATATTTTTGCTGATTTCCGTCTCCCCCAGGACCAGGGCAGAGATATACCTGGTTTCCTGACTCCACAACCTTCCTCTGGCCCCAGTGGGGCACACTTGATTCTAAATGTCAGCTCAATTCTAATCAGTGGTGCACTGGTACCTTGGCTCTCCAGGAAAAGATAATTCCCGATTTGTAGCCCTTGCTGATTTCCATGGTGTGAAGACTCCCACTGTAGCTGATTTCAAGCAACAAATGCGATGTCAGTGAAAGCAGAGTCGGGAAGAAATGCATGCATTAGCTTTTGTGAGCCAGGAAGAGCCTGTTCCAGCGCACCGCTGGGCTCATCCAGGCCCAGAGTCCCTCTTATCTTAAATAAGGGGATTTGAGGAGTTTGACTTCCACACTCAAAGGGCATGCCAAGAAGTCCCCTCTTTGCCTGCCCTGCCTTTGATTAGGTGGCACGGATTGGGTGCTATGGCTCAAAGTTCAGACATCAGTGTCTATAATGTGTCTATAAAGGCTCCCTTGCCTTTCAGCTATGCGATTCTTAATAAATCGCACGGCTTTCTAAGACTCACTTTCTTCACCTGTAAAGTGGAGATAATACTGGTACCTATATGGTTGTCATGACAATTACATGAGCTTCTATGTGTAAAGTGCTCACTATAGAATAGTGGTTAAAAACCTGAACTCTGGGGTCAGACAGCTTGGGTTCAAATCTCAGTTCTGCTGCTTATTAGATGTGTGACCTTAGGCAGGTTACTTAACCTCTCTGTGCTTCAGTTTCTTAAGATATAAAATGGAATAATAAGAGTACCTGCCTCATAGAGTTGTGAAAAGTAATTAGAGAGTAAACATAGAATGCGTAGCATAGAATAAAAGCTATTATTATTGGGGATTAAATGGCAATAGTAGATATAAAAGTCCTTAGCACAGTATCTGGTACTCAGTAAGTGCTTGATAAATAACAATTTTCATTATTAATAATACCTGATCCTAGGCTGTGTTCCCCAGTCCAAGTCTCTACCTTGTCCCAGATCTAATACTTTGGTCTCTATCACCCCATGCCTCTGCCCCTGATGTGATGATGTGTCCAGAAAGCTGTTCCCATCCGTCACTACAGGCTCCTCTTCCTGGTGAGGTCTCATCACTCGGACTTGTTGTTTATCTCATCTCTCAGGATACCCAGCTCTTGTTCATGCCTTCCTGCCCTGTTTCCTGCCTGTGCAGGGCTCTGGAGCCCCAGGGAAGCCAACATGCCTTGCTTGGGGGCTGAAGGACATTAGCACAGGCTTCCAGTCAAGGTCTCCCTGTCTGGTCTATCCTGCCTGCTGTCACTTACCCACGTGTTCCTGGCCCTCTCAGGATATAGGGCTGGCGTGGTTTCAGGCAGCCTAAAGAAGTGGGCAGCATAAGGATGATGGGAAATGGGCAGAAACTCAGATATAGGCACATTTCCCTAATATTCAGAACCCACTTGAAGATCAGCCCTGGGCGTGGCATAATCAAAAGAAAATGGATATGGAAAGTTGATGGGAATTCAAATCCTCAGCTACATACCTACCATCTCTGAACCAGATTTATGTATGTATGTGTGTATATTAGATGTGTAAAATAAGTTCTACCTGCTTAGCTGCATTGAGAAATACAAACAGACAAACAAACAAACAAACAAAAACCATACATAGGTACCTGCCACAAACTGGATGCTCAGAAAGGAATGACCAGGATGGTAGCCTTTTTAGGCTACCCTAGACTCTCCTGCTTTTTCCAAATTGAAATATTGGGGGGCCAGTTTGAGCCCTTGGTCTGATTCTTCTCTAGTCATACTCAATCACAGTTCCCATGAATTTAAATGTCCAGGTTTACATCCCCAACCCAGACAGCTCCCCTCAACTCTGAATCTGTAAGGCTAACTTCCTGCTCAACAGTATCACCTGGATGTCTAGAAGGCACCTCACTACATCATAGCCAAGTCAGAACTCCCCCTCAGGCCTTCCCCTCCCCAGAATTTTTCATCTGAATAAACGGCTTCTCCATGGACCCAGCTGTTCAGGTTGAAAGTTCAGGTGAGAGCCTGGATGCTTTGTCTCTCACACCACACAACCAAAGCATTAGCAAACACCGTCAGCCCTACCCTTAAAATATATACTGAATCTGATCACTTCTTAACTTCTCCACTGTCACTAGTTTAGTCAGACGACCATCAACCATCATTTCTGTCTCTAGAGCACTGCTATTCCTAAGGAATCACTTGAGTCTGCAGATTCTGAGTACATGGGGGCAAGGCCTGGGGGTCTGCATTTCTAGCATGTTCCCAGGTGATGTGGGTGTTGCCAGTTCCCTGGGCCACATGGAGAAACGTCCATCTTCTAACGAGTCTCCCTGCTTCCACTCTTGCCCACTTTCTCCTCAGTAGCTAGAGGGATCCTACAAAACATAAAACAGATCAAGTCACTCCCTTACTCAAAACTCTCCAATATCTTCCCTTCAAACAGGGAGTGAAATCCAAAATGTCAAGCCGACCCGCAAGTCTCAGCATGGTCTGGCTCAGGGCTCCCTCCCCAACCTCAGTGCGAGCATCTCCCCTGCACTCACTCTTGCTGCATTTCACCAGGACGGCCTTCTCTCTGTCCCTCAAACATACCACACACACCAAGCTGCCTCCTCTCTCAGGGGCTTTGCATGGGCTATTCCCTCTGCCTGATGAACGCTGAGCTGGAGAGTCCAGTACAGCCTGAAGCCCCGTGAAAACCAGTGAGACGGGTTCCCTTGTGAGATATGGGATGGGCCTTTGCCACTGAGGATTGACCCTGGGGCTCCTCCCGCAGCCAGTCTCCCTGGAAATGGAGGTCCCTATGCACTGTCACTCAGCGCTCTGCATTTTGTCATTTCCATTTGCTGTTTAGAGAGAAATTCAGCTTGAAGCCGCGATGTGAGATAACCATAATGCCGCAAGGCCACTGGACAGAAAGATCTTCCTGAGGCAAATGCCCTGCAAATGATCCCCCTGCCCCCATCAGACATCTGTCCCCCTGGAAACTAAGAGAACAGCTGGACAATCTTCCTTCTCCAATCAAGGGCCCAGAGGTGTGTTTGACCTCTGCAGTCACCCCTAAAGTTCTAGCCTGTCAGGTCATCCAGGTGAGAGGAGGAAAGCAGAGGTTCAGGTCCCAGCCCTGCCAGCCAGGATTGTGTTACCAAGGGCGAGTTCAGTCAGCTCTCTAAGCCTTGTGTTCCTTGTCTGTAAAATGGGTATAGCAGTGGTTTGCTACCTCACATGATTATAAACGTATTCATATGCATGATGCACTTACAATGGGGCCTGGCACACAGCAAGCGCCCGATAAGCGTTAGTTATTATTGTCATGCCTCATTATCTCTGGTATCTTCCGGTAACATGGCAACCAGGGCGGCCGAGTTGGATGGCAAGAGCATGACGTTTCGATGCCAGGCACGTCTGGGTTTGAAGCCCAGCTCTGCCTGGCCGCATGTCTTTGAATAAGTAGCTTCACCTCAGTTTTCTCATCTGCAAAGTGAGGATATTAATAGCAACCTCCTGGGTACGTGAGGAGGATTCATAAGGACACAAATGTAAACCGCCTGGCACTTAGTTGGGGCCTAATAAACGCTAGTTCCCTCCCTCTTGTCCTCCTTTACCTCCCTCTGGATCTTGCTCTGCATTCACAGTCCTTTTTTTTCCCCTCTTTACTGTCACACTGAATAAATGAATACATTAAGTTAGTTCCAGCAGATACTTTAAGAATCCAGGCTGGTACATTTCCCAGGTTTCGCAGCCACCCATCATGAAACATTAACAAGAGCACTTAAAGAAACACAGCGCAACAGAGATAGAGCGGAGCTTCTCCATGGCTCCGTGGCTCTTGTGCAAATGTCACCTGTTATTAAGGCCAAGGGCAGGAGAGGCTGAGATGTGGGGGAGCCCTAAGCGGAGCCCAGAAAAAGGATGGGGATTGAGAAGCTGACTGTGCACAGCTAGGGTTCAATGCTGGGCAACTTTCTGCCTTCCCCGGTGGTTTGTAAAGAAAAACCAATGCTTCGTAGTCTCAGAAAAGGTGGAAAATACCTAAATAATCTTCAACAGGGAGCTAAAGAAATTATAGTCTATGAATACTTTGCATCCATTAGAAGGAAAGAAGTGAATTTATATGCACTGCCATGGAAAGCTGCCAAGTGAAAAAGCGAGGAGGAGAATGCTATGTATGGGATGGTTCCATTTACGCGAAAAAAGCTCTGTAGTCGTATATGGACATAGACGCGTGTAAATGTGTGAGCTGTTCACAGTGGTTATCCAGGCAGGGGGAGGGCATTCAAGGCAGGCATGGTGGTTGAAGCCACGCTTTCATGGGAGTACCACATATACTTCTATGTTATTGATTGTCTCATACGTATATTACTTGGGAAGTTAAGGAAGGAAAAGGAAAAGAAAAGAAAGGAGGCGAAAACTAATATTTCTCTGTCCACAAACCCAAGCCCATCTAATCAAGGATGCTTAGGGTCTGGGGGAGCCTTGCTTTCTCACTGCATAGCACCCCAGATTCAGAGATGTGTCCGGACATATATCCCTCAACGCCGATCATGGGCCTGCTGCTTTGCATGTCAGCAGAAGGGTTGGGATTGGGGCTGCTTTGACCTAGGGCCCTGCCAGTACTCATGCTGTGGCTCAGCTGTGCCTCCTTCAGGCCAGAGGAGCCCTGGGAGGAAGCTGGTCCCAAGGGTGCTGGTGGTAAGCCAAGATCCCTCCGAGCTCCCCCTCCCAGAGCCCACAGAGCATCCAAGTGCAGACCCTGGCTGAAGGTTCTTATTAGCTGGGATCACAGGGGCACAAATGGCATTTTTTCCAGTAGGCTCTATTTAATCGGTGAACATCCTAGGTTCATCTTTGTCAGGTCACTCCTTGCTCCAGGATATTCTGTGGGCCACCGTTCCAATACACTACATAGGATATAATACAAACTCCTTACTCTGGCACTCAGGGTCCTCAAGGATCTGTCCTAACTAGATACCCATCCTTCTAGATCAGAAGGAAAGCATATCCTATTACGGTTTGTGACTCATCTTGCCAGAAATGGTTTTTAGAAACAGATGCCATCTGTCAAGGCTGCCATCTGCCCTGCCTTTGCTAAGAAGGCCAAAGTGGATGACCAGCTGGTCTACCCACCTCGCTTTTTCACTTGCATCATCTGGAGGCTCTCCAGTGAAACAGGGTTGGTGATAATAATTCAAACGATAAAGCAAGTTCCCATGGATCGAGCTTTTACCTCATGCCACACGGTGCTAAGGGCTTCAGATATATTATCTCACTTATCTCTCACAATGAAATTTCCAAGGATCATGTGCTCCCTTTACAGATGAGGAAACTGAGGCCCGGCAAGCACAAGGGGAAAGGGGCTTCTTGACCTCTAGGCAGTCCTGCCTCCCCAAGCTCACAGATGTGTGGGCCCCTCTGCAGCCACAGTGGCCCGTTGGGTGTGCGGTGAGAACATTTTGTGGAGTGTGTCCCTTGGGCTTCCACGTTATGTGGCCCACGGCACATCACAGGCCCCAGAGACCCCTGTCCCTCTGTCTCACAGGGAAGTGCACTGGGCCTCTTTGCTCCCCGATGGGGCCTGGCAGGTTGAAAATGCTTTAGTCAAGCTCTTACTTAATCTCTGTGCTCTTATAGGACCCTTGAGAAAAGACATCCTCCCTGGAGACGAGCTGTGAAGAATGCCTTCCAGGGAATGGCTCTTCAAGAGTGTCAAGAGGGTCTGTACAGCAAACCCAATGGCTTTGTACAGCAAATCTGGTGGGATGTTTTTTTTCTCCCAAGAGCTCTCTTGAACTAAGACTCAGATGAGGGATTCAGGTTTTGTCTTGGCCATCAGAACTGCGTGACCCTGTCCTCTTTAGGCCAAGTTTATTGAGAAATAATTTACATAGAATAAAGTGCACCTGCTTAAAGCGTTCAGTTCAATGAGTTTTTATAAATGTGACACTCCTGTAACCATCACCACCGTCAACGTACGGTAGTCCCCCCTTCTCCATGGGGGACACATTCCGAAATCCTCAGTGGATGCCTGAAACTGTAGATGGTACCGAATCCTATATCCACTATGTTTTTTCTTATACATACATACCTCTGATAATGTTTAGTTTATAAATCAGGCACTGCAAGAGATTAATAACAATAACTGATAATAAAATATAACAATTATAACAATATACCGTAATAAAAGTCATGCGACTGCAGTCTCTCTCTCTCTCAAAATACCTTATTGTATTGTAGTCACCCTTCTTACCCTTGTGATGATGGGAGATGATAAAATACCCACGTGATGAGATGCAGCGAGGTGAATGGCGTAGGCACTGTGACGCAGTGTTAGGCTACTACGGACCCTCTGACGGGGTGTCAGAAGAAGGATCACGTGCTTACTGTGATCCTGGATCCTTGAGCCGTGACGACGTTGACGGTTGGACGTCAGAAGCAGATGAGGTCCATGGTTGTGGAGCCCGGGCAGCGCGGAGCGAGATGGCGTGCAACTTCATCACGCTACTCAGAATGGCGCACCATGTACAACTTACGAGTTGTTTATTTCTGGAATCTTCCATTTAATATTTTCAGATCGTGTATAACTGAAACTGTGGAACGTGAAACCGTGAATAAGGGGGGACTACTGTATAGACGTTTCCATCACTCCAAAAGCTCCACTTCCTGCTTTCAATCACTAAAGATTAAATCTGTTTTTTTCTAACATTTCATACACCTGGAATCATTCTGCATGTGGTCTCTTTCCTTTGGCTTCTATCACTCAGCGTGTTTTTGAGATTCATTCATGTTGGGGCACGGACAAGTAGTAAATCATTCCTTTTAATTGGTGGGTAGTATTTATCGTATGAATCTAATACAGTTTGCATATCCATTACTTGTTGAGTATTTGGATTGTTTCCAGTTTGGGGCTGTAATGAATAAAGCTACTGTGATCATAAGTAAACAAGCCTTTTGTGTAACTGCATGTTTTCGTTTCTCTTGGTTAAATACCTAGGCATGGAAGTTCTAGGTCCATGTGGGTGTATTTGTTTCCTAGGGCTGCCATACAAAGTGCCACAAACTGGGTGGTTCAAAACAACAGAAACTTACTGTCTCTCAGTGCTGTAGGTTGGAAGTCTGAAATCAAGGTGTTGGCAGGGCCGTGCTCCCTCTGAAGCCTCTAGGGGATGATTCTTTCTTGCTTCATCCAGCTTCCGGCAGCTCCAGCCCGGGTCCTTGGCTTATGGCAGCCTAGCTCCAATCTCTGCCTCTGTTTTCACATGGCGATCTTCCCTCTGTGTCTGTGTCTTCACATAGTATTCTCTTTTGCATGTCTGTGTTTAGATTTCCCTCCCCTTACAAGGACATCAGTCATATTGGATTAGGGCCCACCCTAAAGACCTCATCTTAACTCAAGTACATCTGCAAAGACCCCATTTCCAAATAAGGTCACGTTCACTGGTACCAGGGGTTAGGACTTCAACATACCTTTTTTTTTTTTTTTTTTTTGCGGTACGTGGGCCTCTCACTGCTGTAGCCTCTTCTGTTGTGGAGCACAGGCTCCGGACGTGCAGGCTCAGCGGCCATGGCTCACGGGCCCAGCCACTCCGCGGCACGGGGGATCTTCCCGGACCGGAGCACGAACCCGCGTCCCCTGCATCAGCAGGCGGACTCTCAACCACTGCGCCACCAGGGAAGCCCCAACATATCTTTTTGAGGGGGATACAATTCCACCCGTTACATATGGTAAGTAGCTGTTCAATTTTATAAGAACTGCTAAACTATTTTCTAAAGTCGTGGCATCACTTCACATTCTCATCAGCAATACAGGAAAGTTCCAAGTTGCTTCACATCCTTGACCACTTTGTAGTCCTCTTTGGTTTAATCTCAAATTAGATGGTCAAACTGATGGGAATGTTTAACCCACTGACCAGATGCAAATACTGAATTGTATTATGTCTTTTAACACAGCAATCTTACTCTAGAGAATTTATCCTGAGGAGATATACAAGGATTTAGCGACAAGAATATTCCTCCTAGCACAGTTTATATTCGAGAAAACCTGGAATTAATCTAAATGCCCTAAAACAGGAGATATCTTGTCTAAGTGATATAATAATATACATCTACTAAAACAGATGCCATAAAAATTAACATGGAAAGATGCTTCTAATATAATGTTGATGAAAAAGCCAGTTATATAAAATCATGCGTAATATTATCCTTTAACAAGTGTTCACAAAGAGCATAGAAAGCTATCAAGTAGGAAATACACCAAAATGTTAACAGTAATTGTTTCTAGGTGGTGGAAATTGGGGTAATTTTGATTTCCTCTTATCCGTATGCTCTGGTTTCTCTATACTTAAGTTAATAATTGTACAAGGGTTGAACTGTGTTACTGCCAGGGCATGATTTTCCAAAGCCAAACATTCGATGTTAGCTTTGTTATCCTGAAGGCTGGCTACAGCGGAGTGGAAAGAAAACACCTTGTGATCCTCAGAGGTTCCCCATCACCAAACGCTTTCCAGGACTGGTCCTGCCTAGCATACCTTAGCTCCATTAGCATTGATGGTGGGACCAAAGCGACACTCGGACAAGCGAAGAGCCGTCAGTGGGGACTGGACTACTCAAGGCCAGGACCCTGACACCCTCCTCTGGATTACTGGGCCCATCCTGAAACATGATACAGTTGAGGCCTATCAGGCAGTAGTATGTGAGTAAATGTTTAACAGCTGGGTCTCCAGGAGAACTAAAACCAGCCCTGATTTGGCATATTTGCTGAATTCTGTGGTGTAAATACTACCTTCATGGCTGATTTCAAGCTACCAATGTGACATCATTGAATGTAGCATTGGGAAGAGCTGAGCACAGCAAAACATTATACAGTGCTTTAAATAGTATTTCCATCACACTGAAGAGACCCTAAATAACTTTAAGAGCACAGGGAGAAGTAAAGGAATTAAGAAGTGATGACTTTTGAGTATTTATTACCTTCAATTTTAATACAATGCATTTAATTGTCAGGTTATATAATTTAATTTTTAATAATGATAATAATATTTTTGACAAGGAGCTCACAAAATTGCTGAAAAATTAATACCTGGCTCTCGTACACAGACACTAGCCAGCTCCAACATATCACCGCAAATTAGGCTGCCCGGCCTCGTGGAGAGGCCCTGCCCCAGACACGCACAAGGAGGCTGTTAAACTGAGCCTCTCAGCGTTCTCACTTTCGTATGAGTCTAATACTACCTAATTCACAGCAGTGGGGAGGAGTAATGTAAAAGTCCTGGCACTGTGTCTGGCACACAATGGGTGCTGAGTGACCGACAGTTCCCAAACCTTCCCTGAGGCCGGTACAGTCAAGAGAACAAGCCAGGGGCTTCCCTGGTGGCGCAGTGGTTCAGAGTCCGCCTGCCGATGCAGGGGACACGGGTTCGTGCCCAGGTCCGGGAAGATCCCACATGCCACGGAGCGGCTGGGCCCGTGAGCTATGGCCACTGTGCGTCCGGAGCCTGTGCTCTGCAGCGGGAGAGGCCACAACAGTGAGAGGCCCGCGTACAGCAAAAAAAAAAAAAAAAAAGAGAACAAGCTAGAGCCCCACCCACCCCACCCAGTACCCACCTCCTCTCTCCCCCTTCAGTCCCAGGAAAGGGTGGGTCAGAAGGTCTGACTCTCGGCGTCCAGTCCACGCCCATCAGTGACCAGGGCTCACCACCTAAGCGTGCCCAGCCACAGGGATGGCAAAGGGCGGGTGGAGGTCTAGGTTCAAGAGCCGGGACACCTGGATGCAAATGCTGGCGCTGCCACTTGCTTGCTGCAGAAGCTTCACGAGTCATTTAATTTTCCTGAGCCTCGCTTTCCTCAGCGGTAGAAGGGGGCCGTGCTGCCTGCCCCACAGTCATAATGACGACGGGGGATGGTACTGGTGCTGCTGGTGGTGGAAGCAGACACCGATCGCTGGGTTTGTACTGGAATTAGGTTTATGAATTTCGGGGCTGAGGGAACATTTCAAGGGGCAAAGGGCAGCTTTAACTCTAGGTCTGACCTGAGGCCTGCTCTGTGCTCTTCCATGGTGGCATCAACTGCTGTACGGTGCCAGCCTCTCCATGCCTACTGGGAGCCCATCAGCCTGCGTGACCTGCAACACACATGCGCAAGCCTGTGTGTGCTCAGCCTCATCCCCACCAGGGCTGAGGGCCGCTCTCCAAGGGAAACATACCTGGCCAGTCCTGACCACAGGCCCAAAGGTGGCAAGCTAGAGCAGCTCAAACCAGAGACCCAGAGGGCAAGTGGCATCTCTTACCCTACCTCTGCTTGGCGCAGGAGGGTCTGGCATTTTGTGGCACACCTGCCCCTGCCTGCAGCAGATTCTTCAGGAATTCTGGAGGCTAACTGTTGGGAGCCAGGGCAGTGTCCCCTTGCAGTGCCTGAAGAGACATGGGCTGTGGAGTAAGTCAAACCTGAGTTCAAGTCCTGGTTCTGCCACATTCAAGCTGTGTGATTTTGTGTAAGTTACTTAACGTCTCTGGGCCACATCATCATAACTATAAATTAGGGACATCAATAATACCTACTTCAGGGGGCTTCCCTCGTGGTGCAGTGGTTGAGAATCTGCCTGCCAATGCAGGGGACACGGGTTCAAGCCCTGGTCTGGGAAGATCCCACATGCCGTGGAGCAACTAGGCCCGTGAGCCACAACTACTGAGCCTGCGCGTCCAGAGCCTGTGCTCCGCAACAAGAGAGGCCGCGACAGTGAGAGGCCTGCGCACCGTGATGAAGAGTGGCCCCCGCTCGCCGCAACTAGAGAAAGCCCTCGCACAGAAACAAAGACCCAACACACCCAAAAATAAATAAATAAATTTATATATATAAAAATAATAATAATGCCTACCTCATAGTGTTGTTGGATAGGATTAAGGATTTTATAATTAAAGCACTTAGCATAGTACCTGGAGCATAGCCGCTATTTGAAAACTGTCATCTGATTCCCTCCAAATAAGCATCCCTCAGCAGCTGTCTCTGGCCAGTACCCTCACCCTAAAATCCATTCCAACACAACTCCACCCTGGGAAGCTCCAGAGGCCCTACACCCTGACACTGCTGAACCCACCCTCCCTTCTGCCCTCTGACCTCCAGCAGTTTGTGGCACGTGGCACCACGGGGCCTCAGCTCAGACATGGTCATAAATCCACATCATTGCTGCCACGTACAGCTGCCCAACGCTTGTCTGCACAAAAGACAAAAAGCAGGAGGAAGCCAGCCTGCCAGCCTCCTCTGCCCCATTTCAAACAATCCTGATGTGTCGATTAGAATATTTATATTAAAAGAAGCAGCTCCCATCCCACACCTCCATTTTTTTCCTAGCTGGCTTCACTCTGCAGCCCCTCGACGTCAGTAGTGGAAGACAATCGGAACGCAAACCACGTTCGCATAAAGTCACACTCAGAGATGCTGGCTGTGCATTTTCTGACATTTGCTAGGGAGGCCATTAGCATTTCTGCTGATGGGGCTGAAGCCCGAAGCCCTCAGCCCTGGCCTCTCACTCAACCCCACTTGCAAAGCTGGGGTATAATCTGCAAGGTGGGCAAGGCTCCAGAGAAAAGCTCTGCGTCAGGCACTGTCATCAATCCCGGGCGGCACCACTGCTCCTGGCAGCCAAATTCGACTTTAAAGGACATCACAGCCATGTTAGAAGCTGCCCCCGTTCTCTGCTTCAGCCATGGTGTAGCTTTGGACTTGGTTTTAGATTTTTAACCTTGCCAGTTACCAGCTGGGTGACTCTGGATGAGTTCCATAACCTCTCTGGGCTTCATTTTTCTCCACTGTAGAATACCAGTCACCTTTTCACCCAGTCAAAGAGTTGTGGTGATAATGAAATGAGACATGCCTTTGAACTATATAGCAAGTGCCTGGCACATAGTAAAGGCTCAATACATTTTAGTTCCCTTTTCTTCTCATCCCTCCCCAGTCCGTCGACATCCCTTATCTAACTCTACATGTCGTTAACTACCAGACTAGGGATGGTCCGCATCCAGCCTTCTTATCACCCCAGATTCCCAGCAGTGCCATGGCAGACGTTGCTACTAATCTATCCCTACTACAGTAGGCAGAATTACACCCCCCAGAGATGTCCACATCCTCCTCAGCTCTGAAATCTGTGAATATGTGACGTGCTATGGCCAAAGGGACTTTGCAGATGTGATTATTAAGGGTCTTGAGCTGGGGAGATGATGCTGGATGATCTGGTGGACCCAATGGAATCACAAGTCCTTATAAGCATAAGAGGGAGGCAGGAGAGTCAGGCTCAGAGAGATGCAGTGCGAGGGAGACTCAACTGGCCATTGCCAACTTTGAGGACAGGGGAGGGGGCCACACACCAAGGAATATGGCTGCCGCTAGAATCTAAAAAGACTGAGGCAATGGATTCTCTCCTAGAACCTCCAGAAGGAGTGCAGCCCTCCTGACCTCTGGGTTTTACCCCAGTGAGGCCTGTGTTTGACTTCTGACCTCCAGAATTGTAAGAGAATAAATTTGTGTCATTTTAAGCCACCAATTTTTATAACTTGTTACAGCAACAACAGGAAACTAATACACCCATCACCTTTCTCCAGAAGAATATACTTGGCCTGAGAATTCTTTTCAATATAGTGCTCCAGGCAGCCACCACTGAGAAACACCAGATGTGACCTTCAGTCAAGGCCCCCCTGGGCCACACAGAATGCCAAAAACTGTTCATCATGCAGTACTCTGATTATGGCCCACCCTGACCTGACGGCCATCTGTCCTGATCTGGGACCTTCTCAGGTCCCAGCTCTGCTACCTACTTTCCCCTTTGCTTGAAGCCCAAAAAGCTAAGGGCCACATTCCAGCCAGCTCTGGACTTAACGGCCCTACAAAACAGACTCCTCCTTCCCAAGGCTTTATTCTCCCAGTTCAGGCAAGGGCCCGGCTTCTGCGGCTGCCCCGTGACCCACAGCTGGCGGATCCTCAGAGCAAAGGAGCTCACGTGAATGGCTGGATCAGAAGGAATGAGAGACCACAGTCTGTCTCCCGGCTCCCACGTCCCTCAGCCTCAGTACAAAGGCTCTCACCACAAGGGGTTATATGAGATGCATACATTCATATCCACCGGCCTGTGGCCACCAGAGGAACAAAATCTTCTTGCAGCAACACCTAGCACCAAGGACGGTTTCCTTGGAGGAACAAAGGGTCCCAAATAGAGCTGTTTTTCCTCGACTTGTGATTGCAGCGGAGCTATAGACAAGGACAAGCTCCCAGGGAATGGGCACCAAAGGGGAGAAAATAATGACTCACTGTTCAAAATGCCCTGACATCAAACACTTTCTCCCCAGCATCTATTTCTGGAGTTCACCCCATGCAAATGTGACCACACAGCCTTCTGCTGTGTGTACATACCACTCCCATCCAGGACAACCCAACCCACAGAAAGCCACATGCACACGTGTGTGTCAGTCCCTGGATATATGTGCACACACACGCACCCGAACGTCAGGATGCCCTTCCCTGTGATGGGAAAGCACACTTTGGGGGCATCATAGTGCACAGACATAGGGTACTACTTACCAACCCAAGACACATAGACATGTATGTGTTTAACTACATGGAGGCAGTGAAAATACCAACTTTATGGTAAACACGTGCACAAACATAACGCACGTACTCGGAAGCACTGCCACCTCCATCCTGTGGCATACATATAACTGCATCTAGGATCAACACCTCAAAACCGTGGTGATTCCCCCTCCACACACCCCACCCCCCAACACCCAAATCAGAAGGACAGCCACGCAGAATGCAATCTGGCACACGCTCTCCAAATGCCTTAGTGAAACAAGCAAAAGCCACGTAAACAGAAGCAAAGGCCTTTGATGTTTTTGTTTCTGCAACAGGACTGCCACCTGACTCAGGGGCTGACTGCTACGAGCTGCCTCCTCTCGCAGCATGTGGCCACTGTGAACACAGGGTCGGTACACACTGAGAGCATGGTAATCATTTCCCAGGGGCCTTGGGTGCTCACATTAACATGAGTATGTGTCACACACACACACACACACACACACACACCCCTGACTGTTTGCAGCTGCCTTTTCTTTTTAAATCTCTCCTATAATACACTTTGCAATCCAGCCCCCCTCCTGCTCGGCTGGGCTCAACTATTTCGGGAATTGGCACAGATGCTGAGAGCAAAGATATTATTCTGAGATGCTTGACAGAGATCAAAGCTGCTTAATCAGAGCCGTCGACTCTGCGCACAGCGCCTTAGCGCATCCAAGAGCCCAGGTGGAGAGGAAGGAGTCAAAGCAGATAATTGAGGAGACCGGGGGAACCCAGTAGTGGAACTCCAGGCCTGACAAGAGCGAAGCCGTCAGGATCAGGGAGGGACCCCTAGAGTCCTCCAAGTCCCAAGCTGGTCTCACTCTCCATCTCCAGACGGAAATCGCTCAAAGCAGCCCCAGGAAGAAAAAATCAACCTGCTTAAAATGCACTCCAGGGAGTTGTGAATTATGGCTTAGTACCGTGAAGGTTATATTGATGTTTACTAAGTCTAGCACGTGAATATATCCTCAGCTGTATGTCTTATTTATTTAGAGGTGAGGAAATTATTTAAATTCTGTAAAATTTCTTAGACTTTCATATAGGTAGAAATCAATTGACCCAGCAATTTATTGTCAACGGAGACACTAATTTAGTTATATATTGGGGGTAATATATCAAACATACATCTCTTGGTGTACCACTGGTGTAAAGGTTTTTAAGCTGAATGTTAATAAAATTTTCCACACGTTCAAAAAATAAAATAAATACATAAAATTTCTTTAAAAAAAGCACTCCAGGGAGGAAGATTTCATAACACTGTATCAAACGATTCTCACACTTAGGAAAGGGCTTTGTCTCCAGGCACAGGTCTGATGAAATGCTCTAGAGCTTACAGGGACTGTGGCCCTCTCCCTGGAGTGTTACTGGGCAGTGCTGAGCCGTGCAGGGTAGGGGCAGAGGGGTGAGTCCCGGAGGGTACAGGCCCTGCGGGAATGTGGAGATGGAGACCCAGTGGGATTTCCCGAGGTTTGCGTTCTTCACCTAGGGAATTTAGTCAAGAGGACACCTGTCCCTGCCACCCCTTCCATCCCCCAACAAATATAAAGTGGTCACTAATTAATTCATTAATTCAATCAACACTTGTTAGTACCTACAATTCCCGAGCACTGTTCCAGCTGGGAATATGCGTGACCAAAACCAGGTCTCTGCCCCCAAGGAGCTTGCATTTGAGATGAAAATGGGAAGAATGGATGTGGGAGACAGGTCAGAAAAGGAGAGACAAGAAATAAAAATTAAATTTCAGATTGTCAGAATTGCTAGGAAGGAAACAAAGTGGATGAAAGACAGAGAGGTGAGTAGAAGCCGTGAGGATGAAAGGCTGTGTTTATCTAAGGTGACCACAGAAGCCTCTTTGAGGAGGTGACATTCGAGCCCAAATCTGGAGGATGAGAAGGAGGCAGCCATGTGAAGAGCAGAGGGCATTTCAGACACAGAGAACGGCAAGTGCCAAGGCCGGAAGGTGAGAGCCGGCCGCGTTCGAGGGAAGCCAGTGTGGCTGCAGCCTGGTAGGTGAAAGGGAGAGCAGGGGGAGGTAAGACTGGCCGGCGTGTTAGGCCAGCTAGGGAAGGGCCCTGTGGGACACGGTGAGGAGGTAGCCCTTCTTCCCAGTCTTTTTTTTTTTTTTTTTTTAAACATCTTTATTGGAGTATAATTGCTTTACAATGGTGTGTTAGTTTCTGCTGTATAACAAAGTGAATCAGCTATACATATACATCTATCCCCATATCTCCTCCCGAGAGTCTTAACTCACTGACTGCTGTGGAAACGGGTTAAAAATGGACAAGAGTAGAAGCAAAGAACCAGCTAAGTGGCTACTGCAGTGGTCCAGGCAGAAGGCGATGGTTACTTAGACTAGGGGAGTGGTGGGAGAGGCAAACAGGAGTGGATGGACTGGAGATTCATTGGTAGGTGGAAGGGATGGGCTCGCTGATGGATTGAATGTAGATGGTACGGGGACTGGAGAATGCTGTCATCTGTCAATATTATAAAGTCAAACTTCCTAGAGTCAAAAATCCCAGGGCTGGGAGAGACCTTCGGAATCACTTCTCATCCAGAGTTTAAATATTTGCTTCCCGCCCCCACCAGGAGGTCATCAGCCCCTGCTTCCAGACGATGGTACCCACTAGCTACAGGGGCCAGCCTACCCACAGCCTGACAGATAGCAACGATCTCTGGAGAGCTCTCCTTTGGGTGGTGCTGAGCTCTGCCTCTCCAAGGCGCCCATCCCTAGCCCTGGTTATATTCCTCCTTTGGGGTCACAAGGCAATGGCAAGCCCCCTTCCATAGGGGGGAATTGGAGAACTGTGGGCAGTGCTAAAGGTGTCCTGGGTCATCTCTTCTCCAGGCCAAACATCCCTAGTGTCTACAGTCGCTCAGGGCCACCCCAGCTTGACATCAGTGTCACAGTGTCCCTTCATGAGGTCAGCACCTGGGTGTGGGTCTTGGACTTTAACACATCCAGGTTCGGAGAATCACCAATGGACTAAAAGTCAAGATGTCATCTTTCTTGAGCCCTACATTTGCAACCCTTAGCTCACAAGTCAGCCACTTGGCCCAGAAAACGGGGCTGGCCAAACCCTGTCCCTTTAGTCTTACCTTTCCCCTCACAGAGCTATCTTTTTGTCCTAAGATGTTCTGTTAGGCCTAGGGAATGGGTGACGCTATCCAGAGCTGTGTTTCCCAAGTAGGCTCTGAAATGATAGTCCCATGATACAGCATGGGAAGAGGAATCTTCAGGTGAGTAAGTGTGGGCAATGCTGTGTATAATAACGTAAAGTATTATATGTGTGTGTATATGTATATATTAGAAACATATATAACATATACGTATATACTGTAATAAAATACTATACTATAATCTTCTCTTGGAGTTTCATGATACGCATGAGCAGGCTCTGAGAATCCTGCAGTAAAGATATCCATTCAGTTTGGTTGACTAGCACATTACCTAAACTTATTGACCAAAGCAACCTTTATTCCCAAACACCTACTATTATAATAGCTCTGCTTTAGGAAACGCCGTTCCAGATGACTGAGTTATGAGATGGAATTTGTTATCTGTCTAACTTAAGCCCCCAAGTCCCACTTTGCCCTGAACCATTTAGATGTTTTAAAGCCCAAATGGTGTTTCTGAATTCAATTCCCCGCTTAATGGATTCTGTCTTTCTTTACTGGCACTTATAGACCTGGCTTCGTTTACATACACACACTGGTTTGGGCAAGTGAGCAGGAGGTTGTTAGTCACCTTCCCTTCGTCCCCGCAGCCCTCCTGAATTCAAACAAGCCACCCCTTGGCTGCCAAGCGGGTCTGAATGGAACTGAATGTTTACACCCTGTTCCGGTTCCTAGGAGGAGATCCCACTGGTTGAGCCATTTCTCCACATTTCCCCCCGTCCCACTGCTGATTCTGATCACACACAAGGCCCGTCAGTGGGGAGTCACTTGGCTCCACGGGCACAGGTGGAGGAAGGCAGCCCTGGGCCTCCTGTGAGACACCCAGGGAATCGCTTTCCTCTGAACCTCCACTTCCCACACTGTAGAAGGGAGGAGGAGGCCACTAAGGCCTCTGTCTGCCAGTGGTGGGTTTGTTTGTGGCACCTCTCCGTCAGCAGGCCTGTGGCAGTCAGTTTCCCAGAGAATTAACCTAAAAATACAGCAACGGATCCAAAAAATAAATAAATAAAAATACAGCAACGGAAAGCGTCCTCCCCACACACAACCTTATAAAAAACTGGAAAACCTCTTGAAATAAATACTTCCTTTGTTGATTAAATATCTAGAAGTATTTTGCCGTTCTGCATAGGCTGCCCGTCCTAAAGTGCAATTGTTGGAGGGTTAAGAATAGTTAACGGTCGTGGTGGTGGAAGGGCTCCGGGGGCCTCCTGTGGGGCTGTGCAGGCTGTGCCTTCCGTGTGGGGCTGCTCACAGAGGGTTGAACCATTTCATAGGTGCTCCTGGTGACCAAACCCTCTTCAAAGTAGTGAATCTACTTCCTCCTCTGCTTCATACAGCAAACCTGAAGTAGAGCTGTGTCAGGGGGCCTCAAGCAAAAGCCATATTTTTTGCATAAACGTTTTAGGCGTAGTGCGCCATCCTTATCGGGAAATTGTGGGAACCCTCTGGAAATCCAGCAGACAAGGGCCAACCCTGTGAACAGAACTTTCTAAGGATTGCAGTCTCAGCCTGCTATATTAACGCATTTCTACACAAGGGCCGGTACTCTCTCTACTTCCGGATGAATAAGTTAAGGCTCAAGAGATGCGCCCAACCACCTGTGTACGTTTGGGCGCATCGTGAACTACACTGGACCTAAGTGTCCTCATGGGGAAAAGTAGGGATAATGATATAACCTACCTTATATTGTTGTGAGGACAAATAAGCCTGCACATAAAGCATCTGGAACAGTGTCTGGTGAATAGTAAGGACTCAATAATATTAGATAGTATTAGCATTAGCATCATTGGTCTACACTGCATGGTTAGTAATTGGCAAAGTGAGCCTTCAACTTCTGGTCTGCCTTTCTCCACCCCATTACTGCTTCCACCAAGTTCTGCTTTCTCAAGCTCAAAGCTTGCACTTTTGGTTCACATGGTGGAAAGCATGGCAGTGAAGGTCCCTGTGTTTTGCTTATTACTTTTCACACGCTGAGGGAGAAACTGATCTCCTTCTTTCAGTCCCAGTAACAAACTTCCCAGGGAAGGGACTGATTGTCCCAACATTTTTTTTTTTGTTCTTCTCCCAATTCATCCCACCTACCCCTCCCACCCCTGCTTCCCCCACCTTGGTGTCCATACGTTTGCTCTCTACATCTGTGTCTCTGTTTCTGCCTGTGTCCCAATTTTTGACAAGTGCTTACCCTGGGATCAATCACATGGGCCTAAGAGGGAACGGTCACATCGAAATCTAGTAACTCCTACTGAAATCATATGAATTTGTGGAAGGGATTCCTAGGAAAAGAGATTTGAGGCAGAAAATCCTGTAAGTGTCCATTACAAGCAGGGTAACAATATGTACCTCCCAGGGTTATTCTGAGGATTTAATAAGACAACATACATAGAATGTTTAGCACATAGTAAGTGTTCAATAAATTATCACAATAATGACTTAGTCAGGAATCTGTATCTGAAATAAAAGCCAATTTACTAGTCTAACCTAAGAAGGCACCTGGAAACTGAAAGGACAAAACCCCCACTAGCTATGAAGGATCTCAAAACACCTTGTATGTGTCAGCACTGGCAGGATGGGTTGGGAGGGGGAAACGTGTCCGGTATTCATGAGCACAGAGGTCAACTTGGGCTGAAGGGAGGTGGGCAGAGACTGAAGGTAGAGGCAAGGCCAGCAGCCAGGGAACACAGAGACTAGAGGTCAGGCCAGGAAGAAGTTCATAGTCCTTCATGTGGCCAGGAGGCCACACCCCCAACTCTTGAATGGAGCAGAAAAAGAAGACCCAGAGGTACTTTTACCAGCTCCTTCATGGAAGCCTTAACTTGGAACTGATGTGCTACACTGGGACCCCATCTGTCCCCGTTGAATATTTTCAATTTCCAGCACCAAAGCTCCCTTCTTTTAAGAGGAAACTCATTGTCACATTTCACGAGATGTAGCTCTATATACCAAGTGGATCTGGACCAACCAGACTGTGAAAATTAACCTGGAAGGTGTGAGGCGGCCTGAAGTTCCAGCATCCTTCAGAGTAAGTGAAAGAAGACTTAAAGGTCGCAGAACTCACTACCTAAGATTCCAAGTAAGGAACTCCCTGCACAAACTTGAATCTCTTCTCTCTCTCAGTATGAGGCAAGCCAGCAGCTCCCTGGGCTCAAGACCTTGTGGCCAGCAGGGTCCTTTCCTGGGTGATGTGCCCTGAATTACAGGCGGGGCCATCGGGAAGATGGTAAGCAAAGAGACCAACAAACCCAGGGCCCCTTTCCAAGGGTAAGGAAATCTCCATCTTCCCACTGATGCTCAGGGACAATCCTTGCTTCTCTAGGAGAGACAAATGTGTGGAGAAACAGACATGGAGAACAGAATGCAAAACAGAAAGAAAGACACAGATGTTCAGAGAGCACTACAAACATCTCTGATTTCTCGGAAAACTAGCAATTGCACTGACCAAATCTATAGACCAGGGCCCTAATGGATGAGATTCAGGCTTGTGGAAACACAGAGCTCAAATAAGCTGCTCTGTATTGACTGTAATTTCATGAGCATGAGGTTCAATTATGCTCTAGTGCAATGAGGCCATTGCACTAGACGTGAACCCAAAAGCTATTTAAAGCTCTGCTGCAATGCAGACTCCAATCCATGGCCCAGACTGCCTCTCAGGACAGCAGTCAATGTCCCCTCTCCCTCCCCATCGCCACTGCTCCCCCATCCTTAGGTAAGATGGCCTGGGTTATGAGAGTACTTTTCTCGCTGGTTCCACTGCCTCCAGTCTCTCTCCCTCCAATCCATCCTCCGCCCCGCAGCTGGAGTCGTCGATGTAAGAAGGCAAATCTGATGATGGCAGTTCCCTGCTTAAACATTTCTGATGCTGCTGCACAGCTTCCAGGGTAAAATTCAAACTCACGAGCTTGCCTGTAGCACCCACACGCTCTGGTCTTGCCTATAGGACAACCACGTCTCACCATTCCCAGTCGCACGGCTTCTGTTCCAACTTTCTTTAACCCCTAGATATTCTTCACACAGGTTGCTGGAGGTACTACTACGTTCCCACCAAAAACCATTTTATCTTCCTTCTTCGGACATGGCTACGAGTAGCTGATTCTGAGGCTATAAAGGATGGAAGAGCCACAAAGTGATGGTGCCTGGGTCCCTGAATCACTGCAAGAAAGAGAGCCATCTGGAAGCATCTGACTGGGCACACCAGTGTTGGACCATTGCATGAGCAAGAAACACCCTTCTATTATATGGAATTACTGAAATTTTGAGCACATTCGTGACAGCAGTTACTGAACCCTAACTAACACGTGGGCACGTTCTCTTAGCCAATAGGCCTGTGCGTGAGTGCTCTCTCACCCTGCAACACATTTCCCTTTATTTTCTGCCTAGAAAATACTAATTATCCTTCAATACTCTGGCATCACCTCTCTGGGAAGCCTACCTTAGTTCTCCAAGCTGAGTTAGGAGCCTCACCTCTGAAGTGTCTCAGAATTTTGCGCTTTTCTTCTGCCAGTGTACCTAGCCCATGGCATTTAATTCTCTCTTCACTTGTCCAACTCCTCCAGTTAATACTCTGGGCAGGGACTGTGTTTTGTTCATCTCCGTATTCCTGGGGTGCAGGATAGGGCCTTTCCCTGAGGAGAAGTTGAGTAGAAGTTTTTTTGAATAAATGAATAAATGGATGAATGGAGTTAAGACATAGATGAGTGAATGGGCAGTTCCTTGATGATAACCTATATATGTATATAATGCTGCCTCCCTCCTGTGTGTGCTGAGGACAATGTAGGGCAATTGGTGCAGCAGCCCAGGCTGTAGGAAAACTTACACGGCAAGCTTTCTGGACAGTGGTCGATATAGGAGCCAGAGCTCTGGGTTCTCTGTGTGCTGTGGACACAGGTGAGGGGCAAGAGAAAGTTAGGAAGCCTTGGCCTGGTGAGGAAGGAAAAAGGAATGTACTTTTATTAAGCATCTACTATGTGCCAGGCAATTTAAATATATTCTTTCAGTGAGTCTATCCTGACAACCACTCTGTAAGTTTGCTGCTATTATCCACATTTGGCTCAGAGAAGTTAAGTGACTTTTCTAAGGTCACACAGCTGGTAAACAGCAGCAGGGCTGGAATCCAAACCAGGCCTGTCGGAATTCTGAGCAGAGGCTCTTCCCAATGCACCTCAGGGGACAAAGGCTGAAGCCAGATATGTCTGGTTTCTCCACGATGCCCCGGGCCTGGACCCTACACAGATGTGAGGCCTGAACATCAGTCCCGGCCCAAGTAGAGCACTCTGAATGCTTCCCCTGGCAGCATCCCGTTGAACATGGACTTTGGAGGAGAGGGAAGGAACAGACTGCTTTTCCCTGGACCCGGCTCTGCCAGGCAGGCCTGATTTGCACAGCTGCCCCAGATACGGTGGAAACAAACACCAGGCTGTTGGGTCAGCTTCCCCTGATTTCTCAGGTGAGGGAGCCAGACTGGAGCCAGCACATTTCTCAGCCCCCAGGCAACGGTGGCCAGGCCTCCCGGGCTCTGTCTCCGCTGGCAGCTGTGAGCTGCGCAGACTCTTGGCGGGCTGAGCAGCCCCGGCCCTGCTGACAGGTAAGGGCCCAGGGTCCTGAATGCCAGGGACCTGCCCCTCTGGCTGGGGAGTTGGATCCAGGAGTGCAGCCAGGAGCCCCAGGCCCCGGTCAAAGCCTTTGCTTGCTTCAACAACCTGGCAGCTGAGCAGAGGCCCCTGAACTGCTGTCAGGGAGATCAGGAAGGCAAAAGTCCTTCTGGGATGGGACTAGGAGGGGAGGTTAGTGGGGAGAGGCTGGAAGGAGTTTGGGGCCCAGAATGAGCCATCTCAGTGAGGCCTCTGCCAGGCACTGTGATGAGCAGATATAGCTTCTGCCCCCAAGGAGCTCAGAGTCTGGAGCAGGAAGTACACACAAGGCAGACAATCTTAGTGCAGTGTCAAAGGGAGGCAGATTCTTCAGGCTGTACCACTTACTAGCTGTGTGGCCTTAGACAAGTGACAAACTCTCTGCACCTCAGTTTTCTCATCTGTAAAATGGGACTAATAATATCCACTTAAAGGGTTTGGATGAGAAGCATACAGGTTAACGTACTTAGCCTTTGCTCATAAAAATGGTGCTTGCTAAACACTGCGTGGATCTTTGCCCTCCTGCTGAGGTGGAGTGTGTGGAAGTCAGGGACCTTGCCTTATATTTCTTTATAGCACCCACGGTTTTTAGCCAGTGCTGAGAGTTTCGTTTCCTAAGTATTTAAGAAAGAGGTCAAATGCATATCCTAATGGGATAGAAACAACTGCCATCAATAATAGCTTCAGGATGTGAGTCTCTCCCTACTGGGCTTCCAGCCTCTCTGACTGACCAGGATGAAAACTGCAAAACACGCAACAGCAGGTGGGAAGAGGTTGGCTAGTCTAATAATCTCATAATAATGAGGCTGGATAATCTAAACCTGATAAAAAGCTCCTCAAATAATCAAGACAGATGGCGATGATGAGAATAACTCCTATCCAGACAGCACTTTCAGCTTGCAAAGCTCTACCACAAACATTACTTCGTCCAGGGGAATCCAATAAATATGTGTTGAAGGATAGAAGCTTGCAACAGCCTCATGATGCAAGGTATAAGCATCCTGATTTAACCGATAAGGAAGCCGAGGCTCAGAGAGGTGAATTAAATGGCTAGAAAATTATGGATCCTGTTTGATGTCAAACCTAGTGTCTTTCACGCCACACCGCATCACTCCTCTAAACAGATGGTAGAAGCGGGTATGCCATCACAGACACCTGCCCCACCCAGAGCCATACAGGAAATCCAACCAATACAGCTGTTCTCAGTGTGCTGGTCTTGGAGATGGGTCTTTGAAGCAACATGCAAAAGCTATTCCCTGCAGCCATACCCTGCCCCCCAGCAGGCATGTTCCCTGGTGGGTGGGAACCGTGGAAAGATGAGAAGGGGCTAATTGACACAGCTGGAAGGCAAACAAACAATGAAGCCGGTGAAAGGTTGGCCTGGGTCTCTCTTGCTGATGGAGGGTGTATAAAATATGGAAATAAAAATTACACAACTGAGCTGTCTCCTGGGAAGGTGATGCCTAATTAGATGTCTCACAGCACACTGACCCCTCACCACGCAGCAATCTGCACCCTCGGCTTGCAGACCCCAGCCACGAGCCAGGCGGGATGCCCAGAGCAGCAGCTGTCTCCTGGGACGCTGACGGTCACCAAAGCCACCGCTCACAGGTCACTTTCCAGGTACCATCGCCTGTGCTGGGCCTTTGCATTCACTACTCGTTGAATACCAGTCTCTCCTTAAAACCCTGAGAGTGAAGTGCTGTGAGTGTCCTCATTTGCTGTTTGTGGAAGTAGAGGTAACAGGGCTTACGTGAGCACCCTAATCTTGGAGGGGAGGTGAAAGGTGGGCAGTGACTCTAGAAACGAAAGGAAAGATGGCCTTAAAACCAGAGAGAAAGAATTGGTTTTGCTTTCTCCTTACATGGGCACTTTTGGGGGTGAAATAGATCACAAATCCTGGCTTGTCAAAGCTGGAAAGGCCCTCAGAGAGCATCGAGGCCAGTGTTTAACAAACTTTTCTTTTCCAAGCAATAGGACCCTTTGTTTAAATGCACTCTTGAGTGGAACCACAGTAGATAAAACAGAGCGGGGAGGAGCTGCCCTCTTAGAAGTAGGGGTTGCTGCCCTCAACCACTGCCTTCTTCCCTTCTTCTCTTGCTCTCACCATCACGTCTTCCTGGAACCCTAGGGTTCCCTGGAATCCAGTTTGAAAACCACTGTTCCTGTTCAACTCCTTCATCTTGCACATGACAAAAGAGAGATCTGGAGAAGCTAACTGATCTGCCAATGTCAAAAAGCCAGTGAGTGGTAGAGGCAGAAGCAGAAATCAGGCTTTCTGTTGTTCAGGCCAAGGATTTTTGGCTGGGCCAGGCAGCCTTTACGGCTCTAAACTACTATGCAGATAGAGGCAGGTGATCTAGATATTAATGATACATAGATACTGAGAGATAAAGATATGTAATTTATAGAGCATTCTTTGCACTAGGCTGTATGGGTATATTGGGGACCCAAAGTTGGGGAAACATGGGCCCTATTTCTCAGCAGCTCCCAAAAGAGTTGGGGAAACAGACAGTGGCCTCCGGGGTTGCCCCACAAATCAGAGAGTGGAGAGGATTTTATCAAAAGCCCGTGACAGCTCATGAGGAGTATAGAATGGGAAAGAGTCGCCCTGGACTGACAGAGGCCAAGGCTCTTGGGCCAGCAGAGTTGGGAGGGTTGATGGGCCCATAACACAAGAGGCGCTGAGAGCAAAAGCAGAGAGGCAGGGAAGTGCAGGGCATGATTTACTGAACACGCGGGGCCTTCCAAAGCTGAGATCGGTCCAGTCTCTTCCCGGCCCCCTTTCCTAACAGGATTTGCGCTTCCCACCCTCCCCTCCCCATCCCCCCACGCCCACCATTCTGGGATCTCTTTGGGGGCTCAGCCTCTTCTTTTCTAGCAACTGTCCTGAAGATGGGAGGGGGACGTAGGGGGAGAGCATGAAAAAGGAAATTAATTCCTCAAGGCTGTGTGTGAGTGTGTGTGGGTGTGAGTGTGAGTGTATACGTAAGGAAAACATACCATCAACATCAAACACGGAAGGTGCTCTGCCTTTTAGGAGAGAGGCACAATTAACCTGAGAGGCACTTTTCTGATACAGCTTCATTACTAACACTGTTGTTACTGGTAGTAGTAGTAGTAGTAGTAGTAGTAGTAGTTGTAGTCGAGGAAAGTGTCTTATGGGCCTCTTTGGTTCCTGGCCTGGGAGGGGAAGGAGAAACAAGAGAGGACTAAATTGCTCGGCCCAGTATGACATTTGGGCTTTGCTCCCTGGGAGCTGCAGAGGTTTGATGAGTGATGGCTCAGAGGGGTGGGAAAGAGGGGTGTACCAAGGAAATGCAGATGGAACCCCAAAATAGGCAGAGAGTGCCCTCTGTGGAGACAGAGAACTGCCACCTGGTTTCTGGGAAGAAAAAGAGCTGTTTTCTGCCCACTCCTTTACTTTCCGCAAAAGCCTGGTGGCCACGAGATCCCACGTCGGTGGCATTTGGGAATGGAGATGGGCGCAGGAGAGAGGGCTGTAGTCTCAGGTGCTTGGAGCAAGGTCAGGAAGACGGTACACCTTGGAGGGAGCAGCTGAACGCCTTGGGGGTCCTGGGGAGAGGGTGTTTGTCAGAGTAGCAGGGACAGGGTTTGGGCTGTTTTATTTGGAGAGTATAGTGATGGATGCTGCCAGAAGGCTAAATGGCTAGGGGACTCTGGTGTACGTGGTTATGCGTGTGGAATTACACGCGTGTGCATGTTTATGGTATGTACATTCACATATGTGTTCATGGGTTTCAACACTGTTTGATTGTGCAGGTAACCGGGTGCGCATTGGTGAGTATGGGTAAGTGATGGGGGTGATTAAATATCCTGTGTGTGTGTGTGAGTGTGTGCACACAGGGCTGGAACTTCAGGACCTGCGGGTTACATGTGGACAAATGAACACAGATGAGTACATGGCCATGTGGGTGTGGACGTCTGGATGCATATCTGAGCACGCCTGTCTGTGCGTGGGGGCCGGGCTGTGGGGCTATTTGTGAACATGTGACACTGTACACTCTACAAGGGTGTGCACAGATGTGCCAGGGGCCCCGTGCAGGCCTGGCCGCCTCTGCAACGCCTGTGTCTTCCTCCCCACAGGGCCCAGCACGGGCTGGTGAGGCTCCAGGCAGTGGTGAAGGGGGAGCGGATGTTCCCGGCATACTTGCCCCAGAGCCCTGTTCCTTGCCCTGGAACATTCCCGCTTTCCCATTCCTGGGAAGGAACATAATGTCCACTGGCACCTCTCCCGCCTGACAAGTCCAACTCCCCGGCTGCCTCGGGCTGCGAGGCACTTCCTGACCAGGACAGAGAGCATCCAGGGAGCCAAACCCCAGGGGCAGAGTGGGAGGGAGACACACCGGCTCCAAGGGTGTCAGCAGTAGGAGACTCTCCCCAGGCGTGATGAAAGTATCCATCGTTTATTGGGTGTGTACCCTGTGCCGGCCCCGTGCAGAGCATTTCACAGGCATAAACTCACTTCAGCCTCCCCACGGCCTCAGCGGCCATTGGTTACCATTATCTCATTTTGGCAGATGAGGAAACAGAGGCTTAGGTTAAGGAATTTGTCTAAGATGACACAGGCAGTGCTGGGATTGGAACCTGGGTTCCCTGGCTCCAGAGCCCAAGCTCTCACCCTGCAGGCAGGACAAGCACCTCCCATCTGGCTGTCACCCTCGGGGCACAGACAGGGAGACTGGGGCCCAGAAGGAGACCCTCTCACACCAGGCTTCCTTCTGTGCCAGGCTACCCCCTTGGAAGCCCTGGAGACAGGCGGGCTGTCACTGCGGCAAGGGACCTTGGAAACAACTATGGTCCACCCTCCACTTGGGAAAAAGCGTCGCATGAAGGTCCAGAGCACGTTGTCCTCTGCACAAGTTGCTTCCTTTTGCTGGTACTGATAAGATCAGAATTGCAGCTCCTGTGGCCTGTGACCAGAGAACTTCACCATGGAAAACCTTCCATTCCCATGGCCGGCATGGCCCCCAAGCCAACAGAGCCCTGGCCCAGCACACACGAGTCTCTTGGTCCCCAACTGATCCTACACACCTCAGCCAGCCTCACCTTCTTCAAACACCCCTTTTGCATGTGAGGACCTACTATGTGCCGGGCCACGTGCTGAGTCCTTTCACATCCCATGTGGCATGTATCCTACTTTCTAGTTATTGTCTCATTTCATCTCCATAACTATATTATAAGGTTGACATTATTCCCATTTTACAATTAGGGAAACTGAGGATCAGAAAGGTTAAGTCACTTTCCCAAGGACACAAAGATCATAAAAATTGGAAGCAGAATTTGAATTTGGACCCGACTCCAAAGCCTATGCTTTTAATAATTAAATTATCACATTTCAGTCCCACAATACTCTTGTGAGGTAGGAAATATTAAGCCTTGGATCAGAGAAAGGGCACAGATCTGTTACGTAACTTGCCCAAGAATACACACAGAGTAAGGAGCAGAGGTGAATATGAACTCAGGTTTGTGGGAACATCAATGTGCTTCTATAGATGGATACCTGGGACCACATTATAAGAATGTGTGTGTGTGTGTGTGTGTGTGTGTGCGCGTGTGTGCATGTGTGTGTTGGTAGTGGTGGATCTTTCCGTCCTTTTCCTGCCAGCCCAACCCCTTAGCTTTAGCCAAGATGGGTCTCTATCCTTCTGGTCCCAGAGAGGCCATCCTCTTCCTCACACCACTCATCTTGGTCCCTCTCCCACCTCCAACTCTCCCCTTCTCAGATTTTTCATGGTCCTCAGAGGGTACCCATGTACCTCCCCTCAGAACCTTGCTCTCCCCAACTTGACTCTGGACTTTTCGGTTAATTTTTTTTTGCCACATCTCCCTGTCAAATCTGGGGCTCCCCATCACCACAGCTTAGTGCAGGGCCAGGCCCATGGTAAAGACTCAGACTGTACCCATCGCTTCTTCCAGTGACGAGGACGAGCCTTGAGTCCCCAGGGTCCCATCCATGCATCTAGAAAATATTTATTAAACACCTATTATGTTCCAGGCACCATTCTAAGTACTTGTTTACATCAAAAAATAAAACCTGACAAAAATACCTGCCCTTATGGGTCTTATCATCCAGGAGGGAGAGAAAGACAAAAAACAACAAATAAGTAAATTACGAGTATGTTAGAGAGAAAATAGCCTAGGGTAAAAGGAGAATCCAGAGCCCACTGAGAAGTTGACCTTTAAGCAAGACTTGAAGGAAGGAGTGAGACAGCCATGTGGATATCTGTGGGAAGAGTGCTCTGGGTGGAAGAAACAGCAAGTGCAAATGCCCTGAGGTGTATGTGTGCCAGCGTGGCTGGAGTGCAGTGACCAGGGGAGAGTAATGGAGAAGCAAGTCAGATCGTACAGGGACTTGACGGCCACGGTAAGGACTTGGATTTGTCCTCAGAAGAGGAGGACTTCAGAAGCTCCTCCCACCCCTGCCTCCTGTCCCAGATCTCTGTTTTGCTGTCTTTTTATCCTTCAGGTCTGGACCAAAGCTGTCTCCTCAGGGAGGCCTTTCCTAGGGCCACTTTTATGTAAGTGGCACCCCACATCTCACCATTCACTCTTTATCACAACTCCCATATTTAACCTTTTTCACGTTCTGAAAATTAGCTGATATGGATTGCCTTGGCTCCACCCACGAGACTGGAAGTTCCTTGAGGACAGGACCTGTGTCTGCCTTGTTTACTGTGGAAACCTCACTGCCTAGAACAGTGCCTGACAGTGTCCAAGCATTGTACAGAGAGCAAAGTAGCAAGCAGCCTGTTATCCCCATTACCAGCCTGCTAATAGCTGATGCACCCCCGGGGGGCTGGACACCGGCTCATGAACCTGCTCCCGTTGGGAAGGCAGGTGCATGCTTTCTGCAGAAAGTTCATCCTGCCCCTCGTCCAGCTGCCACCATCCACCTTAAATGCCCTCTAACACTCACTAAAATGAAATATCAAGGTTTAAATTCAAGTTACAACAAGCTAAAAGAAAACATTTGCAAAGCTAAGCCCTCCTCTCTGCCCCTCAACTAGGTCATCAAAAATAAAAAGCTCTTTTCCTAGAAATTCATGGCATTGCCTTGCTGGTCCAGTCATAAAGCTGTTACCCAGAAAATTCCACAGAGACAAAGGGAATGAAAAGTGATGGAGAACCTGCAAGGTTGTCTCCATAGATTTCATCAGTTCGGCTCCTAAACAAGGCTGCACCGTAATGTTATTACACCTATTTCACAGATGAGGAGACTGAGGTTCTGAAGTTTAGTAACTGCCCCCATCTCAATACTATATGATTAGCATATGACAGAGCCAGGACACCAAATCTTCATGCTCTCTCCATATCCCTGTGCTAACACTGCCTCTCAATTCAGCATAAAAATCTATGCTTCTGAGGACTGAAAGGAGGCAAGAAAAGGAAAACAAGAAAAATAAGGAACCTGCCTCAACAGGGCTGGGGTTGGCTGAAAGCCGGCTCAGCACTCAGGCCAGAGAAGCCAACCTGAGCCCAGCACTGCCCAGGCAGGAACACCCAGCACCTTGGATCCAGACGTGGCATTGGGACAGCTCTGTCCCCACCCATCAGCCAGGGCAGTGGAAGCTGCCCTGGGGTCCGGCTCGCCGTCTGGGTGCTCCACAGGGAGTCTCCACTGCCAGCCTGCCTGCCTTCCAGACTAAACACTTCCTCTCCCAAGTCTCCCTGCTCTGCCGGCCAAAGTATCCTAGGAGGGTCTCAACAACACAAGTGAAGGATAGTTTACACGTGTCTCTGGACACCCTTGGGAGAGATGCAGGCATGAACCCAGGCTCACAAACACACACGCACAGGGGCAAGTGAGCCTTTGGACACTGCTTGGGGGAGGTAGACCAGCCCAGAGAGCCACAAACACCACACACACACACACACACACACACACACACACACACACAAAGGCAGAAATGGTTATCTTTGCATACTGATCAAGAGAAGTGGGCTCACACTAAAATACACCCACATACATATCCAGACACCACGTGCCCTGAGCTTCTGGACACCAACAGGGACAACACATACACAGGGTGCAGGGCTGTATTTTGGAAAATAAGGAGGAAAAAAAACCTGCCAATGTTTCCACTGTGTGCTGCTTGTAAAAATTTTGTAGCCTGGAGAGACGCCCACAAGCCGTGTAGCTGTGTGCGGGCTGTCAAATAAAGTGGAGAGCACAAAAGCAAACAGCTCAGAGAACATGGGGGTGGAGAGGCCAGCACTCTGCTGACAGGGCTGGGGGTAGGGGTTGCACAGAGGGTGGGGTCCCCCGACAGCTGATACAGAGGCAGCTGGAGCTGCCAGCTGATGGGCCTACGGCTTTAGTTCCCTGAAAGAAAAAACTAAGCCTACCCTAATGGTGGCTTTGCTAAGATTCAAGAACATGATATTTAAAGCACACTGCCTGGCACATCCCAGCCACTCAGTACATGAAAGCTGTTGTGATTAAGCTCACGGGTAATAAATATGTGAATCATTCCATTGCCACCTTTGATGCTGCCCCTTTAAGAGCTGATTCATTACAGCACTGTTTGTCTCAAAAAATTTTTATATAATATAATATAGTACATATACATATATTATGCATTTGTAGTAACGGTAAGTGCAAAAACAAAAACTATCATTTGTTGAATATTCACTCAGTGCCAGGCACTGTCCTAAGCACTTTACATGTATTATCTTATTTGACTTTCATAAGAGCCATATGAGGAGGTACTATGATTATACCCATTTTACAGATGAGGAAATAGAGGCACAGAGGACTTAAAGCAAGTTTACCCAAGTGGGAGTTTGAATATAAATGCAAATCCATTTAAGTTCTGAAAAACTCAGTGTGTGTGTGTGTGTGTGTGTATGTGTGTGTGTGTGTGTGTGTGTCTACATGTTGTACATATTTACTGTGGAGGGAAGTCAGCCAGAACAGTCAAGTGGGCACTAGCAGCCCCAGAATCTCAGGCAATGACTACGAGTTGCCCATTCTGAGCTTTGCTCGGTGGAGGGCACACAGCCATCTGGTGCCTCCACCATAGTCTCTCCTCTGGGCAGTATTCTGAGGATGAAGGAATGGTACAAGAGGTGGCCCAAAAGTCACAAAGGAGAGGACCATGTTTGATATTAAAAATGAAAATTTTATGGTGGGTGGAGGGGTCTTTAGGGAAAAGTTCCAGAAAACAGAGGGCACATAGGGATCGGGGTAAGTCCTGATCATAATCGTTACTGTGGCCTGGAGGGCTTAACTATTCCTTGCATAGAAGGTGCTGGGGGAAATTCCAGACAGAGGCTCTGAGGAGAACAGGAAAGCCACAGCTCCAGAGCAGGCACCTCCTCTCAGCATGACCTCTGCTGCCTGGCCATGGAGCTGGGCGCCCCTGGACCCCAGCATCCAGACACATACCTGCCATGCCAACAGGGTGTGTGTTTAAAAGGGACTGGGGTGCCAGGAGTAAACCCTAACGTAAACTATAGACTTTCGGTGATCATGTTACATCAGTCCAGGTTCCTTGATTGAGACAAAGGTACCACCTGTGCAGGATGTTGACAGGGAAGGCTGTGGGGCCGGAGGAGATGGGCTTATATGGGAGCTTTGCACTTTGCCTTTATTTTGCTGTGAACATAAAAGTACTCTAAAAAATAATATATTAATTAGAGAGAGAGAGAGAGATGTGCGGAGCCAAAAGAAAGACACAAGCCACTCCAGGTCGGAGGGCTTCATCTGTGTGCTGAGCAGCCAAGGGGTTTCTGGAAGGTAACTTATGGGCCACTAGGGGCTGGGGCTGGAGCAGAGAGGAAAAGAGCCAGCAGGGTCCAGCACCCTGCTACATCCCCCAGGCATCTTGCCAGAGCTACCCTGCTTTTATTGCTTTATCAGTTTGGGTTCTGCATAAACTTCAACTGAAGAAGGCTGCGCTGCTGGTCCTGTTTTAAAAACGTCTATTTCAGGGGCTCAAACATAGGTGAGCCCACAACCCTCCCTCTTATCTGTACAACCCCAGAGTTTGCAAAGTCCTTTCACAAAAGGGCTCCCGAAGGCAGGTAGCTCACCTTTAGGCCCAACTTCCAGGTGGGGGATGTAGAAATTGCCCAATAATTTATTGCACAAATGACTCGTTTGACTGTTACAGCAAACCTAAGAGGGGAGCAAGGCAATTTTGGTTTTACTTGTCTTACTCGACTTTTATTGAGTTGCTTACAATGGGCCAGGCACCGTGTTAACTGCTGCAAACGAATTAACTCATTTCATCCTCATTACAAATCTTTGACGTAAGTGATGTTATTACTGATGAAAACTGGGGCACAGGGACGTTCACTAACTTGAAGAAGGTCACGTGGCTGGTGAACAGAAGAGATTCCAACTCTGGCACTTTGGTTCTTATTCACCATGAAAAGTTGTTTCAGACTCAGAGAAACCTGGGCTGGGAGAGTTGTAGCAATTCCTGCAAGTTCTGGGAAGGCTCAGATCCCAAGAATAGCTCAGATGCCCTCCCACCTCATCAATGCTTTGTTACTGGGCAGGCTTCTGGAAAGGGCATAGGATGGCTGGTTCCCCATCACCTAACGAACAATAGGACACTCCCAGCCTAGAGGCCAAGGGCAGCACTTCCTGGGAGATCCACCCATACCCAAGGCCTGTCTGATGTGGAGGAAACAGGAAGTCACATTCAAAATAATAATTTAAAAAGCAAGGTTAAAAACACGATCTCTTTTCCTAAAGCCTCGCATTCCATCCATATCCTCAGCTCAGACACTGGGAGGAACCCAGACAGTCATAGAACTTTTCCAGCTGGATCCCTCTGATCCAGGAAGGGGCTGGCCTGATTCTGGAGGGAGACAAGATGGTGCTCGATGTTCAGGCACATAGGCAGGCAGGTTCAGGCTCTTACCACTGCATTCATCCATCCATCCATCCACTTATCCATTCAACATCCATCCATCATCCATTCATTCATTCATCCATCCATCCAACCATCGTTCATCCATCTGTCCATCCCTCCACCCATCCATATTCTGGAACTACAAAGAATAAGTGCCCACATTCTGTTCTTCTTAAGCTAATTGACCTCTGGGCTTCCTCCCTAATATTGAAGGCCACTATGTGAGAACTGGATGTGGGCAGGCTGTGATGAAGAAGCTCTCCAAGCAGTAAGGCATTTTACCTGTGAGATATTTATGTTAAGTACATATTATAAAGCAATAAGAGATTTCTGAAACTTTGAAGGGGGTTCATTTTATAGAAAGCTCGGAGTCACAATGGTAGCCCACGTCCAGGTAGCAGGTGTGAGCCCACTGGCCTCACTGCTCTGGATATAATCTGATTTTCCCTCTATTTTCCACTGTACTCGGATTTCCTCGACTACATATAGGTTCCCATTTTGTATTAGCTTATATATTTTAAGCTTCCTCAAATCCTTTTCGGAATAAAGTTGAATCGTGAAGGAAAAAACATGACTGGATTGAACTAATGCAGATGGAACAAAGAGGGGGTTCATTTCAGGAACTGAGATGAGCACCACCCCCCATCCAAACCCCCAAACTGAGAGTCCAACATTCTCTGTTACCCTCACCCATATCCCTGCGGATGTGACTGCTGTCTGTTGAAGGGTTGCCTCTTGTTGGCCAAGGGATGCGGTCCTTCAAGAAGAAACTCTCAGACCTGTTTCGGGGCATCTGAGGGGGAGACCCCAGCTGCACTGTCCTCACTGTAAAGTAGGGGTACATCAGTTCCTGGCCTGCAGGACTGCTGGGAGGATGTGTGGTGAGGGCTCAGTAAGGGTTGTCTGCTGTTGCTGATGGGTTTAAATTATCCATGATGTACACCGAGTTTAAATCTTTGCGCCAGAGCCCATGTGGACAGCCTGAGCTGTGCCCTCTCCCTTCCTCTCAGGCTTTGAGGGTAGCGGGAATAGGATCTTTGAGGACACAGAGGCTCACATGGCCAAGAATCAGCTGTTCAACTGATCCTGGACATTGAATGGTAACAGTCCCCCTAGTTAAGGCTGGGTGAGACTTGCAGAGCTCAGGGCCTCTGCTAAGCTCTCAGGGGTGCCCAGAAGGGAAGACACACTCCCTGCTCTCAAAGAGCTCAGTGTCTACCAGAGGAGACAGACCCACCTGCAAACCACCAACTACAGCAGCAGGAGGAATGAGGTGTTTGTGGCTCCATCTTGCCTTTAGGCCTTTGTCCATGCTGTTCCCTCCACTTGTAACACTTTTCCTTCCCTCCATCCTGCCTTTAAATATCTCTCCTTTCTCTCCCTCTCTCCCCCTCCCCTTCTCCTTTTCCTACCCCCCTTCTCTGTAAGTCTTCCTGAAGACACAAGGCTTCCTTGTCTTTCTACACACCTGGTCTTGATGTATTTGGCATTTTCTTTTTCTCCCTCCCCTCCTTTCCTTTGTGTCAGCTTTCACCTTCAAATTTCTATATCTGGAATTTCTTGCTATCCTTTTGTAGTAATTTAAATGACTAAAACTATGTCTGCGGTTATTAATAAATCTCATGTGTTATCTGCTTTTACAAAGGCTAGTGTGGTAAGCAGACTCATGGCCCTCTAGAAGTTGCTGAATCTGTTCTTTTATACGACAAAAGTAATTCTGCAGATGTGATTAAAATAAGGATCTTAAAATAGGGAGGTTATTCCAGATTGCCCAGGTGGACCCAATGTAATCACAGGGCCCTTAAAGATGGAAGAGAGGCTGAAGAGGGAGAGAAGGAAATGTGGCAGTGAAAACAGAGGTCGCAGTAATGGGATTGATGGCCAGCTAGGGACCATGAGACACGGAATGCGGGAAGCCTCCAGAAACTGGAAAAAGATAAGGAAACAGTCTCCTCTACCGCCTCCAGAAGCCCTGCTGACACCTCAATTTTAGACCTTGACCTCCAGAAGATAATAAATTTGTGTTGTTTTAAAGCCACAAAGTTAGTGGTAATTTGTTAAACTAGCAATAGGAAACTAACACAGCTGGCTTCCGAAAGACATGGAAACTCTGCTTCTCACAGGAGAATTCATATTGCCTAGTGTCAGGACAGCCAGATTGTGTGTGTGTGTGTGTGTGTGTGTGTGTGTGTGAGAGAGACAGAGAGAGTGAGTGTGTGTGTGTGAGAGAGAGACAGAGAGTGTGTGTGTATGTGTGTGTCTGTGTATGTGTGTGTGTCTGTGTATGTGTGTGTGTAATGGCACTTGCCCACACAGCACATGGATATCTTTTCTCCCCCAGATCATGGCTGACACAGGACAGGTTTCCTCAGAATAAACGGATGCTCTCATCTCATTGGGGCTTTGTGTGGAGACTAGTTCTCATGCCTAATGGACTTGGCCTGAACACCCCTCCCTCTGAAAAATATCAAGGGCATCATTGTGTTCATGCACTAATAAGCAAGGCAGTTGGCTTTGCTTTTCTCGTGCTCCCTTTTCACAGTGACATCTGCTGGTCTTCAGCTGGCATCCCGGGCGCTGTGCACAAGGGGCTGTGAGGGCGGTGGAAGTGGGAGCAGAGGCCCAAGGACAGGCAGCGTCCCCAGGGCATTTTACCGTTTAGAAATGCACCTACATTTTTCCAATTAAAACACGGGTTCTACAAGAAGGACCCATGTCTTTGATAAATGGAGCTCCACAAAGTCCCACAACAGCCCGTTTGCTCTGTTGGAATGTAGTAGAACATGGTGATGCAGAAAGCTGCAGAATGCTAGATTGGGATCCTGGCTCCTACTGGCTGTGGTCCCTGGGTTTGGTACTGTTCTTTTCCTCACCTGTAAAATGGGAGAATAAGGTGATTCTGGGTACACAAGGGGATAATGCATTTATGGGCATAGCACAGTCCCTGAGAGGGGTAGCTCTCAGGGCACATGTGGACGCTCGGGCACTTAGCCTCCTGATCGAGCATGCAAATTAAAATGAAGGATCATAAAGAAATAAAACTAGGGTTCTGTGGTCAGTTATCTTGTCAGAGGAATCTCTGTTGAAAGGTTTCCAAAGGCACAAACTATTTTTCTCCTCGGCTCCCTTTAGGCATGAAGCTTCTCTTCCGTGCTGTGATTAGGAAGCCTGTCATCGGAGCTCCCATCTCGCACCTTGCTCAGTGGACCTGTTTTCTTTCTCATCCCTCAATCGTGCTCTCAGCCCAGCCACACCCATTCATTAGGGGCTCCGGGGCTGATAAGGAAAAAAGCTGAGCTGTGAGTGGAGAGGTACCTGTTTACTCCCACCTTTGGCGCCAGGAATACAGTCAACTGATGGGGCAATAAGCCTGCCGTATAGGGTCAAGTACAGCCAGACACACTGACACGCAGAGCTGGTCACCCTCCAGCTGCAACCTCTCGTGACAGCTGCCCTCACGCTGCTTAGAAAGGCAGAGCGGCCTCCGCTCACCAGGTGGGGCTGCCTTGCCCAGTGCTCAAGACGGCAAAGTGAGCAGAGCCGGTCCCCGTGCCTACAGATCATCTCGTCTCTGCTCTGGACTGAGAGGGCTCTCAGAGCCAAGGGCAGACAAGGGGGAGATCTGGGAAAGAAACCAGGATTGGGGGGGATCACATCCACACCCGGGGGGCCTATCTCAGCAGAAGCTGACGGGCCAACTGTGCAGCTGGGGTCACCTACCGATAGCGGGAGTCCTCCACTGTGCCCTCACCAGATCCAAGGGACACAGACCAAGAGAGGGCCTTAGCAGCGAGGAGGCAGAGCAGTGCCCAGCTGTGGCGAACCCCTGCGCCCTGCCCTGGCCTGGGACCTGGCCACGGGTGCGAACGAAGCGCCGTCATCTGGAGCAGCGTACCTCCGACGCGGTTACGTGTGCTCCGAATCGCTTGGGGTCTCGTTAAAATGCACATTCTGATTCAGTGGATCTGGAGTGGGGCTGAGATTCTGCATTCCTATCAAGACCTCAGGTAAGGCTGTGCTACCTGCCTACCTTTGGGATTGCAGTTAGCCTGAGAAAGCACAAAAAGAAACGATAATTCAGAGACAAGAATAGGGACTTGCCGGAGACCTTTCTCTCGACTTCCATGATGTCCTGGGTGCCTCTTCTCTCGGCAGAGGTGATTCAGTGTGCCCTCGCCTCCTCGTGGCCTTTGGGGTTCCGGCTGTGTGCTTTTCTGGAGAATGAAGAGGGGCCCAAGGCAGGGCTTGGGGATTTGGATTTGACTAACATCAAGTGCCCGATTGCAGCAGCTGCAGGAGCACAGACGCAGTGTCGGGACAGAGCACAGCTTGGCTGAGGCAGCTGGAATGGTGGTGGTGGGAGGGCAGACGAGGCAGAGAAAAGGGGAAACCAGAGGTGCACAGGTGGGGTCCCAGAGGAGCGCCGGACACGGAGCCCTCGTTGGCTGTGACACCGGCGGCAAGGTGACCCCTCTGAGCCTCAGTTTTCTCATCTATGGATAAGTATTATAACATTTTGGCTTCAGGATTGGGGTGAGGATTAAAGCAATGAATGGGAAAGCATCCGGCGGATTACCTGACCCATAACAGCATCCAGTACCCAAGACATTTTGAAATACAAAGCAAATAAGCAGGCTTAGCCCATGCAGGATCTTGACAGCCGAACAAAGGGGCTTGGCTGTGCTGTCAGGAACCCCGTCACAAATTATCCCCAACTCTTGAATCGAACAAGGCCCGCCCTACAGATCTCTGCTGAACTGCCTCTGAGGACTTAAATGGAACTCAAACAGATAAAAATTATAGAATTTAAACTTAGTCCTGAATTCCAAGATGAGCAGCAGGGCCGCAGAGAGCTGCACGGGAACAGGGCATCCCGGGGAGTCTGCACAGCCTGGGCCCCGGGCCTTGAATCCCAAAGGCCTTCCAAATCTGAAATCTGATGAAGCTAAGAAAAGAGGTGACCCATTTTGTAGGGTCCTTGCTAGAGGCCCTTAGAAAAAGGCAGCCCCCGTCATGAATCCTTTCCAGGCAAACAAACGAAGCAAAGGAGGCAGCCCTGCGGCTGCTACCAGGAAGAGGATGCGAGGCCAGCCGCCTGCCCTCCTCCCCCTCCCCCTCCCCACCCGCCCATCCTCCCTCACCCTGTTGGACAGGCCTTCTCAGCTATTCAGAGCTTAGGCCACTTTTCATTATTTTTTTTCTTTTTTAAAAATAATATTTAGAAATGGTTTGGGGCCCGGAAACTTAAACATTTCCACCGAGTCATTTTTTTCCTGCAGTGTATTTTTTGAAGTAGATAGAAACAAAGCCAGCATGTCACAAACAGAACACGAGGAAATGGTAAATACACTTAAGATCAGCGTAGGGGAGTGCCCCTTCACCCTCCTGGCAAGAGCATCTTAGAGGGGGCTGGACTGGAGGATTAAGAGTGTCTCCCACAGGCCAAAAGATCTAGATGGGTGTGGTGGACGAGGGGAGGCTGGGTGGAGGTAAGTCAGAATCTCCTCTGGGTGTTTTTTTCCTAAATAAATATCCCTTCCCCGTCCACCTCCCCTCAACCTCTCAAAGAGCTGGTGGCAGTCCTTTGTAATTGTCAGGAACATGTCTGGGCTCAATCCCAGCTCAGCAGCTCACTACCTGGGGGACCCTGGGGGAGTTAATTAACTTCTCAGTACCTTAGTTTCTTCGCCTGTAAATGGGGTGACTATGGTTCCCATCTCATGGGGCAGCTATGAGTTCCAATGGAGTTAATACCCATGAGGTGTTTGGAACAGTGCTGGGCACAAAGCAAGGTTCAATAACTTAACGTTTCCCAAACCACCAATAACTAGCATGTCCCCAACCTCTCGACCCATCCCGGCTGTTTCATTGCCCCCCTCTCTGGGGAAATGACAGCCCCATCCTGCCAGTTGCTCGAGCCTAAACTTTGGAGTCAGTTTTTCGACTCTCTCTCTCTCCTACTCCACAGGCGATCCATCTGCAAATTGTATCAACTCTACATTTAAAATAGATTCAGAATCTGGTCGCTTTTCACCATCTCACCAATAACAGCCCGCTTCAAGCTAGTGTCACCCTTCATCCTTACTATCACAGTACCCTCCTACTGCACTCTCCTCCTGGCCCCTAATCTCTCCTCCAGAGCAACCCTTTTAAAACATTTAAGTCCAACGGTGTTTCTTGGCCTAAAATGCTCCCAAATCGCTCCATCTCACTCAGAGTAAAAGCCAAGTTTTTACCAGGGCCTCCAACCCACTTCCTCTCTGATGCTCTCACCTACTGCTTCTTCCCTTTTAGTCTCCTCCAGTCACACTCTCTTCCTTGCTGTTCCTTGAACCTGCCAAGAATGTTCCTGCCTCAGGACATTTGCACTTTCCATTCCCTCTGCCTAGGACACTGTTCCCTCAGAAACTTTATGGCTCCCTCCCTCACTTCCTTTGGGCTTCGCTCAAAGGTCACCTCACCAGAGAGGTCGTCCTTGAACCTCTTGTACAGAAACCTTCCATCGCTCGCTGTAGCCATTTCTCTGCCTTATTTTCCTTTTCCACTTTTATTGCTAGTTAATATGATAGATCTTTGTTTCTTTGCTTTTTCTCCTTTCCTTCCTTTAGTTTTAAGACCTAATACAGCAGCCACAGCTTAACTCCTTTTCTCCATTGCTATACTCCAAATCTCTCGAAACATGCCTGACACACAGTAGGTGCTTTATCACTATTTATTGAATGACTATCTCCCTCCCTCCATTCTTGTCTGCCTCTAATACAACTCCAGGCTGTAGCCAGGATGATCTGCCTACAACACATTTTATGATGCTCGTTCACTGCTCATGAACAACCAGTGGCCCACTTGCTGCCGACAGGGCAAAGCTACTATGACACACAGAGGCCTTTTGTGGTCTGGTCCCACCTAACCGCAGGCCCCCCTGTTGCCATCAGCAAACCCTGCAGCAGTAATGTCATTGTTCCCTGAGCAACGATCATTATTAGCTTGTGCTCTTCCTTCAGCTCGATACACCCTCCTTTCCCTTCTCCATCTGTCAGACTCTCACTGTGGGGGGTTGAATGGTGGCCCCCAAGTGATATGTCCATTCAGAACCTGTGAACGTAACCTTTATTTAGAAAAAGGGTCTTTGCAGATGTAATTAAGCTAAGGATCTCAAGATGAGACCCTGATGGATTAGGGTGGGCCCTAAATCCAATGACAAGTCTCCTCGCAAGGGAAGAACAGGGGAGAAGACACAGAGGAGACAGCAACCTGAAGACGGAGGCAGAGACCGGAGTGATGCTGCCACAAGCCAAGGGATGCCTGGAGCCACCGGAAGCTGGAAGGGGCAAGAACCAGAAGCCTTTCCAGAGCCTTTGGAGGGGGCACAACCCTGCCAACACTTTGACTTTGGACTTCCAGCCTTCAGAATGGTGAGGGAATAAATTTCTGTGGTTTTTAGCCATCAAGTTTATGGTAGTTTGTAATGGCAGCCACAGGAAATTAACACACTCCCCTTCAAAATCGCCATAGAGATGCAGTCTTTGCTTCCCAGCACTGAGGGGGGCTGAGGTAGCCTTTTTGTACTAGATGCCCCTGCTTCCCTGGCCAAAGCTGATTGGAGCTGGGATGGACACCTTGCCCGGCCTGGGCTGGTAAGTGTCACAGGTACCGGGAAGTATATGGTGAGGCCATGGCGCATGGGTAGGGGTGGTCATCTAAGCTCAGAGTTGGGCCGTGTGGGGTCATGTGGGGAAAGGAAGCTGCGTGGAGAGGCGCAAGGCAGGCCCTGACAACAGAGAAGACCACGGGTCCTGACGACTCCTCTGCTCCCATGGGGAAGGTCCTGCTCTTTGTTTCCAAAAGCTTCCTTGTATTCCTCTAAAATCCAGTCCCCCTCCCCTTTTCCTCCACCTGGCTTTTCCTAGAGGAGGCTGCTTTTCCTTGCAACCCAATCAACCCTAAGCTAAGAGTTCAGCTCTAGTGTCACCTCCATAAGAGCCTCCCTGACTGCACCACATGGAGAGGGATGACCCTAGTCTCTGGCCACTCTCAGCTCTGTGTCCCCACCAAGATTCACTGTCATCGTTAGGGATGTTTGCGTGCCATTCTCCCCTCAGACTGAGCTCCCCCAGCCGTGGACCAAGCTCGTTCTGTGTGTCCGGATTTCCCAATTAATCACCCAATGCGGTACAGTGTCTGGTACCACAATGGATAAATAGATGAATAAAGGACAGGTGCCGCTCGGCTCTGCCCACAAGGAGCTTTCAGGCAGGTGGGGAGGCCCCTCTCACACCGCAGGAGCACACGATGAGGCAGACATCGGGGTCGGGGTGGGAGCAAGCTCTGAGCCCGGGGTGGGGGGAGGTCAGGGAGGGCTGGTGGGCGTGGCAACCCGAAGGAGAAATTGTAGAGGCTGTGCTTGGGTGACAGTGACGGCCCGAGCAGGCCGAAGGCAGGCGGAGCAGGGAGCGCTTCCGAGGGGGCCTGTGGGCATCGGGAGAGGCAGCATTTGGGGCGTGTGATGGAGATAAGGCCAGACTTAAGCGGAAGTTCCAAGGTGGGAACTCTGATGGGAAGTGTCAGTGGGGCCCGTCCTGGGGCCTTTGGTCACTCACCCGCTTAGCTGACGTCCAGCCAGGCACTGTGCCCACTGCCAGCTACTACAGCAACGACAGACAGCAGAATTCAAAGGCTAGACGGGAGCTCTTAAAAGAACACCACCGTATCTGCTGTTACAAGGACCAGGAAACAGTCAGCTCATAACCAAAGCATTTGTAGAGCGTTTTACAGTATATAAAGTGCTTTCTCACATGTTAATGGTTACAAAGTCCTGTGGTATAGTAGGAAGAGGGTGACTGTGGCTGCAGAAAGCCTGAGTTAAGGTCTTGCACCCTCTGTGCAGCTCACGATAACCCCCGAGCTTTGATGTCCTCATCTGTAGAACGATGACCATGGCTAGTGTTGACTGAACACCCACTGCAGGCCAGCTACTGTTGTAGTGCTTTTATATGTATATGTATAATATTTTATATGTATAATATTAACTATTTTAAACTTCAAAACAACCCTATCAAATAGGTACTACTGTTACCCCCATTTTGCAGATGTGGAAACTGAGGCTCAAAGAAGCTAAGTAATTGGCCTGAGTCACACAACTGCTCAGCAGAAGAGATGAGATTTGAACACAGTTATTCCGGCTCCAGAGTCCATGTTCTCAGCCGCAAGGCTATACTGCAGATCCCGACAGCGGGCCTACCTCCGAGGTTTCGGCAGACTGATAAGATTAATAGACATGTAATTGGTTAGAGGTTAGAGGTCAATATTGACCATTGTGATTCTTCTGTCTGACGCTCATGGTGCTTCAGCATTTGGTTGCTCTAGCAGATGCTGTTGACACTCTGACATCACTGTTGGCCGTGCCTAGAGATCACCCACAGACAGTGGCAGTGGCCCTCTGCATGGGGCCATTCTCTCTCTCTGAGAGATGCTTGGCCACCGAACACGGCAGGCCAGAGGTTCTGGGGTGCTCACACCCAGGAGCACCCCACAACCAATGAGGTCTGTGAGTTGGTGGATAAATACGTCAGTGGGCCAATTCCGAGGTATGCCCCACACAGTCCCTCAGAGGGTCCCTAACAGGACTGAGCCCCAGCTTCCCACAACAGTTACCCACCCACGAGGCCGCTTTTATGGACCTCCTCCTCTCTTTGCCTCACTCCCCACCCTCATAATGCTGCCTGGAATCATCTCCCAAAGAAACTACGTGCATCGCAATCCTTCCCTCAGGGTCAGTTTGGGAGGATCCAAACTAAGACAGGGGTGCAAGCTGGTTTGGAAAGAGAAGAAAAGAAGAGCTATTACCCATTAAGGTTTGAGGTTTTTCTGGACACATGTGACTAGGGGAAGAGCTGTGGAGGGAGGGGCACACACAAGCCCTCCCACGGAAGGGGAAAAGTCCCAGGAAGTGGGGAAATAGACCAGGTACCCCTCATGCTGGCTGTCAAACAGGACAGCCTCCCCCGAGCCCACATTTCACCTGACGCTCCAAAAAAGATTGGCCATCAAAGGATTTTTGGCAAGAGCCCCCGTGCCTCTGGAGTAGATTAAAGGGGCATTCCTTGAAACTCTGGGATGTGAGCACAGAATAAACACAAATAAGCTCCCCTCGTCTAAATAAACTGAGGTACAGTTTTATGAAGCCGTTTTCTTTTTCTCCTCACCCTCCCACGCTCCTCTCCTCAAAGGCCACGCTTGTTTGCTTACTTACTTAATCCCAAACCCTTTGCACCTTCAAAGGGCCCCTTTGTGTCTGGGATGATATGGAGCGTTGCTGCCTCGTAGACCCGATTTTCCAAATGAACTTCCAAACACAGAAGAGCCCAGATGATTGACAATGAGGCAGCATCGTGGTTTGGGCCAACGGATGAAATGAACAGAAGGCAAGAAGGAAAACACGAGAAAGGATGAATTTTCAGTGGGTTCCTCCAGCCAAATAGTTTGTAATTTCATTGGAAAGGATCCTCATGAGGAAAGAGACCAAAAAACATGGTGGAAAAACAGCAAATTACTGGCCCAGCAGTGTGGCTTCTTTCTTCGACAAGTTGGTCATAAAGGAAGAGGGACGGGACGCATGGGAAAGGGCTGAGAGCTGGCCCGCATGGTGGGAAAGAGGGCTTTGTCACCTCAAAATGAGGGTGGCCCTTGGGCCAGGTCCAAAAGATTCTCCACCCACTTCATTCATCACCGAAGCTGCAGAAGCACTGAGAACAGAGGGCATCTGGCCGGAGCCACCGTGGAGGGTCCACATGGGGAGAAGCTTTCAGAGAACACAGTTGGAATGAAAAGCCAACCCAAGAATTTTTTAAAAAGAAAGCTGGCCGTGAAAGAACATATTATTCAGAGCCAATCAAAGAAAAATCAGTGGGGATATTTGCATTGTGAGGTACCCAGTTCCCTAAAGGTTCAAGTCCTTCCAATAAGAGGCAGGATTACCTAGTGGTCAGAGGGCTGGCTGTGGAGCCAAACTGCTTGGGAGGGAACCCCTAGCTACACCACTGATGGGCTGGGTGACCTTGGCAAATTACATAAACTTTCTGAGCCTCAGTTTCCCCATCTGCAAATCAGGGCTGATGATAACAACTGTACTTACTTCAGGGAGTTGTCGGTGAGGATTAAATGAGAACATACATCTAAAGCACCTAGAAAAGTGTCTGGCAGATAATAAGTTACCAATACACGTCAGCTCTAATTACTACACGGCTTCCAAAGACAATAGCTCCTCGGCACTACAATATTCTCACAGGTGCAACAGAATAAAAGTTAAAAAGGCAAAGCAGCATGAAAGCAGGTTCGGAGCAAAGAAGAATGCCCTGAAGCTAGGAGACTGGAACAAAGCCGTGGATGGCCTTACCTGAGCGTATCCCCCAAGGAGCACAGACGGCCGGTCGCTGTGCCTGCCTCCCGTGCTGGGGAACCCTGAGGTCCCTCGCATGCCCAAGTTCTCCTCAGTGCGGTAGGAAGGCCCCCTTAGACTGTGGATCAGAGGCGTGGCCGAGACTGGGGCTCTGTCCTCGCAGGGGAAGTGGCACACCCCCTCCTCACCCTGGAAAGCAGCTCTGCCACCCGGCTGTGCCTGTCGCTGCCATGGTTAGCGGCTGGGACTGGTCCCCGGGGCAGCGGAGGGGCATGTCGCAGGCACGGTTCACAGTGTGGCCTGTCTGTGCAGAGGGTGGCACTTCTCAGGCCCACCTGCCTTGAGAGCAGAGCCCCATCTCCACCATCTGCTCGGGATCAAGGTCCCAGCTTTCCTCCGCGGAGGTGTCTTCATGGGGGAGAACCGGCCACGGGCACGCCTCCACTCAGACAGACGCACGCACCCTGGCGAAACCCACCATTCGGGGCAAACATTCCACATGCACCCCAGAAGCCCAACTTTTCCATTTAGACCCCTGCAGCTTGGGAATGAAGCTGGAATTACAGCAAAGACAAAGGGGCCGCTATCAGTAATTATTTCTGAAGCAACAAGCAACTAATTGGGACTTACTGTTGTTATAAACCTATACGACAGGCAGTAATTCAACTGCAGCTAATGGGAATTCCAGCACCAGCCTCTGCCCCCGCTACACGACGACTCCCCTCGCCCCGGGCGGAGGGGTCTGCTGCTGGAAGAAATAAATGGTTTCTTCGCAGCCCTCCGAGAGACAGTAGTCATGCTGGAGACTTCTGCCCGGGGGACGTCAGTGTGGCCGAGCAGTGGGGTGAGACAAGGCACAAGTGAGAAGCCCAGGAGCACAGGAAGGCTTCTAGATTGGCTGCCATGCCCCCTCAGGATGGTGACATCATGCCTGTGGGAAATGGCTGCGGGATGCTGTCAAGTCAGTGGAAAAAGAGCTGAATCGCCTCTTTTATAAATAGATTTATTGAGAACCTTCTAACATACCGGGAGCTCTCAGAGATTCATTTATACACATTATTTCCTTGACTCCTCCTAACAGCCTTAGGAAGGAAAGGAGGTGCCATTAGGAATGGAAGAGGGCAACTTGGCTCACAGAGAGGAAGTCACCTGTGGGAACTCACCTGGCCACTGCACAGTGAAGCCAGGGTTGGAAACTGGGAGGAAGGGGAAACTTTGGGTGACATTCCTGCAGGCAGGCTGGTGATGTGGGAAGCAGGTGTGGAATCTGGGGACAGCTGGGTGTGGCTACTTACTAACTGCCTGGTGAGCTTGTCAAGTTACCAAAACATTCCATGCCCCAGTCTCTGCGTCTGTGGACTGGGGATGATCATGCCTATCTAGTGGGTCTGCTGTAAAGACCACACGCTGTAACACGTTGCATATAAAGCATTCGACATAGTGCTTAGTGCATGGTAAATGCCCAGTAAATGCCAGTTATTTAAAGATGCTGTCGAGATGCTCTCCAAGAAGCACCGAGGGTTGGAAGAAACTCATCGTCTGAGCACGGCAGAATTTTGGGGATAGTGGAAGCTGTGGAAGTTTCAGCAGAGTGTCTGTCTGCCTGTGTCCCTGGGGAAGGGGGCAAACCAACCCAGCGGGCTGGCTCCGCTCTGAGGCCACTGCCCTGGTGTCCAGGGCAGCGGGAAGCTGGCCAAGCTCCCAGACAGCCTGTCTCGGGCCTGGAGCACAGAGCCGTTGCCTCACCAGCTTGTAATGAGCTGCGTCTCCATCCTGATTAGGGGAACAATCCTCACTCAGAGGGACTCAGGGGAAGGAAGTGACCGCGTCGTGGGGACAGGGCATAACCTCGTCTCCCAAGGAGGGGCTGGCTTCTGGGGAGCTGGTGACTTGGAGGTCACAGCCCAAGACGGTGCCCATCCCCCTGGAGGAGGCTAAGCAGACCCCACTGGGGCAGGTCTGGGTCAGAGCAGGCGACGAGCTGAGCCAGCTCAGGCCTCCGTCTGCAAGCCTGGGAGGCAGCTGCTCACGGGCTCTGGTTTGCCAAGAGGGGCAGGCAAGGAAAGTAACATTCTCTGGGCACATTCTGGGCACCAGGCTGGATGCCAGCCCTATGACATCATCACTGTCATCAACATTGTCCTATTAACTCAAATGTTAGAGCACCATCTTTTCCAAAACTGTAGATTGCAGCCCGTTACTGGGTTATGAAAACAGTTTAGTGGGTGACAAATAGCATTTTCTAAATAACGTGATAAAAAAAACAGAAAATTTCAGGGTGCATTGCGCTGAGCAAGGATTAGTATCGTGCTGTGGAACTTTCATTTCTTGAACGTGCCTGCAAGTGTTTGGGAGCTGGGTTGTAACGGGGATGGAAATCGTGCTCTTTCTTAAAGTTGTTGTAGGGATTGAATGAGTTAATGTTTTAAGTGCTTAGTGCAATGTAGCAGAGGCTGCCAGCAGCCACCCAAGTCCCCCTGGAGATAGTTCAGGCCCCCTGTATGTGCCTTCCTGGATGTCTCTGTCTCTGTCTCTCTCTGGTCGTGGAAATATGCTTAGTTCACGTTCAGGGCAGGTAAAAGCATGGCAGAATTAATGTCCCAGGATCAGCCCTCAGCCTAGGAGGACTGGGAGATGGTGGATAAACACCGCATCCTCCTCCCCCTCACCAAACCAGTGCAACAATTCTGACGCATATCCCCCATGATCTCTCTGAGCCCCAGATGCCCACAGAACAACTCCCTTCCCCGTCTCCCTTCCTCTCTCTCTCTCCACTTCCTGGGATCCCCTCCCAAGTAAACTTCTTGAACCTATATCCTTGTCCTGGTGCCTCATCATATTTTGCATGAACTCAACCTAAGATAAGCAGATTCTGGCAAAAAGTAAGTGCTTCATCATGTTTATCTAGAGATAGGATCTGTTCAAATGCTTCACATGTATCATCTTACTTAATCTTCACCCCAGCCCTATAAGGTAGGAACTGTGATAGTCTCCATTTTCCAGATAAGGAAACTGAGGCTTAGAAGAGTTAAGAACATTGTTCAAGGTCACATAGATAGAAAGGAGAGAGCTCCATTCTGAATCCATGTGTGTTACTAAAGCCCCGTTCTCACCCTCTGCTCTCCATTTAATCCACACAACCACCCTGCCAGTTAGCTACTGTCGTTACTCCCATTGCACAGATGTGGAGATGGAAAGTTCAGGGAGGTAAAGCATTCACTTCCCACACTATTCACTGCCAGGCTGGGACCCCTGGCCCTGTGCTTCCCATGACATCAGGCTGCCTCCCAGTGCCCTGGAAAGGGTAGGCATGGAGAAAAAAAAAGTCCCCGCAGTGGAAACTGGCAGCTCTTCACCAAACCTGTGGTACAGGAGAGAGGTAAGATGTGGATGAAACGAAGGGACAATTCTAGCAGGCTTACTGGGATTTCCAGATGGAAGTGTGTTCCAACGGTTGTGCCTCAACTTCTCAGCCTGTTAAACGGGGCTGCTGAGCTGACGTTAAATCCCTCTACTCGCTGCTGGCTTCAACTATTATCTTCCCATCCTTATCTCCAGCAGCCCCACCATTTCCACCAAAATCCCGTGAGTTGTACGTGCCTAAGGTCTGAGCTCCATCTGCATGGCCCACGGTGATTACTCACTGCCCATCTGCTGCATGCTGGGCAGCGTGCTGACCACGGTGCCTCAGCTTCCTCATCTGGTATATTGGGATCATCTTAGTATCTTCTTCACGGGTCGTTATGAGGATTAACTGAGCTACTTGTGCAAAGCACATATCTGACCAAGGACTCTCAACTCCACATTAAAAAACCAAACAATCCAATTAGAAAATGAACAAGTGATGTGAAGAGCCATTTTCCCGAAGAGGATATTCAGTTGGCAAATAGCCATGTGAAAAGATGCTCAACGTCACTCACTCCTGGGGAAATGCAAGTAAGACCATGGTGAGATGCAACACCATACCTATTAGAAGAGCTAAGATTTAAGAAAAAATAGCGACAACACCAAATGCTGGCAAAGATGTGGAGAAATGGAATCACCCATACATTACTGATGGGAATGTAAAATGGTACAAGCCGCTCTGCAAAACAGTTGACTCTTTCTTAAAAAATCAAACATACACTTACCATATAACCCAACAATTACACTCCTGGGCATTTATCTCAGAGAAATGAATTCTTAGATTCACATAAAAACTTATACATGAATGCTTGTAGCAGTTTTATTTGTAATAGCCCCGAACCAGAAACAACCCAGATGTCCTTCGATGGCTAGACCATGGTACCTCCACACCATGGAATATTACTCAGCAACAACAAAGGGATGAGCCACTGATGCATAAAACAACTTGGGTGGATTATGCTGAGTGAAAAAAGTCAATCATACAAGGTCACATACTGTGTCACTCCATTCAGATAACATTGTTGAAATGACAAAAGTATGCGGATGGAAAGCACAGTAGTGGTTGCCAGGAGTTAAGCATGGCAGAAGGGAGAAGCGTGGCTGGCAAAAAGTAAGCCACCCTTACTGGCTTACTGGTAGAAGGGAGAAGGGTGGCTCTATAGAGAACTAGCATAAGGGAGATTTTTGTGGAGATAGAGTAGATCTGTGTCTTGACTGTGGTGGTGGTTACACAAATCTACACAAGTGGACACAGAACTGTACTCACACACCATCATGCCATTGTCAGTTTCCTGTTTTGATACTGTACTACAATCGTGTAAGATTTAACCACTGGAGAAAACTGGGTGCCCTCACAAAGGATCTCTCCACACGATTTTGCAATTTCTTGCAAATCTATAATTATTTCTAAAATTAAAAGAAAGTGTTTTAAATGAGCTTGTAAAGAGTTTAGATCAGTACCTAAGTGAACACTTAATATTAGCTCTCATTATTATTATTTCATTTTCGTTATTACTTCATCTTATTTAATGTTCACAATAAACTTATGAAAAAAGGGTTTTTTACCTCCATTCTACAGACTGGAATACTGAGACTCAGACACATTAGGTAACTTGTCTAAATTTACATATCCATAAAGACCTAGGAATTGAAGCTCAAATCCATGGACTTCCCACATATATGCGAATCCCCAGTAAAATAAAAATCTTTGCCCTCACTGAGTTCATAACATAGTAACAGAAGTAAGAGATATAACTTAAACCCAAGCAGAATACCATACATGCTGCATAAGTTCTATGGAAGGATGGGAGAAGAAAAAGTTAAAAATTCCAGCTGGGGAGATTTAGGAAGGCTTCCTGGAAGAGGTGGCATTTGGGATTGTTTTGAAGAATGAGTAGGAGCTCAGTAGGTATAAAAGGGGGTACTGGTGCAGGAAAGGACATTCCAGGTAGAGAGAACCTGATGGCTAAGGGGTGGGAGAGCTTGGAGAACAGTGACAAGCTCAAGGTGGCTGAAGCTGCTGGCATGTGATCAGAGGCAGAGGCAGAAGGAAGGAAAAGCAGAGGGCAGCCGGTGAGAATAGGGTGGGGATTGGGCTTGTTCTCCCAGCTTTTGCTCACTGTGGCCTGCAAATTGGAGTCTGCCATGGAAGCCTAAAGGCCAATGTCTAGAATGCATGTGCTGTGAAAACAGTGCACAACAAGGCACCAGGCTTCTATTTATGCTGAAAAAGCCGGGTAGAGCTCTGCAGTGGGTTCTGGGGTCCCAGGAAACAAGGAGACCTTCTGTTTCAGGACCTCAAGGTGACGTTTTCCAGGGTCCTCCCAAGACCAGCCCTAGTGGATCCTAAAGGCAAACCCCTGCCCCTTGCGGGCTTTGGAATTTTATCTTTCAATAATAAGTCATGAGCCCTATCACACCTGTACTTAGTAATCTTCCCACCCCATCAATGACCACTGTGCAGTCAGGATCCAGGTCTTTCTGGGTCATTGTTGAATGCAGCTTGGAGTTGACCACGTAGAGGTTCCATATTCAATTCCATTCGATCAATCCAATATCTATTTATGGGGTGCCAGCTAAAAAAAGACCCTGTGCTAGGATCGGAGGTGAAAGAACAAGACGCAGTCCCATAGTGGAGAAGAGACAACCACAGGACACCTCACACAAGGCAATGGCAGTGCCGACCATCTAGAGGCAAAGGGATGAGAAACTACCCTGGACTTTGATTGGTGGAGATGGTCACATCTGCATGACTTATCTTTAAAAAATATGTTCCTAAAGCCATTGTGGAAAACAATATGAAGGTTCCTCAAAAATGGAAACTACCATGTGATCCAGCAATTCCACTCCTGGGTATATATCCAAAGAAAACAAAAACACTAATTCAGAAAGATACATGAACCTTAATGTTCATAGCAGCATTATTTACAATAGCCAAGATATGGAAGAAAACTAAGTGTCCATCAACAGATAAATGAAGAAGATGTGGTATATACATGCAATGGAATACTACTCAGCCCCGAAAAAGAATGAAATTTTGCCATTTGCAACAAATGGATGGACTTGGAAGGTGTTATGCTAAGTGAAATAAGTCAGACAGAGGAAGACAAATACTGTATGATATCACTCATCTAAAACATACGACAAACTAACAACTATAACAAAAAAAGAAACAGACTCACAGATATAGGAACAGTGATTACCAGTGGGGAGAGGTAAGGGAGAAGGGGAAAGATAGGGGTAGGAGATAAGAGGTACAAATACTATGTATAAAATATATAAGCTACAAGGAAATATTGTACAACACAAGGAAGATAGCCGATATTTTGTAATGACTATAAATGGAGTATAACCTTCCAAAATTATGAATTACTATGTTGTACACCTGGATCTTATATAATATTGTAAATGAACTATACCTCAATAAAAAAATGTGGAGGTAAAGCCTCATTCTTAATGAGAAGGGCACTGTTGGTCATATTGTCCAGAAATTGTTAATGGGACTAAACTGAGACACAAGTTCTGCTTACATCACAGTAAATTTATTGAAATGGTGATAATGAGACTGTTAACCTTTTTGCTAAGGTCATGAGTGAAAACTGGATGTACCAAAACTGCAATACGAGAAATGTGTTAAGGAATAATGCATTTTAGATCATTAGCCAAAATAGCAATGTACTTCTTGCAGTTCAACTGCTAGAGCCCCAAAGTGAATTATTTGAAAAACTAGATCCCAAAGATTCTAAGTGGGATACTTTTTGAAGTACGTCATCAGTATGTCCTTATTCAAGTGGAGATAAAAGAAACCCAACTAAGAAAATTGTGACCAGGCTGACTGACAGAACAACTGTGGATGAAGTATGGGATCTTTTAAAAATGCCTATCTTTTTTTTTTTTTTTTTTTTTTGCGGTACGCGGGCCTCTCACTGCTGTGGCCTCTCCCGTTGTGGAGCACAGGCTCCGGACGCACAGGCTCAGCGGCCATGGCTCACGGGCCCAGCCGCTCCGCGGCATGTGGGATCCTCCCGGACCGGGGCCCGAACCCGTGTCCCCTGCATCGGCAGGCGGACTCTCAACCACTGCGCCACCAGCGAAGTCCAAAAAATGCCTATCTTGAAGATAAGTTTGACTCAAGTTTTGGAGGAACTAAGGTAACCTTGATAGGCAGTGGAATGAATCACAGTGTGTGAAATTCCTTAACTAAAAATTTATTGGCTTAAACAACATGCGGAGGTGGTACTTGATTGTCTGCGGGTCTTCGCAGTCGGGACTTTTGTTCAGATACTTCCTCACCTCTCCGCGTCCATTTTGGTTTGCTTTCCAGACCGTCCCTGAGGCCTGGAGCGGCTGATAATTTTGGAAAATGGATTTTGAGCTGTAAGGGTAGCTATTCCAGTGTATGCTCAGGCTTCAGAAATTAGATTTAAAAGAACAGCTGGGAGAAGAAATTAACACACTATTGTAAATCAACTCTACTTCAATAAAATTAAAAAAAAAAAAAAAAGAGCAGCTGAGAGACCTCAGCAATCTTCTGGGACAATCGCTTTCAACCTGGTGTTTTTGGAGCCTAAGAGTTCTGCAGAGGTGCCCCGGGGGGACGGGGTGCTGGGAGACAGCCCTGTGCAAGGGGGATGCTGAGGGCCTGGTCCCGGGGTCTCCACCTGCATCAGGCAGAAGAGGTCAACGTAACCTTTCTTACACATTGCAGTTCCAAATACGCTGGAAAAAAAACACTGTGTAAGGTTTAAAACCTCCAAAGCTAGTCCATCGTGATCACCTCATCATATTTTACAGTAGCTGATTTTGAGTGTTTTGCGTGTGTCAGACACTGTTAAAGGGGCTTTATGTCCATTATCTCATTTAATCCTCATAGCGCCTTTAAGAGGTAGGTACCATTATTAGCCCCTTCACATAGGAGAAAACTTAGGCCCAGAGGTTAAGTAATTTGACCAAAGCACACATACCGTAAGAGATGGAGCCTGGCTTTGAACCCATGCAGCTGCCTCTTGAGCCTGCACAATTTTCCACCACGAGGTGCTGGAAGCTGAGGCCCAGGGAGAGGCAGGGACTTGCCCTAGACCTCACAGTGGGCTCAGGGCAGACCATTCCCCCTCAGGGCCTTCTTCCTCCTTCCTTCCCTCCCTCCCTCTCCATCCTGCAGTATACTTCCTAGAACCGACTCACAAGTGGCTTTAAACAGACCATCCCTTGGTTACCAAACATCTGTGCTCTCATGAGGGGAGCCTCTGAAGGAGATGGAGCTGTGATAACAGATCTGCTTTGGAGCCCCCTGTTCTGAATGGGCCTGGGGCGCTCTCCTGGCCTGTGGCCTCATTTCCCACCCTCTGCTCTAGATGCAGTTGAGGACCTTGGGCACAGCATCCCAGGCCCTCCACAGTCTGCACTCTGTCTGTCTGCCCTGTCCCACCTCCGTTTGCTCCTCTACACATATCCTTGCTACTGCAGCTATGTCTACACCTTATTCTTTTGTCCATGCCGTTCCCTCTGCTGGGAATATCCTTCCTGCCTCGTTGGCCTGGCATTTTCCTCCTCACATGTGTCCTCTAGGGTCCTGACCTCCCCCACAAGGCAGAATCACTCACTCTTTCCCAGCACCCTCCCTGTCACAGCACACACCCCTGTGCTAGAACCATTGATTTCACTTCCCTGATTCAAAGACATGCAGGTAGTCCCATTTCCCCTTGACTAAAATCAGGGTAGTTCTTACAATCCGTGCTTCTGAGTCAGAGTCCTTCTTGCCTCCTGGAACCCTGTTATTGAATGGATAGTGTTTTGTAATTGATGTCGTCTTAGGATCCAGGAAATACAGGACTTGAGCTCTGTGTTGAGCTCACCTGGGTTGGAGGCCATGACCCAGGAGTCTCAGGACTGCCAGCAGCCAACACAGGGAGGCACAGAGGAGGGGCTGGGTGGTGGCAGTCATGGTGTTCATGGACTGGAAGGCCCCCTTTGTGCCCAGGTCATCATGGGAGGCCTGCGGGGCTGTAGGCTCCAGGGCACCCTGGAGGCCCAGGAGAGCCTCCTGCCGTTTTTACCCACTACCCGAGTTCACGGAGCTACCTAATGGCCTATGCCCTGGAGAGAAATACGGGCGAGAAGAGCAGACTTCATTTCCCCGTGTTAGTTTTCTGCCATAACAAAGTACTACCACTCACTGGGTGGCTTAAGCAACAGAAATTAATTTCCTCACAATTCTAGAAGCTAGAAGTCCAAGATCAAGGTGTCAGTAGGGTTCGTTTCTTCTGAGGCCTCTCTCCATCTTCTCCCTGTGTTTTCACATGGTCTTTCCTCTGTGCGTGTATCTGTGACCTAATTTCCTCTTTTTATAAGGACGCCAGAGTCATATTAGATTAGGACCCTTTCACCAGCTTTACTGAGCACCTACTATATGTGTGGCACTGCTCTAAGAGCTAGGGATTCAGACAAAGATAGTGATATTGTCAGCCAGATGCCACATCCAAGCGCACCCTAGCTGTATTTAATTCTTTATGGACTCCATTTTAGTATATTTCCCTTTCTGTAGCAAATATTGCTAACTGTCCCTAAAATTCATGCTTTTCCTTCTATGGTATATTCCTTCCATGTGGAGGAATTTCCCAGAAAGCAACAACAGCTCCCAGCTCCATTTATATCTAGGTGTGGCCATGTGACCTCACTGATGAAATGTAAGAGGTGATGAGAGCCATTTCCAGGCTGAGGCTTTTATGAAGCTGGTGAGCTTCTCCACATTCTTTTGTACCTTCCTTTGACCAGATGCAGGATGATGAAGCCATAGGATGGAAGGAGCCTGGGTTCCTGAATAACTGGATGGAGGACAGCCACCCGCTGACCAGAAATGTCAACCTCAGACTATTATGTGAACAAGAAGTACATTTCTATTGTGTTGAGCCTTTATACATTTGGGGGTCTTTTTGTTATAGAAGATTACATTACCCTAACTCACACAATTTTTATGTGAAGTCAGTCTCATTGCTGCACCGGTCCAGACACGTCTTTGTAGCTCTGTTGCCTACTGTCAAAAGAGTCTTGGATGTAGGGACCCAAAGGAAATGTTTATCAGCCAGGAATCAGCCTTTCCTCTAAGCCAGATGCGCTTTTTAACTCAGATTGTGAGAGTTTTCTATGAGAAGGACTTAAAAACCCTGGTAAAACAAGCTTTCAAAATTTGAGAGAAAACTGTAAAGCTTCCCTGAGAAATTCCCAAGCACCATATTCCTTTACCTGGGAAGTCGATCTGAGTACAGGACAATTTTTTAAGCAGCCAGAAACCCTTTACCTCGGTTCTAGTCACTGGGGCTGTGGCTCAGTGAGGGAGCGGGCAGAATAAGGACCACCTGGTAAAGAGAAATTAGCAAGTAATGGAAGCCCAGCCCCCTGGTTGGGTCAACAGCATGAGTCAGAGTGCTACAGAAATAGAGAAATCCCATTCATAAATTTTTCCTCACCCCAGCTTAAGAGCTTTCAAAGTCATAAAGTCGACATAAAGCCAGAAGACCTACAATTGTCCAATTAGAGGTTTTATCCAGGAAAACACACATTTTCAAAGTCACTGGTTGGTCCCCGTGCCAGGAGTGTAGCTGAGCTGATTTGGCGTGCTGAGCCTCTGGGTGTTATGGAACTTTCCACTTCAGTGAGACAGGACAGAAGACTTCTCAGAGCCTTTTACCCCCAGGGTGTGGTCCACGAGGGGCCTAGAGACACCCAAAGCTACTCCTTCCTGTGACAGCTCAGGAGGAACGAGAATCTACTTAAGTCAGCTCATGTGGGAGGGGGTAGCAACTAAGCGCTTGCTATCTACTATTTTTGAGGGTTCTAAATACATAGCTCACATGATTACATTCAATCTTTATTACTCCCCTGCAAGGAAGGCTCTACTTTCCTCCATATTCCAGATGAGGAAAGTGAGGCCGATATCTGAATGCAGGTCCAGTGATTCTAAAGTACTTCATCCTCTACATTCTGTTACCACTCATGATCCCAGGGCCCTTACTCTGTCTCTGTCAGGTGAACAGCATGACCAGTGAGGGGAACCAGCCCTGGACAGAGCTCCCGATATCTTCCAGGCACTGTGCTGGCGTTTTGTTTAGATTATCATGATAAATCCTCATAACAGTCCTGCAAAATAAGGATTGTTATACCCATTTTACAGCTGAGGCAACTGAGGCTCAGAGACGTATGGTACGTACCTGCCCGAGGCCACGCAGTTAGAAAATGCTGGTGAGTCTGCCTGAGCGAAGTCCCTGCTCAGAAGCCTTGCCCCAGACCCTGACCTCACCCCCTATACATCATAAGACTTTTCTTCTGGGGAGGGATTTCCTTTTTGTCAAATTCCACCTCTGCTTGTGCACATTTAATTGGTAACTTCTCTGACAGCCTTGGATGTTGAGCCTTCCACAGGCACATCTACTTTTAGGCCACTTACTAGCTGAGTAACCTTGAGGACGTCCCTAAACCTCTCAAAGGGGACACAGTTTCTGCTCTCATGGGACTTACCATCTAGACCAGGTGTTGATGAACTTTTCCAGTAAAGAGCCAGAGCTTAAATATGCTAGGCTTTGGGGTCCATCTAATCCCGGCATGGCAACTACTCAGTTCCGCCATTGCAGTGTGAAAGCAGCTGAAGATATAAACGGATGCATATGACCAGGTTTGGCCCATGGGCCTAAGTGTGCAGACCCCCTGATCGAGATGGTCAAACGATTCCACAAGTGTTAGATTCTCATTGGGTAAGTGCTACAAAGGAGACGGACCACCCTTCCCTGAGAGCTTTTTCCCCCAGGAACTGGTCCCAAGGGGGTTGGCAGCTTGGACAAGGCCACTCCGTGAGTCAGAGCCAGGCTAGGACCAGGGTCCAGGTCTCCTGTTCTCCCCTCGGGGCTCCCCCCAGCACATGCTGCCTCCCTGGCCATCAGGGAACCTCCTCCAGGAACTGAGGCTGGTCCTGCAGCCCTGTTAGAGGCGCAGGGACAGCGGGCAGCCCTCAGAGAGCAGCCCGGGGCTTCTGCAAACGCCTGGCTTAAACTCTGCCTGGGGCCAAGAGGCTTCCCCTAGCAAATCACTGGCTCATTTCTCTCCAGCAGAGCCTGGCTCTCGCAACACCTTCTGGAAAGCCGTTAAGGCAGCTGCAGCAGCACGCGTGGCGTTAATTTATTAAAATCCCAGCTTGTAAAAGCCGAGCTTGCAGGCAGGGCTGGAGCAAGCAGAGGCACGCGGCACCGGACACGGCGTGAGCTGCTATTTTCTTCTCCCACAGCCACAAAAGGAAATGTTGGCGAGGTCCTGGGAGAAGGGGTGGTTGGCGGGGAGAGGACGCTGCCGGATTTGATAGCACGAATACGAGTCATTTGTCTTATTGTAAAAGAGATGTGTGTTTGGACGCCGAAAATACTCTGGATCCTTTCTTTCCTCCCCTCGCAGGCATGAAAAGCCGGGAGCAAAACAAAATGCTGCTGACTTTGAGGCTATTTTGGGTGCCTACCGCTGACTGTCTGCTTCCGAGCCCCTCGGCACACGGCACACGCCGCCTTCTCAGAGAATGGTTTGATCAAATTGAAATGGGGACTGAATGAGCATCTTGCTGCTGCCGCCGCCTGCCATCAGAGCAGAAAGCACTCCCCAAAGGCCGGGCCTGGCCCACGTCGCTGAATTCTCTCTCTCCCAGATGCCCACCCACTGCACACCTCCTGCCCGCGCCGTGCTCGCTGGCGCCTGAACTCGGCTGCCCACCCCCTGCCAGGAAGCTATTTACCAAAGGAAATAACTCCGATAAAGGGCTAAAATTAGCCAGCAATGATGGAAAACATTTTGTCGAGCGATCTGTTGACAAGAGGGGAAATAGAGCTGTGAAAAAGATAGGGGGTGAAGGACACGGAGGGACAAGGGGGCCGACTGTGACAGGTGGGGGAACCCAGAATTATCTGGGACAGAGCCCAGAGGCCAGGACGGCTGCATGGACGGCTAGGCCCAAGTGGCCAATCTTCCCTCTCACTCAGGGGCCCCCATCCTGCCCTATGGCACCTGGCCTCAAGGCAGTGAAGGAGGCAGAGCCAGCAAGTTTCTTCCCAGAGGATGGATATCTGAGGATGGGTATCAGAAGCGCAGCCCCATGAAGGAAGCAAGCAGAGGGCAGGGTGGAGGCTAACCAGAACTTGGCTTTTGGAGTTCAAGTCTCAGCTCTGCCAGTTACTAACCGTGACCTTGGACAAGCCACTTAACATCTCTGAGCCTCATGTGATATCCTCACGTGATAACTAAGTATAATGTTAGACCCACATCACAGGGTTGTGGTGATAATACACGCGTACTATTTACCAAAGCAGCATTATTCAGGGCATTCAGCCTTCTGCAAACATGGATGGAGGGCATTCTGTGTGCCAGGTGCTGTCCTGGGAACTGGGGAATGCCTTAATGAGTTAGACAAAGCCCCGCTCTAATACTTTAATTCCATAGAGAACACCGCAGGGAAGGAAGAGCTCTCCTTAGAAATATAGAACCAGCACTGTTCGTCCTGAAGCAACTGAATTGAAAGGCCCGAGAATGCCTCTGCTGGGCCACAGAGACATTTATCCCACCCGACTGCATGTCTACTACTGGCTACATACTGGAGAGGGAGGGATTTGAGCTCAGTCTGCCTTCGGGAAATACACAGCCTGGTGGGGAAAACAAGTAGGCAAACAGGTATCTGCCATTCAGCACGAAAAGGACCATAACAGAGTTAGGTTTAAGAGGGAACCACGAATGCTCCCTGGAGAGAGAGGGAACAACCTCATGAAGGAAGTGACAGAGGCGGGTCTTAAAGGATGTATAGGAGCTGACCAGGCAGACAGGGAGGAGAGGAAGGCGTTCCCACAAGAAAGAACGAACAACATGATGTTTGTGAGAAAAATGTCCCTAGTTGGGAATGGCTGGTGTGAAAGATGCAGGGACTGGTGATACTCAACCCATTTAATAATTGGTATGGCAGGGACCAAACAGTTAACATGGCGCTGGAGAACAGGGTTCCAGAGCCCCTCTGTGAGCCGGGCCCTTCCTGTTAGTTGCTGGACTATTGGAAGGCCAGGGGTGTGTGGCAGGGCCTGGACAGTTGGAGGATGTTAGGCGGGGGACACAGAGAGGGCTAGGGGCAGTGGACAGTCACCAACTGGTTTAGAGGTATGGTTATACCAGCATGTGCAGCTAAATGGTGGAAGGAGTGGAGGGAGAGGAACCCTGAGGATGGGGCAGGGTCTCCAGAGCCCACAGGGAAGTCGTGGGGCATCCCAAGAGGCAGAGATCTGGGACCCCGACCATGATGTTTGCCAAAACACCTCCATTTTTATTCTGTTTGCACGTGGCTCTCCCATCCAAGGCTTCGTCTAGGAGAAGTATTTTGATGTTAAAACAATGACTCAGGTAGCACAGGCTCTGTTCTTTGATGAGCAGACATCTGAATTTTGCCCTCTTCAGCTTTTGCATTTGCCACCACACTGTGGAAGAATATATCTGAAAAGTTTCTGAAAGCCATCCTTTTCTCTTCATTCCCATGGCTGATATTCCGAAGCCTTTTCCCTCCCCTGAGGTCTTGCAGAGACCTGGAAAGCATCCTGAAAACAGGGATAGGTCTGCTCCTTGTGAGTAGTCCCAGCAGCTCACGCAGGGCTGGACCTATCAGAGGGCTTGATAAGGATATGATGTTAGCACCCAGTGGATGGCCACTGGCCATCTCTGCTTGGTCATCTCCAAGGGCAACATGAATGCTTCTCTCTGAGGCCTCAGATAAGGCCACTGAAACCACATGATGAGGTGGAAGGAACATGCACTTGGAGAGCAGGACAGACCAGGAGTTTAATCCCAAGGCCACCCACTGCATCCTAGCTCTGTGCCGTTGGTTACGTGATTTACTGGCCTTGCCTCATTTTTTTAAAATCTGAAAAACGGAAATGAGAACAATAACCATCTGATGGGGTCATCATCAAGATAACTGAGATAACGTTTGTTTTATCACGTAAGTTTGGTTCTTGCATTATCAATACAAAGTGTTTAATTACAGCCAGGCACATAGTAGGTTCTCAATAAAAGCGAGTCCTTTCCCTCTCCTCTCTTTCTTCGAGGTTTCCAAGCACTAGAGTTTGCAAGTCTTTACAACAAGCTAAATATATACAAGTTAATCATATTCGTGTATTTGCATAAATTAATAAGCAGTAATTATATATTACAGCAATTTCTGAAAAATATCCCAAAATAACTATCTCAATACACCAAAATGTTAACAATGTTTTTTTTCTGGGTAGTGGAATTGGGTGATTTGTATTTTCTCCCCAGACTTGCTACAATTAGTAGGCATTATTTTCTAAATAGGTGGGAAAAAAAAGCAACAGTGAATAAGAAGAAAGCTGTCCTCCCATACCCTGTGTGGGGAAGTCTGTTCACTGGCCTCAGATTCTGCTGACGGTCTCTGTGACTCCACGGACCTGGCGAGTCATCAAAAGGTTGAAGTAGCTTGAAAATAGAAGATGTTGCAGCAGAATGCGTCAAGGCTGCCCAGGCTCTGGCCACGTGGGTCTGATCCTTTTCTTCCTTACTCTGGGAGGCCAGATCAGAAAGGAGTGTGCTAACCTGGGGGGAGGGGAAACAGAGGGGAACCCACTCCACAAATGACTGTGCTCACAGGGCGCTGACGGAGGCCTAGATCTGAGGGCTCACTGTGCCATGTGCCAGATGCAAGATCTTGGGCCAGCTTTTTACTCCCCTGAGCCTCAGCGTTCTCACTACATATGTTTTAGTTGTCCCTTCCTCCGAGAAACCTTCCTGAACCGCCCCAGCCTCCATGGGGCACCCCTCTTTAGAGTCTGCAACCCAATCTGCTCAGCCCTCTGTTACAATGATCTCTTCGTGGCCCGTCCCCTGTACGAGGCTTAGAGCAAGGAACACAGCTGCCCACAGCAGTTTCCCTTGGCCTCTCATGGAGCCTGGTATGAGTATCTGCTGAATGAATGATGAGTGACAGGCAAGCCCATGCCGGGCCCTGGAGCTGTGGAGATGTAGCTCCCAGGACCCCCTGCCCTGAACGAGCTCACACTGGCTGGAACTCAGACTCCCCAACAGAACGTACACTATGAACAAGGCCTTAAAAGGCTTAAGAGAAACTAGAAGAATAAGGAAAGAGAGGAGAATTCCCCCAGGGCCTCGTATAAGAGACGGAATTTGCACAGAGCCTGGAAGAATGAGTGAAACGTCTCCCATGGGGCCAGGAGGTAAGGCAGCTGAAGGCAGGAGTTAGGCAGGAGAGTGCTCAGAGGGGGAGAGATGAGTGCAAGGCGGGGACCAAGTGTGGAGCACCTCCCATGGGAGACAAGCAGGTGTGGGTGGCATTCTGGCTGCGGCAGGGAGCCCAGACACGTTGAGGAGGAGAGCTGATGTGGTCTGACTTGCCTCTCTCTAGACTGGCAGGACCAGGCATCTCGCACCTCTACTAGATGCCAGCCTAGACTAGCATTCTTTCACCTGCCCATCAGGAGGGCTCAGAAATAGGACCAGTCTGGAATCTGCCCAATCTAGTCTTCAGCAAACAAGCCCTCTAATTTAAACCAGCATCTGTGAAAAGGGCACCCAGGATCTTAAGGGTAGCCAACTGTTGAAGACAAAGCCTGCTTGCCTTGTCTGGGCTGGAGGAGAAGAGCTGTGGCTTCATTTTGGGGGCCCAGTGTTCCCGCTAAAAAGTGTGGGGGCACTAGTTAAGTTCAGTCTCACCCCAGGGCTTTGCATGTGCTGTTCCTGCAGGCTGAAACCCCTTCTCCCAATGTTGAACATTGTTGGCCTATCCTGATACTTCAAGTCTTGGTTCAAGTACTGCTTCCTTAATGATACTTTTCCTGGCTCCCCATTTCACATAGCATTACTACTCCCCTCCATCACCTCCCGTTATATATTTTCTGCTTTCATAGGGCTTCTTTTCTTTTCTTTGATACGTGTTTATTTTCTTTCTCCCCACCTGACTCCAACCAGACTTAAGTTCCATGACAGCAGCGATCTTGTCTCGCTCACAGCTCTGGTCACTGTGCCTAGCATAGTACCTGACACATAGTAGGTACTCAATAAAAATGAATTGGATAAAAGAAAGGAAGGGAGGGAGGAATGGGGCTTCTAACACAATAGCTCCAAAATGAAACCCCGCCCCCAGCCCTTCTGCTCTGGGAAGCTGGCTCATTAACCACAAGCCTTTGGAAAACATCCAGGGCAGGGCCTGGGGTGTTGCATCCGCAGAGACAACAGAGGCCTGGTACTTGAGGCTGAAGGAAGGGAAGGGGAAGAGGGAGGGGACTAACCTTTATTCAGCCCCTACTGTGTGCCAGGCCATGTCCACTGAAGGAAACCTCTCATTTTACAGATGAGGAGACTGTAGCCCACAATGAATAAACATAAAATAACACTTATTTTGTAGCCGGGGTCAGCATGTCACATATATTGTCTCATCCATCATCCCTCCGCAAAGGTTGGGAGGCAGGCATTGATTACTGCTGAGATTTTATAAGCAGGGGGATTCAGGGATGTTCAAGAAACTTACTCGATTTCACACAATTCAGTGGCAGAGCCAGTATTAAGAACCCAGGTCTTTCTAACTCTTGTCTGATATCTCCCTTTGACAGAAAACACCCTTCACAGGCATGATGGCTGTCTTGGCCTTGCCCCGCACCCCGCCTTCCTGGGGACAGAAGTGGAGGGAGCCCCGTTCCAGGCCACAGCTCTGAGCAAATTTTTCAGACAATCCCTAGTGCATCCACCAGCAGCTCTGGACCCCTTAATTAGCCTGCCACCTCTGAGCGCCGAAAGCTGCTTGGGCCGCCTGACTCAGGGAACATGCCAAGAGCCGCCGGCGCACGCGGGCAGGTAAGGAAGGGTGGCCTCGGGCCCTCCGGAGCAGCCAGCTCAGAAAGCACCCAGGGAGGCCCGCTCCGCAGGCTGGGATGCAGGGCAGGGCGAAGGCTTCGCTCGCTGTCCAGGACGGGAGGGCTCGGTCCTTAGGCTCTGTCACACCCATCAACTGTGTGACCCGTAAGTTTCTTCCTTTCTCTGAGCCCTAACTTTCCTATCCATAAGGCTATCGTGCAGAAGAAATGAAATGACATACACCAAGCACTGTCCAGGGCTGTCCCGGAGGGAGAGCTCAGTAAAGATTGCTTTTCTCTACTGAGCACGACTGTCCTGGATGAATTCTAAATTCAGAACCAGCCTGCAAATTCTCCTTCCCACTTGCATACTCACATGTGCAACAAACACTCGTGGGGTCCGTGCTCCGTGCATGCCCTGGACACTGGAGAAAAGACAATGAACAAAATGGTCCAAACCCCTGACCTCAAAGCCCTTACTTTCTAGTTGGGGGGCTGGGGAAGGAGAGGGGATGATCAACAAAATAAAGAAATAAATGTCAGATAATGTGCTAAGAAGGAAAAAGTAAAGCTGAGAATGCAGAAAGGAAGTGTAGGGAGACAGGGTCACTGGAATTCTGGAGAGGGTGCCCAGAGGTGGGCTCACTGAACAGCTGACTCCTGAGAAGAGAGTGAAGGAAGTGGTAAAGGCTGCCCTGTGGATACCTAGTCCGGGGGACAGCTTTCCAGGCAGAGCAAACAGGTCTCAAATGCCTCCTGAGCTAAAACGCCAAGGCAGAGTCCTCACTAGATTTCAAAGACAAAGCTTTTCCCAAACAAGAAGTCAATGAGAAAATTAGATTTTGTAAAAATGCAACTTGTGGCCAGTTTTTCAAAAGGAATGATGTGATCCACTGTTGGTTTGATGGTTTGCTCTTTCTGGGAACTTATCTTTGGCAAGCCTCAGCATGTTAATATAGGTTTCCCTAGGTGATGATACTAATTAATATCAGCAATAAGAATTATAATCACTGTCATTTCCTAAGCCCCTGCCAGGCAGCAGGCACATCTCTGGAAGCTCTGATGTGCACTGTTACTATTCCCATTTTGCAGATGAGTAAACTGAGGCACAGAGAGTTTAAACCTTTGACCAAACTCACACAGCATTTAAGTAGACCAGCTGGGGTTCAAGTGCACGCAGCCTGGCTCTGGCATCTATGCTCTGACCATCATGCTAACTACCTCAAAACCTGCAAGTGGTTGTTGCTATTAGCATGAAGGGATTGCCCTGGGCCATCCAAGCTTTCCCTCTCTTTCCTGTGAGCCAGGCTGCTTCCCCCAAATGAACACTGCAGAGCTGCCCGTTTAATCTTTTGACACGGCTCATTTCTTTTGTCAAAGATAAAAAATCTTAAAGAAAAAACATGTTGCAGACGGACTACTACAGCAAAGGGATGACTCAAAACTCCAGTCTCCATTGCAGAGCGGAGCGGTTGAGCAAGGAGTGAGGCAAGCTGGCGCCACATCCTCAAGCCTCAGTTTCTCCGTCTGCGAAATAAGAAGGGATGGAGGGGGCTTCCCTGGTGGCGCAGTGGTTGAGAGTCCGCCTGGCGATGCAGGGGACACGAGTTCGTGCCCCGGTCCGGGAAGATCCCACATGCCGCAGAGCGGCTGGGCCCGTGAGCCATGGCTGCTGAACCTGCGCGTCCGGAGCCTGTGCTCCACAACGGGAGGGGCCACAGCAGTGAGAGTGAGAGGCCTGCGTACCGAAAAAAAAAAAAAGAAGGGATGGAAGGCTCTAGGGTCTCTTCCAGTCCATGATCATAGGGTTCAGAGACATAGGCCCTGACCTAAGCCATAGAGCATTGTTAGGAGTTTACAACTGATACACAGAAGGCAGCAGCCTGGGTGAGCTGGCCGTGTTGCTGGGCAGCGGGAGGAACAGCCACAGCACCAAGTCCGTGCTCTGGACCAAAGGAACATCTGCCCCATCTGATTGCCTTGTGTCTGCCAGTGTCACCCCTGTGGTCTCACCACCAGAGTGCTCGCCATAGGGTGACCCTAATGCACTGAGTGCTCGAAGGGTCGGGAAGGGCCACACCTGTGACTGTCCCCCATCTTGTCCTTGTCCTCCATCTCTGCACTTCCTGTCTTATAGCTTCCTAACACATCTTATCACTTAGTCTTTGGGGAAAGCTGATGTCCAGGGGGAAGCGGACATATTAATGATGAGTGATGCTAAAGGCACCATTTACTGACTGCCTTCTCTGAATTATGTGGGGGTTTTTTGTTGTTGTTGTTGTTGTTTTTGTTTTTGTGGTACGCGGGCCTCTCACTGCTGTGGCCTCTCCCGTTGCGGAGCACAGGCTCCGGACGCGCAGGCTCAGCGGCCATGGCTCACAGGCCCAGCCGCTCCGCGGCATGTGGGATCTTCCCGAACCGGGGCACGAACCTGCGTCCCCTGCATCGGCAGGCGGACTCTCAACCACTGCGCCACCAGGGAAGCCCTGTTGTTTTTTTTTTAAGAGGTAAAATTCACATAACAAAAAATTAACCATTTTAAAAGGTACAATTCAGTGACACTACATTCTCAGTATTGTACAACCATCACTTCTATCTAGTTCCAAAATAGTTTCATCACCCCAAAAGGAAACCTCGTACCCATTAAGGAGTCACTCCCATCCTCCCCTCCCCCAGCCCCCCCACAACCACTAATCTGCTTCCCGTCTCTCATGGATTTGTCTATTCTGCATATTTCATATAAATGGCATCGAACAGTATATGATCTTTTGTATCTGGCTTCTTTCACTTAACATGTTTTCACGGTTCGTCCATGTAGCGTTTATCAGTACTTCACTCCTCCTTATGGCTGAATCATATTCCTTTGTATGGACAGAACACATTTTGTTTATCCATTCATCTGTTGATGGACATTGGGTTGTTTCCACCTTTTGGTTATTGTGAATAGTGCCGTTATGAACATCCATGCACAAGTTTTTTTTTGGAACACTTATTTTCAGTTCTTTTGGGTATACACCCAGCAGTGAAATTGCTGTATCAGATGGTAATTCTATGATTAACTTGCTGAGGAACTGTCAAACTGTTTCCCACAGCACTGCACAATTTTACCTTCCTACCAGCGCGGCATGAGGGTTCCAATTTCTTCACATCCTTACCGACACTTGTGGTTTTCCATTTTTAAAATATAGCCATCCTAGTGTGTGTGAATGGCATCTCGTGGTTTCCTAATGATTAATGATCCTGAGCATCTTTTCATGTGTTTGTTGACTATTTGTAGATCTTCTCTGGAGAAATGTCTATTCGAGTCCTTTGCCCACTTTTTAATTGGGTTATTTATCTTCTCATTGTTGAGTTCTTCATGTATTCTGTTGAATTTCTTTATATATTTTTGTATATTAGACCCTTGTCAGATATAAGATCTGTAAACATTTTTTCCATTCTACAGGGTTGTCACTTGACTACAAAAGTTTTAATTCTGATGAAGTCCAATTTACCTTTTTTTCTTTTCTCGCTTATGCTTTTGGTCTCATATCTAACAATCCACTGCCAAATCCAAGGTCATGAAGATTTACCCCTTTGTTTTATCCTAAAGAGTTTTGTGTGAAGTGTTTTTTTACATTTAATCTCTCTGACACTCTCTGAGGTAGAAGCCATCATCATCAATACCCCATCTCAGAAATGAGGAAAACTGTGGGTCAGGATGTGTAAGTCACCAGCCCAAAGACACACAGCCAGGGCAGAGCAGAGGCAAGGTTTTAACCTGTGTCTTCAACCCTGGAGCCCAAGATCCATGTCACTCAGCGTCTGCATGTCTACTCTCCTGCTGTCCTTATTCCGCTGTCTTCAACAATATAGCTGTCTCACAAATGAAACGCTGAAAGGGAAGGAACAAAGGGATGCAGATTTCCCCCTGATTTCTGAAGGCCCAGGTAAAAGCAGCCACCGGGTTGAATCCAAGGACCAAGTCATCTTTATATCTCAAAGTTTAGCTTTGAATAGATTTTGCGGCTGTGCTTCCGAACTTTCCTTTCTTATAAAGCAGCAAGTAGTGGGACAACCTCTTTGAGCCATTACATCTCATAACTCCGTCTCCCAGGGTGGTTAGGGGCCGTTCTCTCAACCCAGCTCATTCTCCAGAAAAGAGGGGAGAGGTAGCCCTGTGCATCCTTGGGTAAAGTGAGCCTGACTCCTCGCCTTCAAGTTCACAGCAAACACCCACTTACTGAGGCCTAAGGTGAGCCAAGCTCTGTGCTGTGGGGTCACAGAAAGAAGCGTTTCACTGGCTCACAGGCCCGTGGAGGAGGAAGACGGAAACAGCTGCCTCGGGGTGACACACAAGGGACCACGGGAGAGATGGGCATGGATATCTGGAATCAGATATGAGACTACCCATTTATTCACGAAAAAAATTCTTAGGGATTTTTCCTATGTGCCCATCGTTCCTTTGGATCCTGAGGATAAAGCAGTGTTGCCTCACAGAGCTTCCATTCTAGTGCGCAAGACAGACACTAGCCAAGGAATCAAAGAAGAGGTTTATTGGGCTTGGGAAGGGATCAGCATTTCCAGAGCTGGGCCTCGTGAAGATGTGAACGCGTTGGGTGGGGCAGAGGTGTCCAGTGCTTTTTCCAGTGCCACCAAGCAGTTCTCCAGTTCTCAGCAGCCACTGCCTGTCCTACAACTTTAACTCAATCCTGACACTGTCTACCTGGAGACAGCGTCAGATCCCAGAGGTTAAGGGCTCGGTCCCACAACACTGTCCCCGCTTCAGACGTCCATCGCAAGTCCAGGCTGTCACCTGTGCTTCGGACCGACTGGCTATAAATCGGAGGCCCCATGACTCCCTCCTCAGGTTCGATTAATTTACCAGAGCGGCTCACAGAACTCAGAGAAACATTTACTTATGTTTGCCAGTTTATCGTAAAGGACACAAATGAGCAGCTAGATGAAGAGGTATTTAGGGCGAGGTCCAGAAGCGTCCCAAGCATTGGAACTTCTGTCTCCGTGGAATGGGGGTGCACTCCCCCCAACCCCGCAGGTGAATTCATTTACCAACCTAGAAGCTCATCCAGTATCTTGTCCATCAAGAGGTTTTTTCTTTAGAGCTTAATCTGCAGCCCCCTACTTCCCTTCCTCAGAGGTTGGTGGGGGGCTGAAAGTCCCAACCTTCTAGGTCTTTCTGGTGACCAGCCCCATCCTGAGGCTGTCTCCATTCCCCACTCAACAGCATAAACTCAGGTGTGGTCCAAAGGATCTCCTTATGAGTAATAAAAGACACTTCAATCACTCAGAAAATTCCAAGGATTCTAGGAGCATTGGGCCAGGAACCAGGGACCAAGACCCAATATATTTCTTACACCACAGAAGGGAGAGCATTCCAGGCTAAGAGAAATGCACAGGCAAGGGCAGGGCGCTTTGCAGGTATTTGTTTGTTTGTTTGTTATTTAAAATGTTTTTCTTTGATTATAACTTTTAAAAGTACAGAAAAAGAAGAAAAACCACCCATAATTCCATCACCGAGGGATAACCATTAACGTCGTGACCACGGAAAACCAGAAGCCATTTGACTTCTCTGAACTGCGGAGCCCACAGATGTCTGGCTCAGCATCCGAAAGGCCTGTGTTACGTGCACCGGAGCCTTGCTTTCCCCCGAGCTGCCTGTCAAATAGAAGGCACAAGGGGACCCAAGCAGCACGGCTGAAATGAAAGTTAATGACTTTGGCTCAACTCCCTTCTGCTAATCAGATCCACTGAGATTGGAATTAAAGCCAGAGCTCCCCTTTGCATTCTGGGGTATGGCTGGAGTGGGGAGGCCACCTCGGAAAGACACCACACGCCACAGCACAGACTTGAGGCCTGAGACCTGGCTCTGCCCGCTGCACCCCTGACCTGGGGCAAGTGCTCACCGTCTCCGCTCCTCTGTCCCCTCATCGGGTGTTGCAGGAACAGGGACCAGGCCCACCTGGGAGGTGTTTTCATAAGAAGTAAACAAGACCAAGTGTGTGAAGTGCTTAGCAGGATTTAACCTGTAGTTGTGTTCAATAAAAGATGCTATACCATGCTCCAGAGTTCTGGGTCAAGTTGCCACTTCAAAGACCCATCCCTGCAACTCAAACACCCCGGATTCACAAACACCATCGAGAACTGGGGCCGGAATGCACGCACTCTATCCAACTCTGCCCGCTCCAGATTCTCCTGAGTGCCCTGCCCTCCTCTACCCAACCCTGCACCTTCCCATCCATTCCACGTCCCATCTGGCCGCTGTCTGGAGCCTCTCTCCAGGGTCCTGGCACTGGAGAACATTTCTGTGGACACTCCCCTTAGAGGGTGTCTTGGGCTGAGCTGAGACCCCTGAGCCCAAGAGACAGAGCTGGTAGCCTTCTGGGCTACAGAGAAGTGGTGCGCCAAGGAAGGCAGTAGCTGTGACAAGAGCTGGGGCGTGCGGAGGGCGTGCAGGCCAAGGGAGCTGAGATGGCCTCATTCACACTTTCACCCACTTCACGTTTATCGAGCACCTACTATGAGTCAGGTGCTGCCTCGGTGGCTGGCGTGGCAGCTGTGAAGAGGTCCCTGCACTCAGAGAGCTCATAGTCGGGGGGACAGAAAATGAAGTCAGAAGTTACACCACAGCGTGGTCAGTGCTAGACGGGGGGTGCCAGGAGCCCCGAACCAGGCATGAGGCGGAGGGCAGGGCATGTGCACAGGTGAGCGGGGTCACCAGCGACGGGAGACCCCTCGCAAGAGGGGACCTTTCAGCTGAGCGTGACTGTCAGTAGGGTCCCTGAGGACATTTTTAAATTTTTTTTTGAGAGGATAAATAAAGTGAAAAAAGAGTCCCAGGCAGCAGAAACAGCCACGCAAAGCTCTAAAGACAAAGAAGAATGTGTACATTGGAGGGACTGAGATAGATGGTCACGGTGAGGCGCCTGAGACATGGGCCCAGCGACGCAGGCAGGCCTGGTTCCTGAAGGGTCTTCCAGCTACAGAGCAGCAGTGAGCCCATGACCGGGGAGGCAGGGGCCACAACTTACTAGTGCCTGACCTTGGACAGGTAACACAACCTCTCTGAGAGGTGCTGGTGGGAAGAGAGAGAAGGGAAGGGATGTGAGAACACAATAGAAATAAATCTACACGATGACTTCGGAAGACTATATACCTTGGTCCAAAACCACACGGAAAGCCCCAGGCTCGCTCTCTGGTGGGTGAGTCTTCCTTCCCCCAGGACCACCGCCCGGGACCCAGCCTGCCACCTCCCTCCACAGCCTCAGCTCCAGTCCTCCCCTGGCGGGTCACTGGCCCGCCTTTCTTCCTTTGACTGGGAGACGTCCACAGTCAAAAGTGAAAAGAACCAGTTGTGCCTGGCCATCCTGTCCCCAGCCGTAGCTGAATGTTCAAGAGAGGAGAAAAAGAAGTATCTATGAAGCTGTCAACGGGGACATTCTGGACTACGATGAAGACAGAAATATTTACTTTGCAGGGATAAATATTACAGAAACAACCTTCCATTGTCCGGTCTCTGGTCTGATGTAGATTTCCCTTGCCAGGACAGTGTTCTCGCTGCCTAGAGAAATGACTGCAGCAGAAAGCGTGGACCCCCAATAAAACAAATAAAGGCACCTCTGTGATACTTGGAAAATTTGCTCTCAGAGGTGAGTGTGAAAACGCTACCGAATGTAAAATGGTTGGCTGGTGGGAAGCAGCAGCAGAGCACAGGGAGATTGGTGCTTTGCGATGACCTAGAGGGATGGGATAGGGAGGATGGGAGGGAGGTTCAAGAGGGAGGGGATATGGGGACGTGTATGCATATGGCTGATTTGCTTTGTTGTGCAACAGAAACTAACACGGTATTGTGAAGCAATTATACTCCAATAAAGATCTATTTGTAAAAAATGCATGGATTTGAATTGGACCTATCTGGATTTGCTCCCAGAGCCTTTCTGTGCTACTTGGGTGACCATGGACCAGTTACCATGCCTCTCTGGGCCTCGGTTTCCTTGGATTCTAGACCTAGATGGAGCTTATATCTTCACGATGTGACTGTACGGATGGAATGAACCCAGGATATCGTCTGGGTTCTCAGCGAGTGTAGATTCCCTTTCTCCTGCTCTTCTTCCTGTCTGCCACATGAACTTCCTACATGGCCAGCAGCTCTGAAATACCTGAGTCCTGAGGCAGTACCAAGACTAGGTCACTTGCGGCAAGCCGTCTGGGCTCCCTGTCTCCCAGGCCCAAGGGCGGCCTCCCCAATGACAGGAAGCATCTCGTGATTGAGCCAAATGGTCTTCACAGAATCAAGTTTACAGATAAACTTGAGGCTTATGGTGGAATTCAGCCATGGTCCCCTCTTGATTCAGAGAGATCTATCGGGGCCAGAGTCCTTTTTTCCTTCCTGTAACAACTGTAAATGAAAATGACCACCTTGGTGAGCCCTTAGATGGGGATACAGCCTGGTGTCCTGCAGTATTTCTGGAAGTAGCATCCATGGACCACCAACATCAGAATTCCCTGCGAGTTGGAGCAAGCCCAGCGCTCCAGGAGAAAAAACATGAAGCCACAAGTTCTTTTCCTCCAGCTGCCATTAGACATCCGGCCACAGCTGGCATCTCATTGGTGGATGGAGAGACAGCCGGGAGGAAAACTGAAATGTCTTCACGTTTGTATCGTGTATATTGCACTATAGCACCTCTGAAAGGCACAACTCATCAAGTCCACACAAAGGCATAAGTGTTTGCACACAGACATGGTTTATTTTAATGGTGGGTTCAAATCAGTGAGTGGCCTCAGGCAGTCATTTTACTGGCATTAATTTCTGTGATAAAAAGGAGGGCTGTCAATTTCTCACCGTAGTGAAAATAAATGCAATGTGAGCCCTTGCCAGATAGCTGCAAAAGGGCTGTGCAGGGGAGTGGGCTTCCCCAGCAAAGAGATGTTCTGACTTGTGTGCTTCTAGGAGCAGAGTTTAGCAGGGAATTGGTACTTTCAAGGCTAGGAATTTCAAGCAGATCTAAAATTGGGAATATGATTGAGTCACTATTGTAGTTCTTACCAAAGTATTCTTGGATTCAGAGGGAAGAGGGGACTTTTAATTGTGGGATAAATGGGAACTTTAATAATTTGTAAGATTGGGGAAATAGAAGGGTAGTCTATAGGGTTTTGAGGCAGTGTGGAGCGGAGGGAAAAGCAAGGGTTTTAGGGTCAGACACTGGGGTTTACAGATATGGTTGATGTAGGACTGACCATATGTGATATGACTGCCATTACGCCCGGCAATGTCCTAGGCTCTCAGTTGGTGGCCCATGGCACTGTTATCTTTGCTCACCAGCTGTGTGGCTCTGGGAAAGTCACCTTACCTCTCTGAGCCTCAGATTCACCTCTGTAGAATGCTCACGAGCTACAGAAGAGCACAGAGCAGGTGCTCAAGCAATGGTGATCGGCTTCCTCAGCCCTCGACTCACAGGCGATGGCAGCAAGGGCACTAGCTCTTAGCTCCGGATCAGAGGGCAGGTCTGTACCCCTCACCCACCACCCTGACTCCGAGGGTAAGAAAGCTGGCTAAGTAGGGCGAGCCTCCTCGCACAGTTCTTGCTACTTCAGATGGAAAAAGCGCACAAGGCCCAGATCCTGGCCCTGCCAAGAGTCTCCTTAGAAAGGTACCACAGGCGGTGCACGGCTGAGGGGCTGCCGGGGCCAGACTGGGTGGTGAAAATAAAATCAACAGCTAAGGAGGCACTTTTCTGAGGCCTCAGGGGAGAGACTCAGCATCAAGCCAGCTCAGGCCCTCGCTTTTCGAGCAACGAGAGGAAAAGCAGTACCCTGTCTTGTGACCATCCCCAGACATTCCTCTCCACAGTGGGAGGAAGATTTGAGAACAAATGCTGATCCCAGCCTCAACCCATTCTCGGCAGAGACAGCCCCCATCCTCAAGGGTCCCAGCAGGCTGTGCTCTGAAATGTGTGCATGTCGCCCCCTGCAGGTGGCCACTGTCCCTGCACCCACCAAGACCCCAGCCACAGTGGGTGAGCCAGACTTCTTACACCAGCACGTCCCGGCTGGGAGGAGTGGGGCAGGGAAGAGTCGGGACCTGCTCCCGGGACCCCTAGGGCCCCAAATGGCCTCCATGTGGACAGGTGAAAACAGAGACTGTCTCTAAAGAATGATATCAGAGTAGCTGCTAATATTTATTAAGCCCTTGACAGCTGCCAAGTACTTTACCTGCTTTACCTCCCTAAACTCTCGATAACCCTGTGAGGGAATTATTATTATTGGTCTCCCCATGTTACAGAGGAGAAACCCAAAGCTCAGGCGTGCTGAGGTCATACATTTGGTAACTGGCAGAGCTGGGGTTCAAATCCAGGGAAGCCTGACTCCAGGGCCCGTGTTCCACTGTAGTGGTGGTTCTCCAGTGTCAGGGTGCATGCCAATCACCCAGGGTGAAAATGCGGGTTCTAGGGCCCTGTTTCCGTAGGTCTGGATTCAGTGGGCCTTGCGTAAAGCCCAGGAATTTGCATTTTAACAAGCAAATTGGTGAATTCTGAGAAGGACTCTAGGCTGCATCCCCCTCTAAGGGCTCAAATACCAACCAAGGAGGTCATTTTAATTTATGGTTATTACAGGCAGAAAAATGGTCTGTAAAGGGCCCTCTGTGTCAAGAGGGGACTGTGACGAAATTCTACCTTCGCCTCTGGTTATCTGTAGAATCTACCCAGAATCCTGGCCCCCAGCTCAGCGCTCCACCAGGAGAGCTGCCTGCGAGGGGAGAGCCTGGGGAAGTGATAGAGAGCTGGGTGGGCCCTGCCCTGTCATTTAGGAGTTCTTGGAAAAGTCCCTTCTCCTGATCTTGGTTTATCCATCTAAGCAATGAAAAGATTTGAGATCTTCTCTAAGTTTTGAAAATTCTATGTGCTCATACTCCAAACCTTTTTATGTCTTTTGGCTTCCTGCCAGTTCTCCAAGCAGTCAAACGTAACTGTCCAATGTCTCCGATGAGTCAAGAAGTTAAGTTAATTAGGGCTTTCCTGTTAACACTGTTAATACCTTCCCCAGGTAGGTAAGACATAGCAGATTCTACTCCAAGTTTTAAGGGTGATGCTATTTAAGGACCCAGGGCAAACTCATAGGATTAGATAGATGGCCAGAGAATAGACGGAAGGTCGGTGATTCCTTGACATCCCACCATCCCACCGTATGGTTGGCTCTGAGTCACAACTTGATTATGAAGCAGCTCTGTCTTGCTGGCTCTGAGTAAAGCAAATCAATAGATCAAAAGACGAACAGCCTGGGCTCCAACCCCAGAACCATTGCTATGGTGCTGGTTGAATCCCTACCAGCTCTGGGCCTCCTTTCCCCTCTTTGTAAATGAGGTATTGGACTTTGCTTTACACAGTCCCCTCCTTCCTGGACTCTGATTTATTAGATCAGCCAGCTCTGGGCAGACCTAATCCCTAGCCAAATATCTTAGAATTCTATCCTGTTGCTGATATAGTGCCCAAACCCCACCCAAGCTCCAGGGCCACCAAAACTTGAAACTGAAAAAGAAAAAATAATTCAGTAAGGGTCAAAGAGGTTAAGTGAAGACCCAGCCCATGTCTTAAAGAGGGTGGCTATTGTAAAGGTTTTGTCTTGCTTTAGAAGATACCTTGACCCCGGAGATGCCCCAAAAGCTTGTGGGGAGGCCCCAGGGATCACTTTGATTATCAACAGGCCTTGCCACCTTCCAAGAGGGGATCTGACCCCAAAGGGTTGGGGGCTGGGCATAACTTGGTCACAGTCATGATAAGTCTCCCCACTAGAAGGCGCTGTATTTCCTATAAAGGCATGTGAAAATAAAGACAATATAGATAATGCTTCGCACATAGTGTGAGCTCCATAAGTATCAGTTGTTGTGGTGGTTTTTGTTATTTTTACTAGTTAACCTCTATAAGGATATCTGTAAAATGGGTATACTACCACTGTCAGGGAAATGGTTGGAAGATTAAATGAAATGAAGTACGAAGGCATGAAGCTATCACTTTTGGAGGCTTGATGCCTGCATCTCTGGATTGGGTGGCCCCCAGACCCAGGGTGAGGGCAGGAGAGAAGGGAAGACTGGAATGGAGACATGTCCCAGATCTCAGCCCTCATCTGCAGGATCTTCATCCTCCCCCGAGGGACAGCAGCCTAGGGCAGGGGACAAGCCTCTCGAGTTAGGCAGGGCTCAGTGCCAAGCATGACTGAGCCAGACTTGCAGGCTGTGAGATCCTGACCGAGTCACTTACCCTCTCTAAGACACAAGGGAGTTCACAGAAGTTGCAGGGCAGAGGTCCCACTTAAGGAACTTAGTGCCCTAGAGGGATAAGAAGCAGAAACCTTACGAAGGGCTTTAGCTATCCACAGACTATGGGATTTGGGGTTCACAGCAATTTAACTGAGATCTCAGAGACTCCCCCAACATATATGTAAATTAAACAGGTTGATGGAGATGATTAAGTAACTTACAGACGCCTGGTAATAGTAGGTGCTCACAAAATGTTCCTGATTTTAACTTTTCCCTCCACTGAAGGGGAGAAACTCATTCAAGATATTAGAGCTCAGAAAGGCAAAGGCCAGCCTCAAATGGCCTTTGCTGCCAGCCTTGGACTTCAGAAGCTCACATGTGTTATATGCCAAATTCTAGGTCCAGACAATTTTCTGGTTTTCCCTAAATAACAGATAGGCCCCAGCACTGTCCTCCCTCCCTGGCCTCCCACCCGACTCCTCCATCACTGATTGTCTCTAAGGAAAGTTCAGCTTGGGTAGGACCAGTGACACCCAGACGTGCGTCTCACTGACAGCTGACCACACCGAGCCGTCATAGGAATAGAATTAGTTGTAATCTTGGTGAAAATCAACACTTAAAGGGAGAAAACCACACATTCTGTATTTTATCATCTCAGAAATTCCTCTTTCTAACTGTAGAGACCCAAGCAGAATGGAAGGCTAAATTTCAGAATTGGAAGGAATGGTTGAGATCATCAACCCGATAATTTACCAGGCGCATTCAGTAGAACACCAGTCTTTGTGGAAAACAGGGGTCTGTGGTCAGAGAAGTCTGGAAATACTACCCACATATGCTCTCCTTCCCTTAGAAATTCACTGTGCAGGTGGCATTTAAAAGGCACTGAGCAGTCCTGCAGAAAGAGACTCAATTTTGTTTAAGCCAGCTCCCCAAACTTATTTACTTTGGACCCTTCCTCGCAATGCACTTTTTAAAAAACCATAATACCTATTAACATAACATTTCTTCTATCCAGTCTACTTTATTCTTTTCCAGTACTCTTTTCTGGCTCCTGAAGGCATCTGAGTTTGCAACCCATTCTTTAGTCCAGATATCCAGAAAGATAAAGTGACTTATCCAAGGCCATACAGTGAACTATTCTTGATAATCATAAAAACCAATATTTGCATAGCACCTCAGAGATTTCTATATGCTGACATTCTTTCAAAGTATCTCTTTTTTTTTTTTTTTTTCGGTACGCGGGCCTCTCACTGCTGTGGCCTCTCCCGTTGCGGAGCACAGGCTCCAGATGCGCAGGCTCAGCGGCCATGGCTCACGGGCCCAGCCGCTCCGCGGCATGTGGGATCTTCCCGGACCGGGGCAAGAACCCGTGTCCCCTGCATCGGCAGGCGGACTCTCAACCACTGCGCCACCAGGGAGGCCCCAAAGTATCTCATTTTATCCTCAGAATACAATAACAGCTGATGATGTTGTTGAGGGCATATTGATGACCTCTGTGGAGCTTCGCGGTGAGATCTCTGTACTATGTACTTATACTTCTCATTGTGACACTGAAGATGCTGCTGAGGCTCAGAGAACCCGATTTATATGCCTGAGATGACACAGCTGGCAAATAGCAGGGCCAAGGTTTGAACCCAGAAAGTTTGACTCCAAAGCCCACGCTCCTGGTCTCTCCCAGCCAAGGAGAGGTTGTTTTCCTGCAGCAGGAAGCAGATGTCTGCATAGCTGATAATCTGGGAATCTCAGGGTTTTCTAAAGCTTGTGATTAGATGTCCAATGTCTCAGGAAGCACATCCTTCTTCTTTTGGGGGAGGGCGGAGGAGGTGGTGGAGAATAACCAAAGGAGGCCGAAGCATCAAAAAGTGGGGGCTACTTTACCACTGACTCTGAGCAAAGCAATAAAAAACAGCTTCAACAAAGAGCTAATTAGGAAGTCATAACTGGGAAAACCACCAAATGCAATCTTGATGAGGATGAAATGTAATAAAAGCACAGCTTCTGGTCCCTGCAGCTAGAGCTGATCAGGCACGTGAGGGGAATGGCTAATGGAGAGGTAATTGAAGAACTGCAGACTCCAGGTAGTACAGGCAGGGTCGGAGGGCTCTCTGTCCGTCTGCCCTCCAAAGGGCTGACGGACTTCCGGCACAGGGTGGTCTACTGAGAGGGGGCTCTGGAGACTCACCAGAGGGGACAGCACAACCCCCAGACTGGCCCTGGGAAAGGGAGAGGGCCAGAGGTTTCAAAAGAAAGCAGCTTCCTGCCTCCAGAGTCATCTTTCATAGAAATAGGTTCTTGGGAGTTTCCTTAGTGATCAGACAAGAGTGGCTTAACATTCACGTCAATGGCTGCTTCCCAAAGACCTGGAAATCGCTACTGCTTGTTGGTTACGCACTATATAACCCCTCCTGTCAGCCACCCTTAGCCACCCTAGTTTACCACTAGTGTCAAAGGAGGTAAACATGAATCTGGATTCTACCAGCAGGAGACAAATTCTGAAAGAATGATATTCAAATTAATATCTCAAAATAATTCATGCTCCTATATTCTTCATATGTTATAAGACGCTTTCTGGGTGGGGCATTTCCTTATTTAGTCTGCAAAATAATTCTATGTGGGAGTTGTCTTTATTATATCCATCGGAAATCACACGAGGAAAGAAAGGCTCAGAGAGTTTAAATGACTTGGCCAAGGACACACAGCTTATAATGATGATGTGATAAGTGAATGTGCTTTGGATTCAAAAAGGCTTCGGTTTAAATACCAGCTCTACCCTTACCAGCTGTGTGATCTTGGGACAATCTCTGTGGTGTCTCAGCTTCGGTCTGGTCAGCTGTGATAGTATTTACCATTTACAGAGGGTTTCCTCTGTTCTACCCCTGATGGATTGTTTGCAAAGATGGCCACCAATAATTCCTCCCATCACTGGAGTACGTCATTACTCCCATCAAGAAGTAGAGCTTCAGGCTTCCCTGGTGGCGCAGTGGTTGAGAGTCCGCCTGCCGATGCAGGGGACACGGGTTCGTGCCCCGGTCCGGGAAGATCCCACATGCCGCAGAGCGGCTGGGCCCGTGAGCCATGGCCACTGAGCCTGCGCGTCCACAGCCTGTGCTCCACAACGGGAGAGGCCACAACAGTGAGAGGCCCGCGTACCGCAAAAAAAAAAAAAAAAGAAGTAGAGCTTCTTTCTTTTCTTCTTGAGGCTGATCTGGCCTAGTAACTTGCTTTGACTCATAGAATGTGGTGGAAGTAACGCTGAGCCAGCTCCTAGTCTAGGCCTAAGAGGCTGGTAGCTTTGATACTTATTCTCTTATAGTCCTGAGTCACCATGTAAAAACACCCTGACTACCTGCTGGAGAGGGAGGCCCAGCCAGGCCCCAGCTGAGCTGCCATACATTTGAAGAAGACTTCTTGGTCATCCAGCCTCATCTGAGCTGCGCCAGCCAACATCCCATGGAGAAGAAAATTGTTCCCCATAGGGCCCTGCCTTGACCACAGAATCATGAGCACATACCTAGTTGCTGTTTGGGGCGGTTTGTTTTGCAGCAATAGATAATTGAAACAGTACCTAATTTGTATTAATTCATTCAGTCTTTCTATCAACCCCATGGAGAAACTGAGGCACAGAAAGCTTAAATAACTCGCCCAAAGTTACACACCCAATAAATGGCAGAGCTGGATTTAAGCACAAGCAAGCCGGCTCCAGAGTCCACATCTGTCGGCGCCACATTATGCTGTCCCTTTGTAGAAGGACATGCCTTTCAGAGTCATTAAAGGGACTGTCCCTCCCCAGCGTGGTCCCACAGGAGCATCCACTCCTCCAAGAAGAAACACCCGGTGGGTTATTTGTAGTGAGGTGGGTGGACCTAGAGTCTGTCATACAGAGTGAAGTAAGTCAGAAAGAGAAAAACAAATACCGTCTGCTAACACATATATATGGAATCTAAAAAAAATGGTTCTCACGAACCTAGGGGCACGATAGGAATAAAGACACAGACGTAGAGAATGGACTTGAGGACACAGGGAGGGGGAAGGGGAAGCTGCGACGACGTGAGAGAGTGGCATGGACATATATACGCTACCAAATGTAAGATAGATAGCTAGTGGGAAGCAGCCGCATAGCACAGGGAGATCAGCTCGGTGCTTTGTGACCACCTAGAGGGGTGGGATAGGGAGGGTGGGATAGGGAGGGTGGGAGGGAGACGCAAGAGGGAGGGGGTATGGGGATGTATGTATGCATACAGCTGACTCACTTTGTTATATAGCAGAAACTAACACAACACTGTAAAGCAATTATACTCCAATAAAGATGTTAAAAAATAATAAAATCAATAAATCTGAAAAAAAAGAAGAAACTCCCAGTGGGCTCAGCAGACGTTAACCAGACCCAGGGCCCCTCTGTAATCCTGATTCGATGCTACCCTCCAGTGTCCACTGGCTATCCAAACCTTCTCCCATTTGCTGGTGACACCCCCAGGCTGCAGACACTACCCCACGCTTCCCAACTGGAACGGAAGCCCCTTCTGTTCTGTTTGAGTCCCAGTTTAGCCAGGCCTTTCCATGGTCACTGCTCAGAGGAAAGCATCCCACCTGAAGCTCAAGTTGAGGTGCCTCCAGACCCCCAGAGGAGAACTGATAGAACATCTGGGGAAAGAGGATGTCCCTCCTCAAGCCATCAGCAGACGTGAAACTCCCAGCTTTCTCTTTCTGAGCCCAGGGTACCATCAATTTCCCAAGAATTGCACTGATAGCATTTAATCAGAGGCAGCTGTACTTCAGCAAGAGAAATGTACACATTGAGATTACTTCACAACAGCTACAATAAACAGAACATGCAAACACAACATTCAACTCACTCATCATTAGACTGGAATAGGTAGAGGCTGGGCTCTTGGAAAGACAGACCTAGGTTTGAATTCCGGCTCCATCATTAACTGGTTGTGTGACCTTGCACAAGTCTCCTAACCTCTCTCAGCTTCAATGTCTTCATTTGCAAAATGGCTACAATAACAGCACCTCTCTCACAGAATTAACCTGAGGATTAAATGATATGATATTTAGGAGTACAAGTAACCAAAAAAGTCTGCATCATATTTACTTTCTCCATTTGCTTATTTAATTTTAAAGTTCCCTGATTATTGTATACGTTGTAGAAGTAATGCATGTCTACTATATAAAATTTGGAAAGGAAAGAAGGGAGGGAGGGAGGGAGGGAGGAAGGGAGGGAGGGAGGAAGGAAGGAAGGAAGGAAGGAAGGAAGGAAGGAAGGAAGGAAGGAAGGAAGGAAGGAAGGAAGGAAGGAAGAAGGAAAGAAAGAAAGAAAGAAAGAAAGAAAGAAAGAAAGAAAGAAAGAAAGAAAGAAAGAAAGAGAAAGAGAGAAAGAAAGGAAGGAAGACTCTGATGCTAGCATTTTAAATCAGGGTCCATGAAACCCCTAGAGGACCTGTAAGAAGTTCATAGCATGCCTGAACTTGAATAGGAAAAATGACATACTGATTTCATCAGGTTTTAACTAAAATGCGGCGCTTCCATCCATTATGCATATAGGCATGAAATCACAGAAGTCTTAGCTGCAGTACAAGCAACTTTGTCACCAAGAGGAATCTCAGACGTTGCTATATCACGTTTTAGTTTTTGCAGGTATCTTGAAATACTGTTTGCATTCATCACCCCTCCATAGGTATAGTAGTTATTTGACCTCCTGCTAGGTAATCCTTGTTATTTAAAGGTATTTAAGAAAAAGCAGGGCTTCCCTGGTGGCGCAGTGGTTAAGAACCCACCTGCCAATGCAGGGGACACGGGTTCGAGCCCTGGTCTGGGAAGATCCCACATGCCGCGGAGCAACTAAGCCTGTGCGCCACAACTACTGAGCCTGCGCTCTAGAGCCCGCGAGCCACAACTACTGAAGCCCGTGTGCCACAACTACTGAAGCCTGCACGCCTAGAGCCTGTGCTCTGCAACAAGAGAAGCCACCACAATGAGAAGGCTGTGCCCCGCAACAAAGAGTAGCCCCCGCTCACTGCAACTAGAGAAAGCCCGCATGCAGCAGCGAAGATCCAATGCAGCCAAAAATTAAATAAATGAATAAATAAATTTATTTTAAAAAAAGAAAAAGCATATACACTACTATGTTGCAAATTTGTTTTAAATTTTGATACCTGTATTTCAATATCATTGGTTTCCTTTGAAGTTCTATGTTTTATATTTCATGCATTAATAACATGCTGAGAAGGGGCTCACAGGCTCACCAAAGAGACAAGAAGGATTTTTGTTGTACAAAAAGGGTTAAGATCTGCCCGCTGTGGTGTCTCCACCCAAGCCCATGACTAGTTCAAATCCTACCCCCCACACCCCCATCGTTAACTGTTTATGTATTTCCTACTGCTGCGATCAGGTTGTATAATATAATTTTGTAGTCTGCGTTGTTAACTAACCATAAGCATGTTTTCGTGCTGCTTCTTGCACACATAATTTTTAATGGTGGCATAACAGTCCATTTTGCTGACACACCACAATTCACTGTTCCCCTATGGTTTGCCATTTAGAAATGGTTTGAATCTGTCACTTTTATAAATGACATGGGGATGAGCATCTTCCTGCATAAAGGATCTTCCATGTTTTAGATTATTTCCTTAGGCGAGATTCCCAGCAGTGGCAGAGTGAATGTTTTCAAAGCTCTAACACCCTCCCTGGTTCCTGGGGAGCTGAATGCACTGACATTCAGGATGGAGCAAGAAAGAAGGCTTTGAAAGGGAGGCTGAGCCAGAAAGACAAATGGGAGGACAGGGCCGCCATGGACAGGTGTGCAGGCTGAGTCCTGCTCAAGGATACCCAACCCAGGTGATAAGTGTGGGCTGGATTCTAGTCCGTTTCTGCTACCAAGCAATGCACTCTGGCTGGGGCTGGCAGCCCACAGGAAGGCACGTTCTCCCAAAGGCACCACGGGGACAGAAGCCGGCCTGCTGAGAAACCCACCACTGCCCCCTAGTGGCAGCATCTCCTTGGGATTTCTAGCATATAAAAACCACACCGTCAGAGAATGCTAGAAAGGAGGGACCACATTTTCAACCTGGAATTCCTAGATCTCTAGGATCTGGGAAGGCAAAAATGTAGGATCATAAGTAAGTTTTACTTCCAAAACATATAAAAATTAACATGTGCCCTCAATAAGGCCTTAAATGTACAACTTCTACAGGTTGAAGGTCATTGCTGTCATTTGCTCCTTGGGAGTACAGAGTTACTGTAGTAGCTGCTGTGGTGCGCCCCCCAGGACAGAGGTCCTCCTTCCCCGGCTCTGGGAGCGTCAGTTGCTGTTCATGGCTCAGTCCTTCCTCGGGAACCACCCTGACCTTAGGGAACTACCTCGTCCAGGTGGTGGCCCCTGACTGATGGATGTCGGGGTGCTCAGGCCTGGCCCCTCATCCCGTGGAGACAACTCTGCAACTCATCCCAGCTCCAGCGCTGCCCAAAGATGGGCTGAGGCCTTTGCTGTGAATGCACGGAGGTCGGACCTCTCCATCTGCCCACTCCAGCTTCCTTCCTTCCCTCCCTCCCACCCTCCCTCCCTCCCAGAAGGCTTGCCAGGGCACTGCCAACTTCCCACACAACCATCTTACCTCAGAATCCATTTCTCAGGGAACCCAATCTGAGACAGTTAGCTATCTTTGTTTCATAGAAAATGTGAGAAGAAATAAATTATTACAACATACATTGGTGGATTAAAATTTTTTCAAAACATGGTGTCCATGAGGTAGGAAACCATTTTTAAAAAGATCTTTGCGGGGCTTCCCTGGTGGCGCAATGGTTGAGAGTCCGCCTGCCGATGCAGGGGACACGGGTTCGGGCCCCGGTCCGGGAAGATCTCACATGCCGCGGAGCGGCTGGGCCCGTGAGCCATGGCCGCTGAGCCTGCGCGTCCGGAGCCTGTGCTCCGCAACGGGAGAGGCCACAACAGTGAGAGGCCCGCGTATCGCAAAAAAAAAAATAAAGCTTTAAAAAGATCTTTGCGGCATCTAATCTTGATCCTCACCTACCCCCCTCGTTTTATGGATCGAAAAACAACCCCAGAGGACAAGTGACTTGAAAGTCACACCGCCTGTAAACATCAGAGCTAGAATTCAAAGCCATACTAGTAGCGTTTCCAACACTCAAGGCTGCCTCTCACTAGCTTTGGGTTCAAGGTAACTCATTATCTAGACAAAAGTTAATTCCATTAGTCAGAGAAGCAGGGCCCTGAAACCTAGTGTCTCCCCAAGAGTTAGTCATCTTCCTGCCCTCACTCTCGCATCCAGAGAGAAACCCTAATCCATGAGGTGGTCCTAGTGTGGGTACTGGCATCACGCAGTCAATCCGGGCTCTGCTGCTTGCTAGCTGTGTGTCTTTAGGACAGTTAATTTACTTCTCTGAGCTACACTTTCTTCATCTGTAAACTTAAAGTTCTACTAATTTCTCAGAGTTGTTTTGTGACAAAGAGAAAAACCTCTATGTAGATTTTTTAGCCCTTCCAGGCCCTTAGAAGACTCTAACCCAGCCTTAGTTCCCCCAGGCCAATTTTATCCTGCATTACCTCCTGGGCTTAGAGCATAGTATTTCCGAAAAGATAGAACTCTCACTTATTTTCAGGGTGAAATTAAATCAAATGCCCTGTCCCCTTCTGTCATTGCCAGGCGGACATAAGTCAGCCTCACCTTACTGGGTGCAAGGCCCTTTGAGCCTGCAGCCTGAGAACCTGTGCGGCCCAGGCAGTGACTTAGCCCTGATCTGCCAGCAGAGGGCAGCACCACTCTCCCAAAAACCCAGGAGGATTTGCCATCCAAGCGGCCTCCTCCGTCTTATTGCTTCACTGGCTCCTTGCAGAGAGCCTGGTCCTGCCTCTGAACCTCTCTTTCCCTGGAGCCCAGTGGCTGTGGCATGTCTCCCCAGAAATGGAATGACCAGACCTTCAGGTCTGCAGCAACCAGGGCTGGATTCAATTTGCAATTCCAAAGCATATTTGAATGGGCTCTTCTGTTACATGCGTCCATTTGTTACAAACAATACAGCCTGGAGGTGGAGATTCAAACCAGACCAAGGAAACCAGCAGCCTCAGCTCACTGTTTCCTAGGCCTTTGACAATCTGGTGGCCAATGCCTTCGCTCAGTCACCCTGAGGGGGGCGGGGGAGGAGAGACAGACAGAAATACAGACTACGTGCGTGTGCGCAGGCTTTGTCTGCATTTGTGTATCCTGATGCTCCGAGGGCCCTGAGCCCTGTGTGGAGGCCCCAGGAGGGAGGATGGATGAAGCAGGGGTGGGACCCCACACGTTCTTCCTCCTCCCACAAGGAATTTGGACAAAGCCTGGATCAGAGCCCTCACGTTCCCCTGGGAGCTGAGATTCCTGCTCAAGACAGTGGCATTAACAAAGCTGGGGGGGGGCAGTATGTTGATTTCCTGTATCTCAGATTCTGGAGACAGAGCAAAGGTTTGGGGGACTTTCTAGCTGAGGGGCCTCCTGGGCTGGAGGCAGGACGATGTACTGAAAGAGGGTGCCCCTGTCAAGGGTCTGTCCAAGCAGGGCTCTCCCAAGGGACAGGGACAGCCCCCCCCCCCCAACCAAGCAACATTTTCCTGTACAGATGTGTCCACAGAGAACACATCACACAGCCATGCTGAGGGCAGAGGCAGGGCTGCCAGAATCTGCCTTCTTTTTCACTCCATTGATGCAATGGACAAGAAGAAGGATTTCTGCTTACGCATTAATTTCACCGTCTTGAGTGGATCGCTCTCTCTCTCTTTCTCTCTCTCTCTCTCTCTCTCTCTCACACACACACACACACACACACACACACACACACACACACACACAATGCAATGTCAATGCTAGCGAGTAAGCAAATTTTTCCACAGAGAGAACTGCTGCCCAGGAAACAGCTCCTCAGAGAAAGCTACTTTAAGGCAGAAAATCCTCCCAGCGTGCTGGCCAGTGAAAGTGATTCGGCTCTTTCAGTCTGCAGCGCTGAAATAATCTTTTTTTTTTCCACTTTCTCTCCAAAATGCCTGTCGTATCCGCAAGACCAAATAATTGACGGTTCTACTTGTCCTTCAAGCCACCAAGTGGTTCCACTTAATGTTGTTCCACAGCCTTGGGACAAACAGAGCCTCGTCTTGTGTTCTTTGACCCAAATGGGATCTGGCTGGGGAGATTCCGCCCTACTGGGAGGGGGTGGGAGGGAGCTGGTGTGGGGTTGGAGCCCAGGGCCCAACAAGACCCCCCAGCTGTGAGGATGCTGCCCTGGGGCTTCTGGGAACTGACCCAGAGAAGCACAAGAGGGGCAAAGTGAGGGGGCTGAACACCCAGTGACTGTAAACTGCAAATTCCCCGCAGACACATCACACACACAGCTCCCCTCTCCTGGCTCTATCTGTCAATGGATTCCCAGTTACCCCAGCTCTCACCCCTCCCAGCCCCAGGCCTGGCAAAGAGGCAAAGGATGGGTGATAAGTGCTTCCTCCCCACCCTCCCCCCACGGCAACCTGCCCCAGACAGGCTCCCAAACTGACAGTCTCGCTGCCCCCTCCAGGGGCCAGGGCCACCCCAGGCTCAGCCCTGGGCCCCATCAATAATTCACAGCCTCCCCTCAGACAAAGGGAAGGGGAGAGTGCAGGTCTCAGAAGCCCCAGGAACCCAGGGCTGCTAAAGCCCTCACCAAAGGAGCAGCAAGGAGGGTGAGGTGCGGAGAGAGGAAGGGGAGGGAGGAGAGGAGAGCAAGGGGCAGGCAGGGAGCAGGGAAAAGAAGAAGGTGGCGTGAGCAAAGGAAGCAGAATGAATCTGATCTGGAATAGCAATTCTAGAAGCCACGCACGCTTCATGCATGAAATGCACTATTCCGACAGAACTAAGGAACTTTTTTTTTTTTCCACTGCTATTTTACTCCAGAAATGAGAGGAAGCAGGACGCGGCTGGGTTTCACAGACTATTTCTTCACAGTTTCTTATTCTGTTTTGACAAGACATCTGCTTAAGCTACTATTCTGAACCTCGCGGTGTGGAGCCTCCGTCAGCTTTGCCAAGTCCAATGTTCTGCAACATAACAGGGGAAGCTGACAGCACATGCACCTGGCGGGCAGGGAGGGGGAGGTGGATGGAGGGGCGTGCAGGGGGCCAAGGGAGAGGAGCACTTGGCGGGGTCACCACTCAGCCAGGAGCACACGCTGGGCCCCTCGGGTAAGTCGCTTGACCTCTCTGAGGCTCAGCCTGGCCTCTGACCCCCTCCTCAAGGAACAGAACACATGGTCCTTATCCTTGGGGTATCTACAGTCTGGAACTTGATCCCAATGACACATCAGTCTGCTAACCTGCACGCATTCTTGTATAAGTTGCAGAAAGAAAGTGACAGGAGTAGGCTGGTATCAGTCCCCGAGAGAAGCCATAGGGCCATGTGGAAAGGGATGGGCTTGATCATCATTTATTAGGTAAATATTTACCGGGCGCCTGTTCTGTGCCAGGCCCTGAAGCCATAGCAGGGACCACACAGACCCATTCCCTGCCCTTGTGAAGCTCATGGTCTGTTGAGTTCCAATCTCCACTCCAGTTCATGTGCACCTGCCCTCGGGCAAGTCACCTGACCCCTATGGGTCTCGGTTTCCTCATCTCTAAATAGAAATTGTTAATCCAAACTCATGGGATTATTGGGAGGATTTAGGGATGCTTTAGGTATGACGGTTCTAGCACAGTGCCTGCATTCAGTAAGTGCTTAATAAATGTGCATCCCCTTTCTCTTTCCTCATTAGCAGATAGGGGCATTGAGGGGCTCTGGAAAGAAACTCGGAGTTTCTCAGCCAGTGATTTTCTTTATCAAATGAGCGTCAGGAATAGCTTTACTCTTTTTTTTTTTTTTTTTTTTTTTTTTTAGTACGCGGGCCTCTCACTGTTGTGGCCTCTCCCGTTGCAGAGCACAGGCTCCAGACGCGCAGGCTCAGCGGCCATGGCTCACGGGCCCAGCCGCTCCGCGGCATGTGGGATCTTCCCGGACCGGGGCACGAACCCGTGTCCCCTGCATCGGCAGGCGGACTCTCAACCACTGCGCCACCAGGGAAGCCCAGCTTTACTCTTATCTTCCTTCAGATACTGTCCTGTCAAATTTCCCTTCCACACCCCTAGGTAGTATCTCAAGCAGGTCCCAGGGCTTTTCTGATTGCCTTCGGGTATTGGAACAACCTTATTTTCAGGTAATCACTCGCCTGGTGCAATCTAAGTCAAAACTCGGCTCTCTTTTCCAACTCCACACGTGTCCTCTCTCCCTGGCTGCAGTGTGAGCGCTGGGGCCACGGAGCAGCAGAAGGGGGAGGCGGGGGGCTACTATTCTGCTTTCCTTGCTCCGTCCCCCTCCACTTGCTCTCCTGTTTCTGGCCCCTCTGGAGCTGGGGGAGGAGGATGGGAGGCTACGGGGAAAGGGCAGAGACTCTGACACGACTAATGTTACTGTCATCTGGCTATGATGCCCTTGGTGGGCAGATGACCTAATGCTCATGGGGGCAGTTTGGGTTCTTGGGCGATGCCCCCTGGGGCCTCCACATTGTATCTTTCATGGCTCGGAGGCGGGACCCTGTGGGGGACCTCTCCCTCCTCCTCAGAGCCTGCCCTCTGGCACAGCACTCCCCCGTAATCTGCTGCTGGAGTCCCCTCTTCCTGGCAGGCAGCCCTCCCAGGTGGGGTCCTTTTAAAATGGCTCAGCCTGGTTACCATTTGCTGTCACCTGCCACGCTACTGGCAGAAAGGTCACGCTCTCTCACAGTACCTGCCCTCCTTGCTCTGCAGTCAGGGGCCTCTCTTCCAGCCAGGGCCTCTGTTCATCAGGTCAACCCCCACGCTCTTGGGGACACTTGTCCTTCAACCCCAAGAGACAGCACGGGGTGGAGAAGGGGGTGCCCCTCTCCTGTGAGTTTCCGAAAGGACTAACAAGCATCCAGCTGGGAATAAGATCCCAGTCTCCCTTCTCGAAGGCAGCCTTGATCTCTCTGAGTGTTTCAGAAGGATCTGCCTTCCTAACCACCCCCAGACTTCCTTTATTCACTCTGGAAGTAGGAGCCCTGGGACTGGTCTTGTTCACCTCTTAGCCAGTTCAATGAGGATGACCCAGCCCCTACCTTGAGAAAGTGTGGACACCCGGCCTCACCTTGGGAGCCTCAGCCAAACCCCAAGACAATAAGAAATGTCCCTTTTAATATCCCATCACACTCAGAAAGAGGAGAATGACTTTTGGTCCCAAAGCCTGAGACATTCACTTGCTCAGGGACCCAGGTGACCTCCGAGGCCCTTCTTGCTCAGGGAAGCAGTCATTTGAAAGAGATGTAGTCTCATCTTTCTTGTCTGTAACTCTGGCTCAGACAAAAAGGAGGGCATGCAGGAAGTCAGTGACCTCTGCTTAATACAAATTACCTCACCTTTGAGCAGCTCATATATTTATAAACACTCACCTTTAGAATGTTTTGAAATTTTCTATTGCTCGTGGTTGGCAAGATATTGGTGAAGGGCACACTCTTTGGTTACGAAGGCAAACTGTAGACCTAGACACTATAGGCTCATGAACCCCGACTCTTCCACTATCACTGTGCTCCTGGGTAAATGCCATTTCTCTGCCTCAGTTACTCCATCTGTAAAATGGAGACAAGAACAGGTCCTCCCTCCGAGAGCACAGGAGGCCATGTCACTAGTATCAGCCCTGGTACAGAGTACGTGATGCAGAATGTGCGCCGTTGGGAGTGAACGGTGATAACTGAACCCCACCCCCGTCATCTGATTCCCTTTGATCACTTACGTCTTTGCTGTTTCAGGATTTCACTTTATTATTATGCCCTTTCCTTAACGTTTCTTTCCTTTCTGTTCACGTGTGAACTGCTCTTTGGAGATACCCATTACCGACAGCCATGAAATTGCCAGTAAGAGACGCCATGACTAACCTCACCTGTGAACAGTGATACCCAAGGAGGAACAATGGTGACCGCGGAGTCAGGCCCCCTGAGTCTGATTCCAAGCCCATTCCTCACTAGCTGGGTGATTTGCCGCAGGTGATTCAACCTCTCAACCTGGACTTCCCCATTTCTAAATCAGGGAGGATGCCCTCACTGACTTCAGCTTAATCCACTCTTCCAACATTTCTTGTGGGCCACTAACTTGCAGACATTGAAATGTTACTATCCAGGCTGCAGTTGCTTTGTTTTAATTAGCAGGGAACTGGAGCCCAGAAACATCTCCAGAAGCCAGCCCATTCCCTGTAGTGAAAGCGAGTTCTCAGACCTTTTATTATTATCACTATTATCATTATTATTATTATCATCACACAATTATCATTAGCCTTATTGTGACTACTCAAAGCAAGGATGGGCAAGTCTTAAAGCAAAAGAGAGTATGGGGTGGGAGTCTCCATCTCCTCCAGCTCTCAGCTCCTACTTGTTCTTTAGTAAATGGCCCCAAGGAACGGGAAGATGAAAGGCAAACTTGAGAGGCCAAAAGAAGAGGTAGAGAAGATGACAGCTGTAGCTGGATGCCAGCAGCCTCCCCTCAATGCCTGATAATCCCGTGTGCAGAACAAGAACACACTTCATGGACCTGTGACCAAGGAAGGACTGGAAAAAGTGGTGGTGGGAGAATAAAAAAATCAGCTTGCAGCGTCTGCAATTAGAAAAACCAGAAAGAAGCTACTTTAGTGTCAGCAGTTTCATGGTAAACTACTGCTTTGATTTGGCATTACATTTGGGGGTGGGGGGAGAGGAACTCAAGTATTTCCAGCATCTTTCAGGCTCTCCATCTGCTGGGGCTGCTTCTGGCCCTCGCTCGGCTCTGCAGATGGCCTCCAGCCCCGGCGACCTTAATTAACGACAGCTCTCCAGCTTGGAGAGCTGGCCTCCAAAGTTACTATAGGATCATTAACCTCTGGGCAGCCGTGGGGCCTGTGTGCGGGGCTGGGGAGGCTCCAGCTGGAAATGGGTGTGCAAGGACCCCCCCCCCCATGTCCATGTCAGGGGCCCTCATGGTCTCATGTGCACCCACCCCCGATTCTTCACCTATCATTCAGAAGGGAAGTACACAGGCTACAGGTGAGCTCCCAGAATCCAGGTGTTGACTATGGCCTAAACTTCAACTGATCTTCTCCCAGAACTGATCTAAAAATGAATCACGGGTTATATGGATGGGGAGGTGTCTGCACCTGGGGGTTAGAAAGTGCTACGTCTTAGGAATATAGCTTCCCGTCTCAAGGAGAGAAATAGAGAAAAAAAAAAAAAGAGTCTAAAATGATTACATTTACTTTAGAGGAACTTTAAAAAGAGAGAGAAATACCTCAAAACCTGGGAAATAAAATCTTTTCGACAGTCCCTAAGGCAATTTAAATGAGAAAAAACACCTCCAAAAGGGCCGCTGGAGTTTGAACCACAGAGGTTACCATAGTAACCAGCCCCTCCTTCTGTACACAACCCCTCCCCCCCCATTCTCCATGAACTCACCCCACCCTGCAGGTGGCTCTGGAGAGGCTGGGATTCTGAGAAGAGGCAGTCCAGCCGGCTCCAGTGCCCAGCTTCCAGGATGTTTTCCTACCTGCCCCCAGCGGCTCAGTCTTTGCCATCCAGGCCGCACACCCGGGGCGTCCAGCATGGCCACCACCGGGATTCCTTTAGTCACGGCAGCCAGACCCCCAGCGGTCAGTTGCGCCCTCGACATGGCCTTAGTTACAAAACAGCCAGGCTTGAGGGAGGAGGACGTCTCCGAGCTGGGGGTTCAGCCTCCCCTGTCATCTGCTCTTCAGAGACCAGTCAGGCCTCGCGAGAGACTCCCAGTCAAGACCAAACAGGGATGGGATTTCTCTTCAGGAAAACATCTATTTGTCTTCGCTGCCTGTTTGAACACAGTTTGGTGTGGTCTCCTGGAGAATGAGTTTCCCTGGTTCTAAAACAGAGCCCCATGGAATTCTAAGGTTCCCTGGAAGCACCCGGTGGAAACTTCCTGGAGGGGAGGGGGAAGGGAGATCCCAACCCACTTGGAGCCGCCCTGCCTTCCGTTGTAGCACAGGTTTCTATGCTATGACTGCTTGACATTTTATCTGAAGACAAACAACAGAAGAGTTCCTCTACTTAACAAAAGTGGAAGTGATTAGATTATTTCCCCAAATGTTTAGTACCCTCAGGAAAAAAAAAAAGAGAGGGAGAGAGACGCCACTGCTTACTTCTCTGACCTATTCATGCCAAGCTAAATTGTCTGGCGAGCAACCAACTCCCAGCAGCTCGATGCCAGCCTCTCAGGGAGGCTCCAGGTGGGAGCTCCACTTCAAAGGGGGCACCCCTAGCCAGGACCGTCTTCCTTTGACCATCTGCATGCTGGTGTTGCAGCTGTCCCCCAGGAAGGAACTCTGTCCCTGAAGGCCACATCCAGCACCAATGTCAGTCTTTAAACCAGAGAGGGTCCAAGGGAGACAGATGGAGGTGAGCACGCATGTAGTGGATAATTCAGCTGGCTGCCACGTCCAAACCGGCTCCCTGGAGGCAGGGTTGAGACACACACCTGCCCCCTCATGAAATCTCACAGAGCCAGTCAGGTCTGGGTAGCGGCTTGGCCCTCCGGGAGCTCCCAATAATAAATGCCCACCTTGGCGAGGAGGGCTCTGGGCGGCAGTAGGAACACAAGGAATGAATGAGTAGGTGGATGAGGACCACGGGGCTCAGAGCAGCTTCCTGGGGGGAAAGGGTCTCTGAACATGGCAACGGCTCCGAATGGGCTTTACTGCCTCCTGGACTGAAAGCAGGTGGAGAAGGGGAGCACCTAGCATTGTTACCACCTAACCACGTGCCTGCCGGGTGCTCTGCACATGAGCACCCAAGTCATCCTTACAACATCTCGATGAGGCGGGTGTTAGGATTCCCATTCTCATGCCTTTGTTTGAAGTCGCTTGCAAGGATTGGGCTGAGGGAGAGTTGGAAGACTTGCCTGTGGTCTTACAGCTACCAGGTAGCAGAACCAGGCTCGCTCCAGCTCCGCCTGGCTCCCAAGCCAGGGCTCATTCTATTGCTCCCGAATCCCTCCCTCTGACTGCCCAAGCTTTCTTCTCGCTGGACCCAGGAGAATAAGATGGCCAGGTAAGCAGCCAGGGGGGTGACAAACTGGGAGGAGGCTGCACAGTAAACCCCATTTCCCCCCCGAAGTGGATTTTCTCCCCAGCTGCAAGCCACCAAAGTAGACCAGTGTCCCAGAGCAAAACCCAGCCCACCCAGCCCCTGCCTGGCTTCAATTTCTCATGTGTGGAATGTGGACCCCAGGGAGACAGAACCCAGCTCAGGCCTTGATGGTTGCTCAGAACACTGGGTTTCAGACGCCGCCTGACCAGAGCCCGGCAACCAGTGAGCCAGCGGGGAATGAGAGATTTGAACTTGGCCTTTACAGTGACCTCCGTCTACTTGTCATCCCTGAAACCTGTGGCTGGCTCATAGCATGGATCTCATTCTGCTCACATTACAGACTCAAGGCAGAAAGAACTCAGGAGCTAGAATCAGAGGGTCTGGGTCCAAGTCCATCACCTCCTCATGCCGCTTAAATCACTTGGTGTAAACGGCATCCAGCTCTGCCCATGTCACTGCTTCCTTGAAGAAGCACTAATCCATGCAGTCATTCATTCATTCAGTAGTCAAACATTTATTGAACACTTACTATGTGCCAGGCACAATATTAAGCCCTACACACCTATAAGATGCTCCAGAAATATTATTTAAGTGGATGCATACCGTGCAAATCATATTGCTGTACTAAGGGCATTCACAAGCTTTGGTCTAGAGGACAAAAGAAGGCAGTTTACATTGGAACAATACTTTTTCTAAAGCTAAAAAGTACACTTGTGACCATTATAACACTTGATAGATTAGCCACCATGAGCCTGGAAATACAAGAGGAAGACAGAGGTGACGAGTAGCATTTGGTATCACTGAGAGGTCGGACTCAGAGTTGGCTAAGTGAGAGAGGAGAGGGCAGGAAATAGAAAGAGAAATAATGTTTGAAAACCTACTATGAGTATGTCTGTAACCTGAACCACTCTAGAGTGGGGAGGCAGGTATTTTTACTCCCTTTTTAGAGACAAGGAAAGCCAGGCTCAGCTCAGTTAACCGACTTGTATAAGATCACACAGTCAAAAATGGCAAGACACCTGACTCCAGAGTCCCTGGATTTTAACTCCTACACCAGGCTGAACGTTTCTCGAGGGGGAGTACAAGCTGGAGAGACTGTATCAGTGGGATTAGGCGGGATTTGCTGCGAGGATAAAAGCAAAGTACCACATGTAGGGGTGTGCAAGTGAACGTGACAATAAATGACATTTCACTGACAGCAGCAATGACTGCTGTTAGGCTGGCTGGCAACACGCGTCATCAACAGCTCAAGCCACGGTTCCTGGAGTTTAGAGAGTATCGCTACTTCCAGGAGGAAGCTCCCACTTCCAAAAGAAACAGACTGATGACCATACAAGGTAGCCATTCTTATCTCTGGTCATAGACAAGGAAACTGAGCCTCGGGGGAGTTTATTCAATTTGCTTTAAATCACTCAAAGAGGAAATGGCAGAGCAGGGATTTGAGCCCAGGTCTTTTTGACTTTGAAATTTACATTGCTTTCCATGACCCTATTCTGAAGGTGACCAAGGATGAATGAAGGCTTTCTCTAGTCATTGGTTCTCAAACTTAAGTGATGAGAGCAGCTACCCGGAAAGCTTATTAAAGCTATCGGGGAGGACAGAGAGATGGGATCACCCATCATCAGAGGGGCTGGTCCTCTAGGAGCCAGGGGCAGGATCAGAGGTAAGCAGGAGACCAAGGAAGAGCTGGGGGTTTGAGTCAGGCTGACCTCCTGACTCTACTACTCCTAGCTCGAGAGCTTGGACAAACTCCTGAATTTTCTGAGTCTCGGTTTCCTCACCTGTAGAATGGCAGCACTATGGCTTTTGACGGACAGTGTGCTTTGGGGCAGAAAGACCTTGATTAGAGTCACAGCTCTGCTGGTGGCCTTGGCTGAATCCCTTGGGTCCTCATCTCTAAAATGGGCATACTAAGAACCACTTCACAGCCTGTTACAATGAAATGAGATGGTATCTACGGAACCCTTGGCCAAGAGCCTGGCTCCTAGTAAACACGCCATGAACAAAAGCTATTCTTATTCAAGGCAGAGAGCAAAGGGCTCTGGAGTGACCCTTCCAGAATTTACCAGCTCCATCACTTACTGCCTGTGGGACCCTGAACAAGTTCCTTAATCCTCTGTGACTTGTTTCACTCACTCTGCAAAATAGGGGTAATAAGATATTACCTTAGAGGGTTAGGATGAAGATTAAATAAGACAGGCATGTAAAATACCTAGCCTAGAGTCTGGCAGGTGGTGATGGTCCTTTAAAGGGTACCCATTGTTGCCTCCCTATGGGGTCAAACTCACTGAGAGTTGGCCAACAGCAGATAGGTCTACACAGGGAGGGAGGGAGCTCCCTTGTCTGTGGCAGTGCTGAGCCAGAGGCGAAAGGACCATCTGTCCAGGGTAGGTGGAAGGGATTCCCACATGAGGTCAGTGGTAGGCCCTGCTGACCTTTAAGAGCCCGCCTGTCACTCCCATGCTGTGACTCACTCTGTTTGAGTTAATAAAGAAGACACTGACCCATCAGACCAACAAATCAGACGTGGAGAAATCACTTCCTGGCTTAGTTTTAAAAAACCAAAGCCCTTTTCCAGCCAAAGGCAATTACAGACTGATCCACAGAAAGGCAGAAGCATATTTCGATTGAAAAATGGCATCTTCCTGGCTGTTGCCATATGGAGCCAGGACACCAGGTGGCTCAGGGCTGAGACCAATCACAGGATCCAATTGGAACTAAATAAAATGACCCCCTGGAGGAAATGGCTCCAGCGAGGCCCACAAATCCCCATGTCATGCCATTTTGGCATGTCCCACATCAGCCTGGGCCTCATGCTCTGCCTGACGCCTGAGGCTCTGTCCCTTCCCTCCAGTGGGACAAAGAGATGAGGGGCCTCAGCTGTGAGTACATCCAAGTGTAGAGGAGGAGCCCCTGGCACAGCCGAGGAGTCCTGGCCTCAGCCCGCTGCTGTAGAGAACCTCAGGGACAACCAGATTCACAGGGGACTCTGCCAGGGGCTGCCAGTCCCCAGAGATGGACCCCAAGCTTTCATCTAGAGTCACACTCTTGACCTACTGTATTTCAGCTCCATCCCAGGGCAGTATGGTCTCAATACTGCTACTGCATCTTTCCTTCCCCAGATTCTGGAGCAATTTGTCTTTTTCCCCTGCTGTGGGAAAGCAGGTCACATTTTGGGTATAAAAGGTGGGATAGTAGATGCTGGACGATGGATCTCTGTGGTGCTGCCACGGCCCTACAATAGGTAACAACAAGGACATACTGTTCAGCACAGGGAACTCTACTCAGTACTCTGTAACGGCCTATGTGGGAACAGAATCTAAAACAGAGTGGATATATGTATAACTGATTCACTTTGCTGTACACCTGAAACTAACACACTGTAAATCAACTGTACTCCAACAAAAATTTTTAAAAAAGAAAAGAGAGAACTTGGCTATGATTCCCTTGTCAGGGCCTGAAATCCAAAGCGGCAGTCAACAGCTCTGCCTCCACCGCTGGCCTAAGGGGCTGAGTGCAAGAGGCAGTCACGTTTCTAACTTCCGCTAGAAGCTCCTTCCTCTAGTCGCATTTCCCCTTCCCCCATCATCATCATACAGTTCAGCATTTAGCAAAGTGTGATCTGTGTTGTGCAAAAAATGATAAATACTCGGGAAACACTGAGTTAAACAAGTTAAATGTGTTTCCTGCGGGACTTTCCAGAACTTTTAATAAACTAAATTGCATTGGGAATCTCCAAGAAAGGGACTGGGGTATGGAGAGCAGGGACACTGTAGAGCATTTCCCAAGCTCCGTCTCAGAGGATCTTGAAGGAAACACACTTTGGGAAACAAAGGCATCACTTGGAGCATGGGATTTGGAGCCTGATAGAGCTCGGGTCGGGGACTGAATCCAGGTTCTGCAATTTACTAGATGTGTGACTTCCTTGAGGCTCTTTTTGCTTTATTTAATGGGAATGATTATATTTACCCTGCAGAGTTGCCAAGAGGATCTGTAGCTAAATGTACAAATGTGCATAAAATGCTTAGAGTCGGGGAAATAATAAGTGCTCAATAAATGGTTACAGTTCTGATTTTTGATGCTGTTACAATTTCATGGCGAAGAGTGAAACAGACAAGGGTCCTTGGGCTTGTCTTTAGAAGGAAGGAGAAGCAGGCAGGAGAGATGCTGGGAAGGCCTCCTGCAACCAGTGTGGGTGGGGACCTTGGGAGATGCCCCAGGGACAGGTTGCCTCTGAAGGTGGGGGATGGCAGCCACTGAGGGAGGTGAGACAGGCTGAGTCCTCTGGCTCTGCAGCCTAACAAAGAAAGGGCTTTGGGAGCCCCAGCCAGGCCCTTCCTGGATAGTGGCTGGGAACAGCCTATCGTGTTTACCCCCTCAGTTGCTAGGAACAATTGTCCGTCTCAGACAGCCTATTGTCTCTAGTAAAGCAGGCACATAACTCCCTTTGGCGCTGATGGGATTATGGGCTCCTATCGGGAGAGAAACAGAGCCCAGGCTTGGATAAGGGATGGGGGAGCAGTGGGTCCCCCTTGGCGACCTATCTCAAGGCAGCCATTCGTTTGATTATCAGCTGGACACAGTGAGGCTTCTTTCAAGAGAACTATTCAACCCTGAGCATTTGTAGCCTGGCTGCTTCTTGATAACTTTTCAGGGAGTAGACTGATTGCATCAAATTTGGGATGCAATCAAAGGGCTTCAAAATGCCCATGACATTAGATCTTGAATCAAAATGGCAGCTGATCATGGCTTTCCAAATGGCTGTGTTGTCTCAGTTGTCTTCAATCTTTTTACTCCCATCCCCCAAAAAGAAGGTTGGAAAAGCACTGGCCCCTTGTTAAACTGATCATCTAGAAGTTGTCATCATGAGTGCATACATTTACTCTGTGTTAATGAGCAGAAAATAGCATACAATTTATAAGTTTAAATAAAATTAGGATGAGGTATAATTGGAATAAATATCTCATGATGTGACTAAAAGATAATGAATGGAATAAAGCACATCAAATCGGAAAGAGATCACATATAAATTTTACACATGGGTTTCACCAATATAGCATGAGAAAAACGGTAGCTCTGAAAAACGTTCTTAGCACTTTGAGAAGATTAGCATCACCAATCTATGCTGTTTTGTGTGTTCCTGATTCAGAGCCTCCCAACACAAGCCCAAAGACCTTATTTCCAGTGCCAACCTTAGCCTGTAACAGGAAGATGCACAATTTGGGAAAAGATAGGACACCCTGTGTGTTTAGGGTACCTTAGTTAATCATTAGAAGTGGCTTACTTCAAACTAATATTTCAATTTATCCCTTTGTTTGACATTCGGATGGTTTGAAATCCCAGGGCAAATCATCCTAGTAAGATTTGAGATAAGGGAGAGGTCTCCTTCTTGTCAAATGGGAGAAGAGCCTCTCTGAACTTTTATTGGGTAGATCTTCTTGGTCAGATCAATACTGGAAAACTGTTGAAAAACAAGTTGAGTACCTGGAAATTGATTTATTTCAAACTATTCATGCATACACACCCCTGGGGAAATCTTCAGGTACTCCCAGTTTGAAGATCATTGCTCTAATTGATTTAATGAGATTCAGTTCACAGAATTTGGAGAAACCTGTGACTTTGCAGAGTAAAACTACCTGGGCATCACAGAGCCATTTAAAGATTGCAGGGAGAGGAAGGGATAGAAAATGATACAGGGCTCTTGCCCTACAATTTTGATTCATACACTTAGCAAACAGTAATTAGGCAGCTACTACACGCTATGCACGGTTCTAGATGTTGGGAATTTTGTGTCAAATGAGACAAAGTCCCTGATTTTGTGGCCCTTAATTTCTAGTGAAAAGAAAAACATTTTAAAGATAATGTCAATATCTTGGTTGTTATATTGCCCTAGAGTTTTGAAAGATATTACCACTGGGGGAAACTGGATGAAGGGTACACAGGATCCCCCCATATTATTTCTTACAGCAGCATGTGAATCTACAATTATCCTAAAATAAAAAGGTTAATTTCAAAAAGATACATAAATAAATGAAACACAAACTTACAGAGACCATGACATGAAAGCACAAACAAATGAGTTATAATCTGAAAATAAAACAGAGGAATGTACGAGAATATGAACAGAGAACTTCCAGATTTGATTGGTCAGGGAAGGCCTCTCAGAAGAGATGGTGGTTCAGCTGAAGGATGATGAGAGCCTTCGGGGCCAGGCTGCTCCAGAGATGTCACAGCTTGGCCAGGCTATTGGACCTCACCAATGTCAATGATATTTAAAGACATGGGAACGAAAAAGCAAACTGAGAGACTCTACTGGTCTGAGTTGCTTTCCGTGTGGCATTTTCTCACCGAACCTAAAGCACAGGTGTTGCAAAAGGTGCAGAGACGGAAGGGACCCGAGGCTGGGTTCTGGCCCCTCCTTCCCTCAGCAGCCTTATAACCACGGCAAGTTGCTCCTTCCTCTAGAACTCAGGTGCCTTCCCTGCCAAACATGATCTCCAGACCAACTGCTCCACATATACTTCCTTTGTCAATCCTCACAACACCCTATGAGGCAGGTTCATCTTATGGATATAGAAACTGAAGCTTAGAAAGATTAAATAACTCTGAGGTCACACAGAAAGTGGCAGAGCCAGGACTTGAACCCAGGTCTGTTTGACTTAAAAAAAAAGCACGTGGGGCCTCCCTGGTGGCGCAGTGGTTGAGAGTCCGCCTGCCGCTGCAGGGGACACGGGTTCGTGCCCAGGTCCTGGAGGATCCCGCATGCCGCGGAGCGGCTGGGCCCGTGAGCCATGGCCGCTGAGCCTGCGTGTCCGGAGCCTGTGCTCCACAACGGGAGAGGCCACAACAGTGAGAGGCCCGCGTACCGCAAAAAAAAAAAAAAACAAAAGCACGTGGACTAGATCTGATATACCCGTGAGCTTGTGTCCAGAACTAGGGAAAGTCACTCAGGAAATGGATAGTAAAGGTGACGATATCCAGAATGCACTGGGACTTCCCTGGTAGTTCTGGGACTTCCCAGAATGCACTGGGACTTCTGTGCTTCCACTGCAGGGGGTACGGGTTCAATCCCTGGTTAGAATGCATTACGGAGAGGAGGAAAAGACAAAGTCTACTTGCTGGCTGTTGACCAAAGGCCAATTCTAAAGGCCCATCACTGAAATAGTAAAGAAAAACCAGCTGTCAGCCACAATGGTATAACTAATAAAATGTAATAAGCCGGAGGGGTACCGTGCTATGAAAAGAAAGGGGACTTGGGAGACTTGGCTTTGACTGCTGGGTCATATGGTAATTCTATTTTTAATTTCTGGAGGAACCTCCATGCTGTTCCCCATAGTGGCTGTATCAGTTTACATTCTCACCAAGAGCGTACAAGGCTTCCAATTTCTCCACGTCCTCGCCAGCACTTGTTATCCCTTGTCTTTTTGATGATGGCCATTCTAACAGGTGCGAGGTGCTATCTCATTGTGGTTTTCATTTGCATTTCCCTGATGATTAGCGAGGTTGAGCCTCTGAATTTCTTCTTCAACACATATTAGAAGTTACTAGACTCACAGGGACCCCTTTTACAATCTCCTTCCCACTATGGACCTCACAATTTGAAAGCCATCGTCTCCTAAACGAGTCAAGTTTTTGAAAGATAATTAATGAATGTCTCTTTTTTATTAATCAAAGTGATAAATGATTGCCTATCTAAACCCCCGCTCTCCAGGAAATAACTAGCTTCTATGCTGGCCAATTATGATTCTTGCCAAAAGCAAAGATGTTTGTGTCCAAGTTCACCTCCCTACGGTCTGACTAGGATGAGGTAGAAGATACACGATGGACTTCTGGGAATGCTAATAATGGCTCCCAATCTCCATTATAATCATCCTGAGGCCCAAGAACTGAGAATATGGGACCTTAGCTCCTAGAACTCCAGGTCAGGGGCAGGGCTAGGGACTCCATCTGGATTCTGCCACTAATTGAATGTAAGATTTGGGCCAAGTCATCATTAACGTCTCTGTACCTATTTATTAGGAATAACATTGACATTGGAAGGCTCGTGAGGATTAGTAGAAGATGCTGAACAACTATCAAATATCCATTTTGTTTCCCAAACTTTAATGGGTATCGTACATCCTGGGAATCTTATAAAAACGCAGATTCTGATTCTTACGTGTGAGTTGGGGTCTGAGACTCTGCATTTATAACTTGAACCCAAGTGAGCTGATGCCACAGGTCCGTGGACCACACTTTGAGTAGCAAGGGTCTGACACACTCTCCAGATAGGGTGCCAAACAAAAGGGCAGTGGGGTTCAGGCTGGGAGACCTTAGTTGTAAGCCAGGATAGTGCAGTCATCAGAGAGAGGACTTTGAAGTTGGACAGACCGTGACTTAATACCAACTGCGTCTCTTGCTAGCGGGTAGATTTACGGAAGGTGGTTAATTTCACCGACTTGCTTTTCTCTTCCAGAGATGGGAGACACAACTGCCTATACCTCATTAGATGGTCTGGGATATTAACAGGCACCAGGCACACAAAGCACCTCACACAGGACTTAGCACATAAGAGCTGCCCGATAAATGTTAGTCCCTATTGATTCCCTAACCTTTAATGACCTGAATTTGTGACTGTAATCAAGTTACTTAATCTTTCTGAGCCTGGGGTTGAAGCCTGTGGGCTAGCCCATCAGCTTTTCCGCTTCTGTTCTCCTAGTTATGGTACTGGGTCCTAATATATGCGTGGCCGCCTCTCAGGTTTATCTGCCTAAGTCTAGGGGCTTCCTCAAAAGGCCTGCCCCTAAGGGGTCCCATAATCTTGACCTCAGGAGGCACATATGTTGTGTGCTTGCCTGGGGCTCAGTTGGACAGCAAGAAGATGGACCCCTATGTTACTGGAAGTTCATTGAGAATTCTAATTCTCAACCCCCCAAATCAGGCCTGGTTGGCTCCACTACACCCAAAATGTCAATAGAGAGTGGAGTTTGGCTCAGGAATGATGACGCTCTGTGATCAAAGGAGGTGGATAAAACTGTTGATATGTAATTTATTAATAAAGGATAAAGAGAATGTTAATTAGGGCAGAGCTTGCAAGAAGGCAAATTCCCAAAGTAAAACTTTAGAGAATGCTCAAATGATTACTATTTTAATTAAAAGTGTATCACCCGATACTAATGGCAAGCCACCCTTCTCACCGCAAGGGCTGTCTGAAATGCAGAGCTGGCTGCCTCTTCCAGGGGCGCCGTGAGCTGCTGAGTGAACCCAGGTCAGGCTGAGCTGTAGTCCCCCCCAGGTCCACATCGAGGTCTCGATTACTGTCAGGCTTGGGGGCTCTTCCTCCAGCCCCTGCACCCTTACTTTGAGGAGCAAAGTATGGCCACGTTTCCTACCACAGCAGATGCTCTAGATCCTAGGAACCACGCCCCCTCCTCTGCCTCCCTTTTCATTCTAGCAACCTCCAAAATGTCCTCCCTGATTCCTGTCTCATCTGCTTTCCCCAGGGTCACTGCCAAGCCACCCTCTACACTACTGCCTGAGTGATTTTGCTAAAATGCTAATCTATCACATCCCTTGTTTGTCTCAGAAACCTCCAATGGCTCCTTGTTAACCACACCAACAGGAATGGTGATGATTTACTGAGTACTTACTATGTGCCAGGCATTGGGCTGAGCACACAATCACATTCCCAGCAACCCAAAGGGAAAATGTTAACCTCATTTCAAAAATGAGAAAATTGAGGTTAAGAGACATGAAATTGCTGGGCCAAACCATTGAGAAGTATCAGAGTAAGGGTTTGAACAAAGATCTGAGACTACTAACTTCTAAGCCTACGGTCTTAACCATTAGCCCACACTGCCTCGATGGCTCTTTTTTGCTAGAGGATAAGGCTGAAGTTTCCTCACATGGGATTCAAGGCCTGTCAGAGTTGGCCTCATTTATTCCACCACCATCATCGCCAGCTGCTTCAGATACCGCCCTGGTATTCCTGCAGCGCCAAGCTTTGTGCCATGCTCCTTCCCTGTCCTCTGGGCTCATCCATGATCCCCTAGATCTCCATGCCTCTAGAGATGCTGTGCACCCTCCGTTTCCTCTAACCACCTCTCTGGAGATCTTTCCTCACTTGCTCCCTTTCTCTGCTCCCATACTTCCCTGGCCTCACCTCCTCCATTGGTCTCCCACTACAAGGCAGCAAGTTCCCAGGAGACAGGGACTGCGCTATTCACCTTGGCATCTGCAGCCCCAACACAGCACCTGGCACAGAGTACGTGTCCACCAAAGTCATTCAACCAACCGTTAGCCACGCACTGCAGTCGGCACTGTGGCTACGGCAGGGAACAGGCTAGAACAGTTCTCTGCCCTCGGGGAGCTTACAGTCTAATGGGGAAGGAAAGCAAGAAACAATAGGCAAATAAATGAACAAGATGATTCCAGAGGGTGGAAGATGCTCTGCAGGAACTGAAACAGAGAGATGCAAGAAGGAGTGACTGGAATGGTAATCAAGATGGTGCCATGTGAACAGTGATCTGAATGTTGAGAAGGAGACACAGGCAGGGGAACGGCACATGTAAATGTCCCAGGGTGGGAACACATTTGGGTGTGTCTGAGGATACGTAGAAGGTGCCCAGCACAGATAGAGAGTAGTGAGAGAAAGAGCTTGTCCCAGAAAAGGTTTCAGTATGAGATGGTTCCAGGGGGACAATTAGTGAAAGGCAGGGGGAACCTGGTTACAATGGGGTCCAGCTTTCACCCAGCCCTGAAGTCAGATGCCATGGGGAGAAGAATTTTCAGGAAGGCCCCAGGGCATTCATGGAAGTGGTCCGCTGATGACCTTCTTAGGAGGATAAGGGAATTACTTACACCAATGGTTCTGAACCCTGGGGAAGGGGGTGGGTACAGTTTTGCTCCTCAAGAAACATTTGCAACGTCTGGAGATATTTTTAGTTGTCTATTTGGGGGGATGATACTAGCATTAATGGGTAGCAGACAGGGATGCTGATATACATCCTACAATGCAAAGGACAGTCCCCCATCACAAAGATTCATTTGAACCAATATGCCAATATTGCCGAGGTTATGAAACCCTTGTCTACACTATAATCCTGTTGAAATGCTGACGGCAACTGACTCTGGTCAGCTCCACGGTTAGGCCTTGGCCAAGAGCCAGCTTTGTCCCATCACTCAAACCCACCCAAATCCACCTCTTCCCTCCCACCTCACGCTCAGGAAACTTTCTCATGATACCAGAGAAGACAGAATGGCCTTCGCCAGCCCCTCCCCAGCCACAGGAAACCCATTCAGCACCATTCTGTGTGGTACCACCCTTGACTTATAAAAATGCGGTCTAAGGGAACACTGGACCCCGAGTCCCCAGGGTTGGGTGTGAGTTACCCTCTACACACACCAGTTGCCTCCCTTCCTAGCGGCCTTTCCAGGAGCCACTCCGTCTCCATGAGAGCACTGGAGATGCTGAGACAAATTACATTTCCCGTTTATGTGGGGCAACACCCTGAACGTCCCTTGTCATATTATGGGGAGGGGTTGCCCTTGGGCTCTGGCGATGATGCTACTAAGTTTCATGCAAGAACCACACGTCAATCCCAGCAGGGAGGCAGGGGGCTTGGTGGAATCCAAAGCCCTTGGCCTTAAACACCCTGCTTTTCAGCCTGGCTCCACCGCTATGAGTGGCCTGCGCCTTGAGGTCTCAGTTGCCTCATCTACAAAATGGGAATAATAACACGTACCCTGAATGGTTGTTTATATTGATTAATGATTACACAAATCTCCTAGTAGATGCTCAAAGTACTGCAGCCAGTATTATTTTTATCATAATGCCTGAGCCAGAAGAGGGCTTCAAGATCATCCTGTCCAACCTCTTCATTTTATAGATGCAGAAACTGAGGCCCAGAAAAAGAAGAGATTGACCTGTTTTCTGGGTCTTGAAGGGAGTAGAGCAGACATTATATGCCCATATTACCAATGAGGAAACTGAGTTCAGGTTTGAACCCAGGTGAGCTCAAAGGTTCGGCCCTTGTGGATGCCGTGTAGCCAGTGCCAGGTGACGTGGCTGCAATGCCAGCTGGCCACCCCTGAGCTCTGAATCCTCAGACTGAAGCCCCACAGGGAGGCACCAGAATGGCATCTGCCCCTGAAGAAGAACTTTAACTGTCTGACACTGCATTTGGCTGGAACTGGGCCGTGAGCGTCCTAGCTTTGCCGTCTGAGAGCACAGTCCTTGTATTTCTTTTTTCTCTCTCTCTCTCCTCTGTCCCTCCCATGGTGATTTCAACTCTCACCACCTTTAATATCACCTATATACCAGCAACTCCCAAACTGACTATATCCCATTGATTTTAAAGCACACGTTTTAATATCTCTAAAAGTTGGGTTGTGTCCTAGTTTAATTGGCAGTGCTCTCTCTTAATAGTACATAAAATAACGGTGGTCTTACAGTCAATGACATCTTACATTTGATGAAATATGGTACATTTTTAGCACAGAATACCCCTTGAGTTCCAGCCTCATAAATCACAATGGCTTTTCAACATCTCCCCTTGGATGGGGAATAAACATCTCAAACGCAAATAATAAAATAGAAATTCTGACCTTCCCATCTTCCCCATCTCAGCAACTGGCTATTTCATCCCTCCAGCTGTTCAGGCGGAAATCTTGGAATCACCCTTGACTCCTTGATTTCTTTCCCAATCGACATCCATGCTATCAACAAATCTTACTGATTCACTTCAAAGTGAATCCAACCACCTCCCACCGATCCACTACCACCATCCCGATCCAAGCCATCCTTGTCTCTTACCTGGATTTTTGCCATCACCTCTTAACTGCTCCCCCTGCTGCTCTGCCCACCTACAGTCTCCACTCAGTGCGGCAGCCAGAAGGGGCGTGGGGTTCACACAGACCCTCCTGTCTTTAATAACTTGTAGCCAAAATGACACGTATTTCTTTCTTCCTACATTTATTGTCTGTTTCTTCCACCAGAATGTGAGCCCCACGAAGGTAAGGGCTTTGTCTCTCCATTTAGTGCTAATCCCTGCCTTCTAGAACAGTGCCTGGCATAGAACAGGTGCTCCTAAATACTTCCTGAATGAACTGTGTCCCACAGGACGATGCCTTCGAGGGAAAGCTGGGTTCAAATTCTGAATCTACCGCTTCATGCACACGGGCCTTGGGAGGTTCATTTAAACTCTCTAGTCTGTTTCTCATCTGCTTAATGGCAATAATAATACCCCCCTTTCAGGGTTGTTGCGAGGGTTAAAAGAGTTAATGTGCTGAAAGCTCCCGCACGGCGCCTGACACATAGCAGGAGCTGGTCGTTGCCACGTATTACTATTGTCCTTCCAACCTCAGGACTTGGCCACGGAGCTCCGGGGCTTGTCACCAAACCGTGGCGCATTTTAGTGAATGGGAGGTAGGCTCAGGGCAGAAGCACAGAGGTGCGTGTGCACTGCAGGTGGGGCAGACCTGGAGGTAAGTCCTGGCGATATCGTGCGTCAGCAGTGTGACCTCGGGCAAGCCACCTAACCCCTCTGAGCTCCAGTATTCTCATGCGTGAAGAAGAGATCATGATGACATCTATTTCCATGATTCTTAAGAGCATTTCTAGTGTAAGCAAATATTAACTCAGGTTATTATGATCTGACCCAGCTCCTCTCCCGAACTCGGAGCTCAATCCCCGGCTCCTGACATCTGGGGAGCTGCGCTGAGCTTCACCTCAGCCTGCCTTCCTGCAGCTACACACAGCGGAAGGAGCCTGCAGTTGCTTTCCTGAAGCTGCTGTGACCTCCTGAGAAGCAACTACACGGCGCCCAGCCACACACAGAGGCAGTCCCACCCCTGCCTCCTTGCTGGGGACTGGGATGTTAATGTCAGGCTCTGGTCCTGCCTGGGACCCCCCCTGTCATTGCCAGTGGTGACCTGGTGAGGGGATTTGGGACCCTCCTGCTGCCACCAGCGTGCTTTGCACGGACTGATTTCCACTGGGGAAGGGTGATGGGGAGCCTTTGAGTTTTCAGTTCTAAATATTCCCCATGACCTTCCAGCAACCTCCACGCCCTCAGTGAAGAAGGAAAGTGGTACAAAGCAGATTTCTTTTTCCCTCCTCTAAAGAAACACTGCTGTTCCACTTTAACTTATCTTCCTAACTGGAACTCCATTAATTCAGAAGTCAGAGCACTCATTCATAGCAAGATGCCTGCGATCACCTCACCTGATCACTGAGAGATTTGAAGAGGTTATGTACAGTGTGAGAGGCCCAGGACAATGGACGGCTGTGTCCCACCCACACCCCCCAACCCAGGATCCCACTCCACTACCCTGGGGAACCCCCTGTACCTCTGTATGGGAGCTCTGGTGGTAAGTAAGGCAGAAAAGTTCCTGCACCCTTGGGGCTTACGTTGTAGAAGGGTGAGATGGACCACAGAGGAGGACGCAAAGATAGAAGCCAAGTAACTTCCATTAAGGGAAGAGTACAGAAGAAAAAGAAAAAGGTGACATGTTAGAGAATTACTGGGGGGGGGGGCGTCTTTGCTGCCACTTTAGATGGGGTGATGTGGAGGTTCTCTTCGAGGAGGTGACATTTCCATATCCTTCACTCAAGTACACACTCCCGTGTGGTCAGGGAGCAGTGTGTACCCCACACAAACCTAGCGCCCAGCAAGAACTCGGTAATCATGCATGTGTGTTAAATGTTGACGTCAGTAAACGCGGTGACATGTAGCTGTTTGCATATGTGATTGCTTCCTTACCTTGTGACTGATTCAGCAACTTGAGCTCCCGCTTTCCAATCTCTAATTCAAGGAACAGGCTACACTGGAGTTTCCATGGGTCTCCAACAAAATAAGAAAAGGAAGGATGGGCTTCCCTGGTGGCGCAGTGGTTGAGAATCTGCCTGCCAATGCAGGGGACATGGGTTCGAGCCCTGGTCTGGGAAGATCCCACGTGCCGCGGAGCAACTAGGCCCGTGAGCCACAACTACTGAGCCTGCGCGTCTGGAGCTTGTGCTCCACAACAAGGGAGGCCGCGATAGTGAGAAGCCCGCACGCCGCGATGAAAAGTGGCCCCCGCTCGCCGCAACTAGAGAAAGCCCTCGCACAGAAACGAAGACCCAACACAGCCAAAAATAAATAAATAAAATTAAAAAAAAAAAAAGAAAGAAAGAAAAGTAAGGACAATATTGGGAGTTTTCATATAAAAATCTAAGTGTATGGGCTTCCCTGGTGGTGCAGTGGTTGAGAGTCCGCCTGCCGATGCAGGGGACAAGGGCTCACGCCCCGGTCCGGGAAGATCCCACATGCCGTGGAGCGACTGGGCCCGTGAGCCATGGCCGCTGAGCCTGCGCGTCCGGAGCCTGTGCTCCACAACGGGAGAGGCCGCAGCAGTGAGAGGCCCACGTGCCAAAAAATAAAATAAAATAAAAGTGTATTTAGTTCAAAGGGCTGCCATTTATTCCAAGATCAGTTTCCTTCTTAATTAGTATGTGTGTGTGTGCTAAAATGTCCTTTCTTTACGAAATGGTGGTCTAGGAGATGTTCATTTTTTAGGTTTCTTTTTTCTTCAATATCCTTACTTGGCAAATAAGTTTCTTGTCATTCTTAAAACATATTTTTGGTCTGTAAACTCCAAAGACCAGGGAACCACTGTTTTCATAGCCTTTCTCTTTGGCAGCCTAAAGGTTCCAGGGAATAGGCTTCATTGTGGAAGGGAGATGGCAAATTCCTCCCAAGTGCCTCTTTACACTGGCCAGATTCATCCCTGGTTTGGGGGTGGGATGATGGGGTTTCAGGTGCCTGGAAGTCAGACTGTACCTGTGAGAAATACAGTCATCCGCAGTCTCAGAAGAGGATAAAAAAAAAAAGATGTGATCCTGTGCACTGCCCACTCAGCAGCGCCCCTCAAACTGCAAAACACTCACTACTGTTGCAAAAGGCCAGGGAGGGGGGATGCAGGGACCAGGAGGTCATGAGAAGAGGCCCCCAAGGCTGATGCAAAAGGGCTTCCTGAAACCACCTCCTTTTTTGGTCATGGCTGTTTTCTTGTCCCCCTTTACGTCCCCCTGGCCTTCCCCAGGATTAGAAAGGTGCAGGCGGGGTGGGGGAGAGGCACTGAGTGTATAATGTTTCCCTGATGCAAAATTATTCCTCTCCGTGCCTGCCACCGTATCACAGAGCAGTGAAGGTGGTTTGTCGTAACAGGGCTCCTGGGGAACTGCACCCCGCCCCTCAAGCCCCTACCATTTGTTAAGAGAAACAACTGCAGCCTGATTCCCAGGATTGGGGGAGGGAGGAGGGAGTTCTCTCCCTGTGACTTGGCTGCTCTGCATCCTTAACTCCTCTGAGGAGACTCAGGAAGCCTGTGGGATTCCCATTGTAGGAGTTCCGGTGGGAGATGGGCTCCACCAATCAGGAGGGACCACCCCAGACTGCGAATCAGGAGCCTGGGAAAGAGTACATTTCAGCCACGACCTCAGACAGACAAAGAGATATTAGATACTCTGCACAGTGCAGGGAGAGACCAAGATGCGGACGTTCACGGTCGGTGTCTGATAAATTCGAGAGAGTGAGCTTGAATTTGGAGAGAGCTGCTGCGGGGAGGGAGGGCACCCACCCTAGAGGGTCTAGAGAAAGTGGTCAGTGCGCTGGAGAGCTTGACGTATGTGCACTGGAGGCTCACCAGGCTACTGCCTGATATGGATCTGAGAAAGTTAAAGCCAAGGGAGTGTGGCTGTCAGCAGAGGGGCGGGGAGACAGAAAGAGAGAGAGAGAGGCAGTTGCATGGAGAAAAAACCCACCTCTCCCTCCCCAGCAGTGGCTAAGGGGCCATGAACCTCAGGGACTTCTATAGGAATGTTAGCCATAGGGGACAAGCTGGGACCAACAAGAGTTTCTGCTGCCTTATTCCTAGGGTTTGTGGGTTCAGAAATGACATTTTTTCAGATGTGGACCCCCTCTGAAGAGAGAGCTGGTGCAGGGGAGTGATGGGACTTTAGCAGAAGGAAAACTTCAGGCTTCCTAGGGGGCCACCAAGCCAGCAGTGAACTCAGGCTTGATTGCAATCAGCAGGTGAGCCAGACCCCGCCTCCCTGCCCTGCCATAACTAGGTCTCTGAGGAAGTGTGAAAGAGGTCTGCTGCCGAATCGGCTTTTAGTGTCTGCCCCCAAGTCCAGAGCTGGCCGTGACAGCACACCAGTTTAGTAAAAACTTTCCTTTTCTACTGTCGCCCCTCCTTGTCCTTGCCCAACCCTGGAGCTGCAGTCAGTAAACTGAGGGCAAAGGAAGAACGGAGAAAGAGAGAAAAGCACAGTCCTACCCACTCTCCAAGACAAGGCTGGCCCTGAAGCTGGCCCTGGAAGGGGACATGGAGAAGATTTACCTCTAAATCAAAGGCAGAGTTGGACCTAACACACAGGACTGGGTATTCTCATTACAGAACCAAGACTGTGCTTTGTGACTTCAGGTGACAGAAAATATTACTAACAGTGAGTACAAGAGTCATCGGACCTCTTTGAGTTTTCATTTGGGGACAGGAGAAAAACTTCAGTGAGAGACAAAAATGAAGTTATTCTGTTCCTCCCAAGACTTGTGCTTGACGAAAGTGCGCAGGGAATCAGGAAGCAGGAGGAGCGTTCCACTGGTGCAGCAGAGGCAGCACAGGCCACGGGCCGGGTCCAGGGATGGCTGTGGCCAGGCTGTCGGGGGGAGGCAGAGGTACAAGCTGATGCAGTGGCGGCGACCATGGCGTCCTCAGCAGCCTGGCTTTGAGGCTCAGCTTTGTCGGGTACCAGTGGGTCCTGGCCACCCCCTGGCTTCCACCTTGCCGGCCTGTTCCTAAGCCTTGGCCTCCAACCTTCTTAGCAAGTCTACAGACTACCTCAAATCCTCTCAAGGAGTTCATTTCCTTAATGCAACGGAAAGTGCTTTCTGTTTCTTGTAATCAGAAACACTGACTAATATGTCCTCTTTTGCCCAGTCTTTTAAAGTAGTCAGCAAAGCCTGTCTCAAGTTTTCCCTAGCATCCCAGGCATCTTCCTTGCTTGTTTCCAGCTAGAGACTCAGAATCTCATCTTTATCCAGATTGGAACATCTGGCCAGATGACTCTGCCCTGGATCCCATCTCTGGCCCTTCCAGTCTTGGTGACCATGTTACACAATGATTATGAGGAAGAGCGTCTGAAGTCATGCCTGTCTCTGTCACATGTTGTCTAAGAGACCTTGGGAGAACAACTTCTCCTTATCTGTAAAATGGGTACAATAATCCTTTTAAGGATAATTTCAGAATTAGAAGGGATTATCACATTTGAAGTACAGAGCATATTACCGGGTACACAGTAATACTCAATGCATGTCAGCTAGTACCAGTACTAGTAGTGGTGGTAATACTCGGAGTACTGCAGAAATAGTAATAATAGTACTAGTGGTAGTTGTAGAGGCTGGACTCTCTGGACTGTCAGGTGAAAGAGGAATAAATTTTTGTTTTGTTTAAACCACTGGCTTTAGGGTCTCTTTGTTACACAAAGTAACAAAGGCTTATTTTGAGTCCTAATGGAACATATTAAATGAATATTTTGAATTTTAAAAACATAAAAAAGTTCCATTTATACTAAGGTAAGAATTATGTCCAAAATATATGCCTGTGCAAATTCTGGAAGGAAAAATGATTATGATAAGGTGATGGAGTTATACAAGAAACATTTTTCCCATTGAAATTTCCTCTTGTTATCTGTATGTTTCAATAAAAAACTATCTTGCCAGAGGAAAAGAAGAAAACACCCCTGAGATTGAATATATTTTGATCATATTTCTGTATCATAAGAGGGGACTGTATCTCCGAACCCTCCTTCAGCTGTAGGTCCTGGAGAGAATTAAAAAATAAAAGAGACAAAGACAGAAAGGATAGGTCTGCCTCAGTGAGAGTGTGGGAGTAGTGGGCACTCTTGGCACAGCGCTGAGAGAGAGAAGGGACGCTTCTTCCAGGCAGCATTTCACAACGTCCACCTGAACCTCGGCGCCCCCAACAGGGAGATGGGGAACATTCTCAGGTGGGACCAGTCCATGGGGCACCAAGACCTGGGCCTTCACTCTAAGACATCTAAGGCCCAGGGTATCCTATCTCCTGTCTCCCCTGGTGACCAGCTGCCCAGTAGCCTAAAGACTGGTTTTCTGGACCAAGGCTCCTCCTCACAGCAACCTTAGCAGTCATCAAACACCTGGCATTTCACGCCAATGAGATCTCCTAAAACGCGGAGGGCAGGAAGGTTGTCTCCAGAGACTTTGTCCACAAGGTAAGGAAAGGTAGGATGGGGGCAGGCTGTTACACGATGCGTGTTTCTCCTACCAGTATTAGTGGGAACTAGGCTATGCCCCCAGTTCCAGCCCCCCATCCAACCCCATCCAAGAGAAAGGCCCACCTTGCAAGGTCTCCCACCACGGGGACTTCTCAACCTCAGCTAACATTCTTCTCCAGTGTGGCTCATTGTCAGCACCTCTCCAAACAAGATGTGTGGTTTCCGCATGGCTGGTAACAGATCACAGGCCTCACTTGCTCAGCCTGCGCCCTCTCTTCTGTTTCACTCGGCCCGATTGTTGGCAGGCCGTGAAGGAAGCGTATCCCATTCCACTCAAAGAATTTCTGCTAGAGTGGTTTGGGGTTGGCACTCGGCAGAGCCTGAACATTTCTAATGATCTGAGACATGCCGCAGGGAAGAGGCTCCAGCTGGGAGACGAGCTCGCTGTGCGTCCTCAGACAAACCAGTGCACCTCTCTGGGCGTCAGTTTCATTCTGTCAGTGATGGGGGTTGGACAAGAAGATCCTTTCTAGCTCTGATACACTCTAGTTCTGGAAAGCCACTCTGGTTTAGGATGCTGTACTCTGGCTTGAATTTATGACCCAGGTAGCCATTTGAATGCCAAGTTGGTGTTTCTTTTTTGGAGAAATGACTATCATTCCCAGGGTAATAACCAATTAGCCAATTCAAACCAAGGATAACAGGAAGAAAAAGAAAATGTCTCTCCAAACTTGCTTAAATATAATTTACACAATACTGGTCTAACACAAGGCTAAACACTGAACTCTGTGTGTCTGTTAGCACAGGCCAATGGGCCTGGACACTGCAATTTTAAATAATAATTGTAGAAAGCCTAGACGCTTCTAAGGTATTAATGGGAAGGGACACCATCTCCTGGAGAAGTCGCTAGAGTTAGTGGCTTAAGAAAATTTGAGGGTGGTGTGCTGGGGTGCCCCAGTAGGGAACTCAGATCTTAAAATGAACAATTCCAGGATTAGAGTGGAGGCAGGACACCTTTCCTGACCTTTCCAAGGGTTGGTTCTAAGGCGTGGCCCGTTTAGGCCTAGCCCTCACCACGCCGGCACTGACATCAGCTCAGTGGCTCCACAGCAGGCAGACCTGGGAGCTCTGACTTGCTAGATCAATGAAAACATCAACCTTGCCAGACGTGTCTGCCCCACTCCAAGCCCGCTGTGGAGCCAGGGGTTCAGGCTCGCTGCCGGACCATCTGCCATTAGGCACTGCTGTTAATTGCTGTGCTAATGAACAAGGTTTGGATTGGAGGCACGAAATGCACATGCAGATTTAGACACAGTTCCCAGATACTGGGTCCTGCCTCCTAACAGCCTGGCACAGTCTCCAGGACGCAAAGGTAAATGTGGTCGAGTCACATCATGGGCACAGACGGTGCATAACCCAGTGGGCAGATACTCCAAACAGCAAGTGCTGGGAATTTTTCAAGCAGGCGCTCAGTCGTCCATTCATCCATCTATCCACTCAACAACCACTGGCTTTATGGTGGACACTGTGTCAAATGCCAGGGCTTTAGGGATGACAGTGACTCAGTCCCTGCTGCCAGGGGATGACAGCCTAGCAGGGGAGATAGACAGCTGGACAAATACAGCAAATGCATCGTGGCAAGAGCTGGGAGAGAGGTCAGGCTAGGGGCTGGGGGAACACAGAGGAGGGGTATCTAACCAGCCTGGAGTATCAGGCAAGACTTCCCTGGAGGAGGAGAGAACGCCTGAGCCACATGTTAAAGGAGGAGCAGAAATAACCCAAGGAAAGAATGGAGGACGGCCTTGCAGACAGAGCGACTAGGAGGTAAAAGAGAACGGAGATGTCTGAGGAAGTGCAGGGAGCTGGTAGAGCACAGGTGTGTAATGGGGGAAGGGGAAGGCACTGGGGGGGCAGAGTGAGGATGCTGCAGAGGGACATGGGGGCAGAAGATGAAGAGCCCTGAAGTGCAATTACTCTGCAAACCTTGACTAGGCTCTTGCACTGTTACAAGGGGTAGGACTAGGTCAATGTGAACCCTTGCCCTCATGGGACATGAGCAAGGAACATAGGTGGTGGCTCAGAGTGGTTTGGAAGAAGAAGAAATGGTAACAGACTGAGTCAGAGAAGGTCTCGCTGTTGAGGAAGTCAGAGCTGGGCCTCCAGTTTCAAGAAGAACTTGGTCAGCTAAGCCAGCGTTAGGAGCCAGATACTCTGCACATGTTGACTCATCAAATCAGTGAGGCTGTGCTGTCCTCCCATTTTCCAGGTGAGGAGACTGAGGCCCGGGGAGCTTAAATAGTTTGGGGGCTGGGAAGTGGTACGGCCAGGATTCCGACCCCTGGTGTGCCTGACTCTGAAGACTGTGTTCTATCCATGCCACTTCCCAACGTCTTCCTGGAAGAAGGAACAGCACAAGCGAGGAAAGGAGAAGATAAACGGAAGGCACATGGAGGACCAGTCAGGAGAAGAGAGTTTGCGTGAAGGAGGAGACTGGGGCCCTGGGTATATGGATGGTCTCGCAGAGCAACCCAGGCTTGAGCTTTGGAGTCCAACAACTCACCCCCTCTTGGCCTCAGTTTCCTAACTGGAAAACGGGGACCTCACATCTACGTCCTGTGGCTGTCATCGGAATTCAGTGAGGTAATGCAAGTGCTTAGGACACAGCCTCCAGCCTCGTGTGTCCTCAAACATGGATGATTGATTATTTTAATCAACGGTTATCATTATTCCCAATAATCATAATAACTGTTAGTAAGACCCCTGAAGTAGGTTGGGGCCAGTACGTGGGGAACTTTGAGCACCAGCTCGGAAAGCGGTTTTGATCCTGTCGATATTGAGGAATTGCAGAGAAAGGTTTTAAGCGCAGATGAAATGATGGCTTAGAGCCTTTTCTCCTCTCCTAGAGAATAACACAGCAGCTCCCTTCTTCAGAAGTTTCATGATTTTTCTTCTACACAGGAAAATTGCATCACAGTGAAGAAAGACCCTTTCAACACCTGCAAATGCTGGCCTTGAGGTGCCAGTGGGGGTCCGAGTGACTGTCAGAAGCCTGGGCATACGCCACAAGGAGCCTGAGAAGGGGCTTGTGGGTGCCTGCTGGGGCCCAGGGGCCTCAGACACCCCTGGCTGGTGAGGAAGGGAAGAAGGGCAGAGTCACCACTGCTGGCCCCTTACTCCTGACTCCGTGAGCCTCTTGAAGGTGTGAGGCAGCATCCCCTCAGCCATTTATCACCAAATCAGAAGCCTCTGGAGGCCATGCTCCTGTAGCCCTAGAAACAGGCCCTCTCTGGACCACTCCTCTCTGTATTAAGAAGGATGAGTTGGTGGGTCCCCCCATCTTCAGTGATGGGAGTGGAGATGGCTGAGGGAGGCGAGGCCTTTGTGAGGGGCCTGCTGTGGCTTCACTTCCAGCCTGCCCCCCCTGCCCTCTTGCTGTTCTGCCGAAGGAGGCTTTGTGGAGGCTTCCAAGCTGTGCAGCCACCCCCGAGGAAGGGGAGAAAGATCTGGCATCTCCCCAGGCACCCACACATCTTTGAGTGATTCTACTCCCTCGTGACCTGTCTGTGAAGCAGACCTTATTTTCACTTTACAAATAGAGACATGCGGCCCAAAGAGGGCAAATGACTTGTCCAAGCCATGCAGTTAGTAGGTGGCCAGGCTGGATCCAAACCCCCCATCTGTCTGATCTGCAAAACCTCAGTTTTAACCCCTACTGCATTCTGCCTCTCAGAGCAGAGGGTGAGAGAGATAAGAATTGGCTAGAGCTCTTCGGGAAAGGGACTAAATGATAGTGGCCAAAGGAAAAGGAAGGATCCAGCTGACCCCTGGCTCTAAGCCAGGCAGAGAGACAGTCCTGGGTAGCATCTCCCCGAGTGACCTTGGGTAAGTTTCTTAGCTTCCCTGATTCCTGCATCCTCATCTGGAGAATGGCTCAGGGCAGGAGGGACCTACTTGCAGGATGATTGTAAAGATCAGAGGTGTGGGGCTTCCCTGGTGGTGCAGTGGCTGAGAGTCCACCTGCCGACGCAGGGGACACGGGTTCGTGCCCCGGTCCAGGAAGATCCCACATGCCGCAGAGCGGCTGGGCCCGTGAGCCATGGCCGCCGGGCCTGCGCGTCCGAAGCCTGTGCTCCGCAACGGGAGAGGCCACAACAGTGAGAGGCCCGCGTACAGAAAAAAAAAAAAAAAAGATCAGAGATGTGATATTTAAGCCCATGGCCTTCCATAAATGCTCACTGATGGCAGTTCTGATTCATACAGATAGAATGGGGGCTCCTCAAGTATCCCCACTAACATGTAAGATAAGCTAAGAACAGAACTGTGAGCTGGACAGGCATGAGAATCTTCCTTCTCCCTGACAACTGCTCTTGGAAGCGATCCTTTATTGCTAAGCGCTTACGTACACTAGCTAATTTCATCTTCCTAACAACCTGGAGAGGTATTACCCTCCCGTGTTACAGGTGAGGACGCTGAGACTCCACGACGTGTTGCCAGGTCAGCCAGGTCCTGCTTGCTAGGACCCAGAGCCCTGCTCCCTGCTGCTCTGGCTCCCTGTCCCTCCCCACAGCAGCCCAGGACCTGGGCACTGGCCTCTGGAACCGCGGTCTCCAGAAGGTTCCAGAAGGAAATCTTGTCCCTAGCCTCAGCCCTCACACCCTCCTCTCAGGAGTTCAGCAGCTGCGCATGACCCCGCCACTTCTTTTAGCCGAGTGGCTACCGCTGATCACCCAATGTGAACGATCCAAGCTGAGGACTTCACTAGGACACGGAGAGAAGCAGGGTTCAGCTTGGAGCTGTAGGTCCCAGGCCCACCACCCCTCCCTGCCTCATCACCAACTGGGACCCAGACTCAGTTTTGTTTTTTTTTAATGGTACACGGGCCTCTCACTGTCGTGGCCTCTCCCGTTGCGGAGCACAGGCTCCGGACGCGCAGGCTCAGCGGCCACGGCTCACGGGCCCAGCCGCTCTGCGGCACGTGGGATCCTCCCGGACCGGGGAACGAACCCGTGTCCCCTGCATCGGCAGGCGGACTCTCAACCACTGCGCCACCAGGGAAGCCCCCAGACTCAGTTTTGCAAGGTCCAAATGAACCAGTGGGTGGTCACATGGACTCGTTGAAGGGATTTCTAGGCTGGCCTTCCATTCCCCTCCATCAAAGCACTGCTGCAGCTCACAATGAGGGCCGGGGGAGCTGTAAAATCCCCATTTGTCACAGTTAGCAGATGAGTAATGAAGTGGCAGTGGCAGCCGGTGGCAGCCTCTGCTCTCCCAAGGCCACCTCTTTGCTCCTGTGAGTGCCACACAGGGGCAGAGCACCTGGTACCCAGAGATACCTGGAGACACACCACTGGCTTCTCCCGCTCTCCCTCCCTGAAACCCAGACTGTCTTTGATGTTACTGAGCAGCTCGTGTTCTCTGCAAGAGGCCTGCGCTTAGAATCTCCAAAAGCAGGGTGAAGCGAGGGAGGGGGACCCCGAAGGAGCAGAAAGGAAGAAGGAGAGACGAGGAAAAAACAGCAGCATCTGCAAGGAGCCCGGGGCAGGAGGGAACTATGATGGGAAAGAAAAGCAGGCTGAGCAGCTACAGAATGAGGTGCGTGGATCGAGAAAGGGCCGGACGGGGCGGGCAGAGACAGTCAGGTGCGGGTCCCCACAAGCCATGGGGGAGATTTTGCCATGGGGTTGGCATCTCGTGGCTCCTACCCTTCTGGACTGTCAAGTCCTTTGATGCTTCCCTAGATTTCAGTAGCAATTTTGCTTCCTCTGCAGATGGTTGTACTTGCCTGAAAATGGGCTGGTGCCATCTTCCGGGCCACAGTCTGGTAAAACGCCCATGCGTGGTTGTTTCTGGGTGCATCACGTGGAAGAGGATTAGAGGCAGCCATATCCTTTCGGTGGTCCCTGAGGTCAGGGGCTGCCTGAGCATGAAGGAGACCCCAACTCCTAGCACCCTTCCAGAAACCCTCTGCCTCTCCTGGTCCAGCCAAGAAAGGACTTCAAGGCCCTCAGACCAAAGAGAAGAGTTGAAAAGTCTCAGCCAGAGAGAAAGCGCTATTCCCTCAAAATGCTTCTGTCCTGCTCAGTTCATCAAACCTGCTTTATGTAGCACAAAATGAACACAACCCTCATTAGCACGTTTGTGCTACAGCTGAATTATCAAAAGCACATGCTGCTTCCAGCCTCGGCATCCCCAGACGAGGCACAGCGTCTCCCTGAGAGGCCCGGCCAGTGCATGTGGGATCATCACTTGACTTGTGCTCATGCAGTTTGCCTCATTTTCTCCAAGGAGCTATTTGCTGAAGGATATTCTCCTCCAGGTCTGATCCTCAGTGAACTCCCATGACCTGGCTGGGTCTGGTGAATTGAGATGGGAGGGATAATATGGTGTGTGGATGTGCTGGGCTGCCTCACAAGCTAAGACAGGTGCAGCCAGGGAAAGCCTCACTGAACACCAGCCCAGGAAGGGGGTCCTTCTCGCATTTCTTCATTCATTCGACAGTTACGCATGGAGTGCCCACTGTCTGTGAACTGGTGGGAGACAGCAGGGTACCATGCATGTTGGTGGGGACTCTAGAGCTACATGGTCAGGGTTCAAATGCTGGTTCTACCACCTAGTAATAATAAAATTACTTTTACCCACTGATCCTAATTGGTTTTGTCACCTGTGAAGGGTGCTGGGCTACCAGGGTGGGGGCCATAGAACCATGGTTGAGAGCCAGGCTTTTAGCTGCCTCTCCAGCTGTTTGGTATGTCATCTGAATAAGTTTGGTCAAGAGCCTCATCCACCTCTGTGGGCTTGACCTGGAATTCTGGAACGATCCCCAGTCCTTTGGTGCTCAATCACCTCCTCTTTGCAGGGTGAAAGGTAACTCAGCCATTTATGGGCAGGCAAGACAGAGGTGAGTTTGGAGTGCATGATACTGAACTAACTGCTAGGCATTGATGGGCAAGTTGTGGGCACTGTTTTACTCCATGCTCTCAAAAATTCTGCAGGCAGGTATCATTATTCTCATTTAAAAGATGAAGACACTAAGACTTGAAGAGATTTGGTGATTTGCCCAAGGACATGTGAGTGCTCAAGACCAGAACCAGAAAGCTTTGAATCAGAGCAGAGATTCCACAGAAAAGCCCCCCGGGCCAGGGCACGCTCACAAGCGCTAGGGTGGCTGTGAGATGCGGCTCTGCGGTGACCACATAACATCCATGGGCAGCAGGGAAAGCGGACTGTGGCGGCCAAAGGAAGGGAATGAGCTGTGAGTCCTTCTGTCATTTTCTCACCAATCCACTCATTCTCTTTTGCAAAAACTCACTTGAAATTTCACCTTTTAAACAGTGCTGATAACGTCACCTATCACCGCATCTCTCTTCTTTGTTCACTGAAATTCCCAGCATTTACCCACTAAACCCCACTGTTGACAGGTATACTTGGGGCACTGTGCAGATGACCTGGGTCTGTTGCCCACCCTCTCTGAGCCTCACATCCTCACCTGAGTGAAAACGCCAGGCCAGCGGGGCGCCGTTTGGCTTTTCCTCAGTCCCCATTTCTCCTGCCCTCTCCTTTCAGAGGTCACTGACCAATAGCCAGAGGGACCAAAATGGAGCCAGCCAAGACTACAAGTGGACTCCACCATCATCTCATGTCCCCTCTGCCCCCACGACGTCAGCCAAAGGAAACAAAACAGTGGTCGTAGACGAGCTCATTTTGCTTTCCACATGGGGGTGAGCTGTGGTGGAGAAGGATTAACCCAGGTGTGCAAATTAGCACAAGGCTACATAGGCTGCAAAGAAATCAGCCGCAAAAGAGTTCCCAGCCGGGCCTCTTGTATCCACAACTGAGGACAGCTGGCGTGGTTTTCCGCCCAAGGTGTTACTGGTAAGGGTAGCAATTCTGGACTCTGGGGAGTTGTTAGTGAAGGCAGAAGTTTGTTCGGTATTGTGGGGCTCAAACTGTGACACTACATCATTGGCTAAGGAGAAAGAGGGGAACGTGTCACCTTTTCCCGGCAACAAAAAGAAGAAAGGTCCCCACTGTGGTGGCAGCTATTCTGAGTTCTGCAGCTCCCTTAGAGATCTCATGTGGTCTCAATTCTTTAAATTTATGGATCACACATGGATAACATCCTACTTTATATCTCCAGCCAGGACATCTTCCCTGAATTCCATACTCATATATCCAATGGCCTATTTGACAGCTCCACTTGGATGTCTGATAGAAACTCCAACTTCATGTTTTAAAAACAAACTTCTGCTCTTCCTCTCCAAACTCGCTCCATGGGAAGCCTTCCCGTCTCAGTCAAGGGCAAATCCATGCTTCTAGTTGCTCGGGCTGAAACCCTTGGAGTCATCCTTGCTGCCTTTCTTTTCCCCACATGCCCATGCCTCACCCGCTCAATCAGCGAATCCTGCTGGCTCTACCTTCAAAACATATCCCAGTCTGACCAGTCCTGGCCACTCCCTTGCCTCCAGCATCACTCCCTGAAATTACGGCAATAGTCCCTTAACACACAGTGTATTTGTACCAAGGGGAAACTAGAAATTAATGTCCAACAATATAAGCTTTATAGAATAATTTTTAAGATTTCCATACTTTGGACCATCAAATGGCTATTTAAGGCCATGCTGAAGAACAATCAAGAAATTGCCTGGGAAAACCGTACTTGAAATTATAAGGTGAAAAAAAAAAAGAATACATGTAAACTGGAAAGTTATATTCGAAAATGTTCTCTGGGTTCTAAAATTATAGGAATTTTAAGTTTCTTTTTCTATGTTTATACTTTCTAAAATTTTTTTTAAAGAATGAAGTTTCACTGTTAGGAAAAATTGCTACTTAAAAAAATAAAATGATGGGAAAAGAAGACAGAAGCAGAGACAATGTGTGGTTGTTGAAGAGGAGGGAGAGGCTGCTGTTTCCCTGTCTGTAGAGAATGTGTGAGCTCTCTGTCCTTTGAGTCCCCATTTCCCAGATAAAGAAAGAGAGGCCCAGACATGCACGGTGACTTGCTAGAATAATGCCTGCTTTCCTTTATTCCCAGGTGCCAGACACTGTGCAATGTGCTTTATAAAACGAATATTCTTCACACTACCTGTCTCAGGTTAGCCATCCCCCCTGCCCTGCTCCACCCCATTCTACAGCTGAGGAAACTGAGGCTTACAGGAGTTAGAGAACTTGTCAGAAAGACATGACTGGTCACCTTCAAAGCTGGTGTTCAAATCCCAAAGTCCATACTATGAACTACTATTGTGTGTGTTTTTTTAACTTTACAAAGTCATAGGTTAACTTAGGAGTGGAGAACCGAGGTTTCCCAGCCTCCTCAGTCCCCTTGCGCCATTGAAAATGGAAGGTGACAGCAGAATGAAACAGCTCAGAGGCCCCCTAATACTTCTCAGCCCAGGGCACAGCCTGCGCCTGCCTGGGCCAGGGCTAGCTCCTCTGGTTGGACTCATGAGTCCAAATTTCCCCTCATAAAAAAAAGCAGCTACTGCGGGCAGGCTTTCAGAGAGCCTGGGGCTGCCGCCAGGGCAAGGCCAGCCAGCCTGGGAGGTGGGAGTTCCCCCCGGGGCAGCCTGACCTCCTACCCAGAATCCTCTCCTGTGTGATTCCCTCCCAGGCAATAAAGCCATAGACATCTAGGGAGCATCTCCTAGGGTTAAATGTCAAACACACACGGATAAAAGGGCTGGTGAGCTGATCTCTCTGAGATGAGGAGAAGGGGGACTCCGGTCCTATCAGCAGCTTCTGGGGCATGGGGGAGGGAGTCATGTGCCTGAGGGACTCCTGTGGCCTGACAGGTAGGCCTGGGCTGCGGAGGTGACAAATAGTTTCACCTACAATGTCTGTAAAAATAAGATCAGAAGGACAGCAACGTCACAGTGTTGTTCAAAGGATCTGGTGAGAGTATCAGTTAAACCCTGGGAGAACTGGATTGTTCTAGTTCTGAGGACAACAGTGCCAACCCCCGGCTTGCAACTGGCAAATGAAGACTTTCCTGTGATAGGCACCCTACACGACAAACACAATACGGACTGGAGCAGAGCGATGCAAAGGCATCTTGAGGAGACAGAATGGCCCTCAGGCCTTTGGCCCTGGATGTTAACCTTGGCGCAGGTACTAGCATTTTTAAAGGAAAAAAATAGGTTTTAAAGGAAAAATACAGGAAAGCAAAGTTCTCACGTCTTTCGAGTCAATCTAAGAATTAACTTTCTCCTTCTTATCCATGGCAGGTTATATTCCCCTTTTTGTGGCATCACCCAAACCAGCGTAAACAGTCCATGTACTCTGGTATTGCAAAAATGCCCTTCACTTGTTGATCTGATCCCAATCTGGTGCACACCTGTGAAAGGATGCGTGTGGGACATCGGGATTGAGGCACGCTGTTGGGAAAGCATCTCCAGGACTGATGAGAAGGGGACCAAGGTATTTCCAATCTTTTTTCCTACCAGGCTTAAAACAGAAAAGTAGTTTTGCCTAACTCTGAGTTATCTAGAAAGGCAAACTAGCCACTTGGCCCCTTTCTAATGAATCACGCTTTCACTCTAAGAGCCTAAAATACAATGTGAATGCATGACAGTTCCCTTGTGAGTTTTAGCCTCCCTCGGGGGACAGGACTCCCTCTTTTTCCTCCTTTCCCCTTCCCTCTACGCAGCCACTTGCCAGTTGGCACCTCCGTACCACTTCCCACTGTCTCCTACCTTCTGCAGACCTGTCTCCCAGAGAACCCGTCCCAGCCTCTGTGCTCAGTGGCCGCTCCAGAAAGGAAGCTGCCAGTTCTGGGTTTCATTTACAGCTAATGAAAGAGGCTGTTTTCCCTGGAGACAAAGTCAGAGGAGTCTTCAAACTGCCATCACCCCCCTCCCTGTGGCCCGCAGCTCTCAGTGTTGTCCAGACACCCCACCACCATTCCACCCCTCAGGAAGGGCACCTAAGGGTCCCAACAGAACCTACTGAAGTGAGAGCTCACCGGCGAACAGGGCGGTTTCCTGATGGGAAGGGAAACAGAGTCTGTCTATTTCCCTTGGAGTCTGTCCAGGCAGAGCAATGTCAAAGACTGGGCTGGGGTACAAAAGGCTTTAGGCAGGAACCCCAGAGGACAGTGCGCAGCATCCTGGCCATCAGACTGCAGAATGCGTTGTTACTGGCTACATCCATTCCTATTTGGCAAATGTAGTTTTTGGATAGGACGATGTTTTTCAGTCTGTGCTCAATGTGCCAAGTGTCCTGGGTCACAGGGAAAGGCTGGTGTCCACGCCAGATGGCAGGGCCTGAGGCTCGGGGAGCCTGCAGAGCTCGCCAGGGCCCCAGCAGTGGCCCAGGCCCAGCAGAGTCATCGCCGGGGCACCGAGGCCTGGGTGACGAGGGCAGTGTTCTCCTATTCTGGCACTTCCCTCCAGCCTCACCTCCCAGGCCTGAACAGAGGGTAATGGAGACAGGCAGAGAGACAGCAATTGTCGTCTGGCCCAGAAAGGCTGCATGAAAAAACTCCCACTTTCCAGCCTGGCGTTTCTCACGCACCCACCTGCCTCCCAGCTCCATGCCTCCAGATGTCTTCCCCACTTTTTTTTTTTCAAAATAATAGCAGCTCTATTGATGGATTATTCTCGTACAATTCATCTGTTTGGAGTATACAACCTGATGGTTTTTAGTCTATTCACAGAGCTGTGCAACCATCACCACAATCAGTGTTCACCCTACTCCCCCCAAATAACCCATACCCACTTCTGTGAGGATGCAGTGCCTATACCCTCTTCTGGTCACATCGCCCTCAGCTTACCCATTGCTTTTTCAGTTCTCCTAGTAGCTCTGGGAGAACTTGTGCACTTCAGAAGAGACCATGAATTTAAAAAAGGAGAAACGGGGCTTCCCTGGTGGCGCAGTGGTTGAGAGTCCGCCTGCCGATGCAGGGGACACGGGTTCGTGCCCCGGTCTGGGAAGATCCCACATGCCGCAGAGCGGCTAAGCCCGTGAGCCATGGCCACTGAGCCTGCGCGTCCGGAGCCTGTGCTCCGCAACGGGAGAGGCCACAACAGTAAGAGACCCGCATACCGCAAAAAAAAAAAAAAAAAAAAGGGAGAAATAGTACAGCCTCATCAAGAAATCTGACCTGTGATACAGAAAATGATCAAGGAGAATCTAATGAAGAGTGAGACTTCTGTCAATGAAGCTTAGGAGGAACAGGAATTGTTAACCTCTCTACAAACTGACTGACCTGATTAAAAAAAAAAAAGAGCCGAAACATCTCAAGAAGAATTGTTTACCCATAAAAAATGCATCTATTAGCAATCACTGCCCTTTCTTTTCATTCTTCCCCAAACCTAGGCAACCACGAATCTACTTTCTGTCTCTGTATTTGCCTACTCTGGACATTTCATATAAATGGGATCATACCATACATACCTCGTAAGCCCCGCTGCAGCCCAGTTTAAGCCTCCTGGGGCTTGTGTCTACTGGGGACCATGGCACCAGGCTGGGCTACCTGTGCTGATGGGTGAAGCAGCAGGTCCAAAACGTTCATGCATGCCTGCCTTTTCTCCGTGAGTCCCCAAGTCTCCTGGCTGTGCTCTATGATGACAACCATGGACTGACAAGACCCCGCAGACATGGAGCCAGGAAATATGGGTGCAAAGACAGGCTTTGCCATTTGCCAGCTCCGGCACTGACACGTCACTTAAACCTCCTGGACTCGTTTCTCAGCCGCAAACCAAGATTAATAAATAAGTCTACCTCCCAGCCTTGCGGTGAGGGTCACACAAGAGGCAGGTGAACGCACACAGCATACATCATAAAGCCATATGCAAATAAATACGGTGTCATCCCAGCTCTTCTTTCAGTTTATAAACAAAAGTGAAGAGCTGGTCTTCTTACTGTGATAACTATGTCCTCCCTTCCCCACCTTTATTCCTCTGTGTTCTATTCTCTCTGTGCCTATGACACAGACGCCAAGGATAACTCAAGGGATGCTGCCCCTAGAAGCCAGTAAAAGAAGAGCTGACCACTTCCCAGGGCTCTTTGGTGAGCAAACAAAATGATCAGTCCTTGCTGGGCAGGCTGCAACACACAGAGTGCATGGGCATGGACCAAAAGCCTGGACTTTGGATTGGGACGGTCCTAGCCTTCAGGGCTGGCTTGGTCATCTCACCTCTGGCAGCCCAATTAACCTCCTCTCCTGTTTTGTGCAACTGTCACCACAATCCACGTTCACCCTATTCCCCGCCCCCCAAATAACCCACACCCGCTTCTGTGAGGACACACTGCCTGGACCTCCTCCTGGTCACAACACCCTCAGCTTAACCACTGCTTTATCCGTTGTTCTAGTAGCTCTGAGAACGTCCGTATACTTCAAAAGAGAACATGAATTAAAAAGAGAAGAAATAGTACAGCATCATCAGTCAGTTTGGTGGTCTGAGGCCAGACTCCACCCCCTCTCTGTGCCTCAACTGAACATAGATACAAAAATAGTACCAAACTCATAGCATATATAACTGTGAAGGTCAATGAGTTCATATACATAGTGTGTTTAAAACAGTGCCTGGCACAGAGAGCTATGGAAGGATTTGTTACTATTACATCCTGAGATGGTTTTCCTCATTCCCTCACATATCAACAATGGCTCCGGGGTATCTTCCCCTCATTTCCTCCCTGTATACCCTGAGTCCCTGTTTTCTATCTTAAAAGTCCTTCTGATATTTTCTCAAATTGTAAATCTGGTTTTCTAATCCTATCTAACAATCTGTTTACACCTGCAAAAGTCCAAGAACTAAAAGCATTAGATAGTTCCTCCTGGAAAATGTTAATGCCCAGAGGAAGAACACCCCCAGGAATGGGGAAAAGCCCCCAGACTTTGGAGGTGGGTCTCTGCCTGCAAGATCTAGCTCAGACACTTCTTTCTAGCTGGCTGTTCGAGGCAAGATTAAAGCAATTCCAGCAAATGTCAGGAGCTCAACCGCCCAGCCCCCAGAATAAAAGTCCATTTCTTCCTTAGTGTTCTAGGGGCAGTGAATCTGTGGCTTGAGGGGGTAGACACTGATGAACTCTAAAGAACCAGCAAAGAGAAGGTGGGGGCAACCGATTATCTTCCCAACTTGCCTCCATTGATTACATTATCATTTATTGCAGCTCAGCAGGAAAAAGCTGGGAAAAGCAGCCTGAGATCCTGGGTTGAATAACTATCCCAACTATCAGGGCTGGGAATACAAGCTCGATGCAGCCAAATCTTAAATGCATTTGCATCTAATCCCCTTCTAATCCTTCCTATGGAATAATGTAAAAGCTGAACAAGATCATCCAGCCTTCCCAGGGTGCACAGGACACAGACACTCCTGTCCAAACTCTGAGATGTAATTAGCCAAAGCGGGGTTCCCCTCTGAGAGCTTGCAGCCCGGTACTCATGCTAATGACAATGTCCCCGTCCCAGATGATTTTGTGCATTTGCACACACATCCACACACACGGCTGAACAACAGGGGACTAAACCTCAGGCAGAGAAGGACCAAGTTGAAAGGGATCTTAAGAGTTGTCCACTTACCTGTCCCACTCTCATTCTACAGAACAGGGCACTGGGATCCACAGCAAGGACTAACTTGCCCTAATTATCGATCTGTCCTTTCTCTTTTTTGTTTCCTCGTTTGTCAAGTGCAAATCATTTCGCCTACACTGCAGGGGTTTTGAGGACTAAACGAGAGACATAGGCCCTGAAATGCAGTAGAAGCTTGGTAAATATATTTTCTTCCCTTCCTTCTCATGCTGCCCTGATATGTAATGATGGTGTTTTGTTTGCTTTTTCCTGAACATTTAGTGGGACCACAGTCAACCTACCAAATATCAGGGAAGCTGGGACAGCCATGAAGTTCTCACCTTGCAAGACACAAGCTTTCCCCCCAGTATAGGTGGTGGGTCTTTGGAGGTTTTATTCATTCATCCGTTTATTCAACAAATTCAGTCAGCCATTGTTCCAAGGATACAGGAGTGAGTAAAATAGTTATTGCAAGAGACAGATCTTAAACAAATCACTACACTCCTAATTATTTAATGAAAATTCTGATAAGTGATACAAAAGACAGACAGGTGGCTGTAGGATTGTATAACAAGGGGACTTAACAGAGCCTGGGGTGGGGGTAGTCATCCCAGAAGACTTCCCCGAAGACCCAAAGGAAGGCTTCCTTGAGGAACAATATGCTCACAAATGAAGGATGATTAGAAATTTGTCCAGCAATGAGTGGGGCTGGGAATGAGGGCTGGGAAAAGCAGCCCTGGAAGAGACAGCATGTGCAAAGTCCCTGGGAAAGAAACTGCCTGCCATATTTGAGGAACCACATAGGATTAGAGAGAAGTCTAAGGGCTGCTTGTGTGCTTGTATGATTATTTGTTTTTGTTAAGTTTTGGGGAGGACCAAGGTCAGCAATCTCAGAGCCCTGGGGAGGAAGGACCACTGGAGGGGGAGTCAATGAGTCAGTCTGTTAATCCTGACCCTGATCCTGACCCTTGGATCAAACCAGGGTGGGAGTTGCTGCAACTCCAGAGGAATCAGTGAGACAGTCCTAGGAAAAGACATTTGAAGTTCTGGGGCTGAGCAAGGCTGGTCCACAGAACAGCCCTCACCAGCAGATACTTATTAAAACACCCCCTCCTCCACTCTCACCCGCACTGCCTTTGCTGTAGAAGGAAGGCTACTCCTTACTTCATCGAGGACCCATCTTCCAAAACCAACTCAAAATCTAGGAGACTGCATGTCTCTCAGCATTTATTCAGTCTTCATGTCATCATTAATCCAGGGGCGCTGTGTATAACAGTTAAGAGGTTGGGCTCTGGACTGCCTGGGTTTGAATCCTGATATTGTCATTTACTAGCTGTGTGACCTCAGGCACGTCTCTTAACCTCTCTGTGTCCTCATCGCTAATCTCTAAAATGAAGATAACAATTTATTCATTTCATAAGGTTGTTATAAAGGTTAAATGAGGTGATGCATATAAACACTGGGACACTCAGGTGGACGTCCTCAATAAATGGCAGCTTTATATTATTATTATTTCAGTAATATCACCATAGCAACCCTGAAGTGCATGTCTACAATGTTCCAGATACTGAGCTGAGTATTCCACATACTTTATTTTGAATGCTCCCATAAGTTTAGTATAATGATCTCGATTTCCTAAATGAGGAAACTCAGGCTCAGAGGAATTAAGTGACATAGCTATTAAGTGACAGAGAGAAGATTCAAACCCAGGTTCCAAAAGCAATCTCCTCTCTGCATTTCTATCCCAAATTAGCCACTTCTCATCAAAGTGCTGTAAAATCCCGTTAATTACGACTAATGAGAATGAGGTCCTATCCACTACCTGTTCATTGATTTGCAGATTTTTAATATCATTCTTTGTCCCAGGAGAACTCTCCAGGGGACCATCATTACCATACAATTCTTTGGGGGAAATGAAACAACAGCTGGCCCTGCCAATCACCATGGCAACACTCCTGTAAGTACATGGAATCATGTCAACAAAAAAAATTTATATATATATGTTCTATATTTGCCCTTAATCTCTATGTTACCCATTGACTTGCTGATGACCATCGGGGCTCAGGTAGAGGTGTTTTCAATCAGCTTCAAGATCCCTTCCCCTCCTCTGATGTTTCCAAGACCCCATCAAGCTGGGCATAGGCAGGAAGACAGGTTGCTAGGGAAAAGGGAACATTGCCAAGCTCTGGCCCACAGCAGCACTTGCTTCACTCTGGCAGTGTGTAAGTGTGGGACAGGGCTGGTGTCATGGGCATGTGACCGGTACAGTGGCAAAGGGCCTTGCACTCAGAAACGGCCCGTGCTTGGTTTAATACTCTTGCTGATGCCGTCCTGAAATGCTCAATAACCTTCGAACAAGGCATCTCCCATGTCCATTGGGCAGCAGCCCCACAAACTACACAGCAGGTCCTGTGTGAGAAACAAGTGATGAACAGGCATTTTGCGCACTTCCTTCCTGGATGGCATTTTCTCCTTCTTTATGCCTCCTTCTCAGATCTGCTAATCCATTCAGCACTCTAGCTCAAGAGTTCTTATCAAAACTCAATAGTCTTCCCCCAGAGAATGCAGCCATGCCAATGTCACCAGAACGGAGTCACTCATAACCCTACAAATAATAGTTCCTATGTGTGTATTGCCTGCTAGATGCCAAGTACCACACTCAACCGGGGCTAATATTATTCCTGATCTGGAAGGTGGGTGGGTATTATCAGCTCCATTTCACAGTTGAGGACACTAAATCTCAGAGAGATTCAGTGACATTCCCAAGGTCACAAAGTACTGGAGACACAAATCTTGTGACTCTTCCCAAAGGTCCTTCTCAAAGATCTGCTGCTGTGCCTGACTTGGGCCCAGGTGGTTCTCCATTTGTGGCAGATCACTTACAAGTCCCAGGAGTGCGGGCCTCTCCCAGCCACATGCCCAGAGTTTCTGGCTCTTCTGACATTTTCCAGACTTGGAAGAGACACTTTCCAGTGCGGTGTGGGTGCTGACATTGTGGGAGGGTGCTGACAGGATGTGGGATTACAATTCTGAAGTGAAGAAGACTTAGCTCCCAACTGGGCACACTGACCAGCGGGAAATGGGGGTTGAGAGGGAGCTGGGCACAGACATTCCTCTTCTTCCTCTCTCCATGGACTACTTCTGTCATTTGCAACCAAGGGAAGCCCAGCTAGCACTGTATATTCCCACTGAAGGGAACTACAATGCAGAGGTGGGAAGAGGGTGAGGTTTGGAGCCTGACAGACCTGAGTTTGAATCTGGGACTCCATCACTTTCCAGCTCTGGATCATGAGGGGTAACTGAACCTCTCTGTGACTCAGTTTCCTCATGTAAGAAATCAGGGGAATAATACCATATTTCAAGGAAACTGTGAGTATCTAATGAGGTCACATATATAACATGCTGAGCACCGTCCCCCTGCCCCCAGTATCTGCTCAAAACGCTGATTCGCTTTCCCCGTCTTCCATGTGGGTGGCAGGGACTATCTGTAGAGGCAGGTTTTGCTTCAGCCCAAGACCCCATGGCTTTGGTCAGAAAGCACTATTAGTCACTCCAAACTGTCCTCGTTCTCTGCCCCTTGGACTGAGAAGACAACACCTAGAAGCCTTCCGTAGAAATCAAATATTCCCAAAGTCTCATCCCTGAAGCATACCTCAGAGACAACATAGCTCCAGCTTTCACACAGACTGCTTTGAAAATCATATTTTTTTCAGGTATATATATATATATATATATATATATATATATTTTTTTTTTTTACTTTTTTTCCGGTACACGGGCCTCTCACTGTTGTGGCCTCTCCTGTTGCAGAGCACAGGCTCTAGACTCGCAGGCTCAGCTGCCATGGCTCACGGACCTAGCCGCTCCGCGGCATGTGGGATCTTCCCAGACCGGGTAACGAACCCGTGTCCCCTGCATCGGCAGGCAGACTCTCAACCACTGCGCCACCAGGGAAGCCCTACATATATATTTTTTTAACATCTTTATTGGAGTATAATTGCTATACATTGTTGTCTTAGTTGCTGCTGTATAACAAAGTGAATCAGCTATACATATACATATATCCCCATATACCCTCCCTCTTGCGTCTCCCTCCCACCTTCCCTATCCCACCCCTCTAGGTGGCCATAAAGCACCGAGCTGATCTCCCTGTGCTATGTGGCTGCTTCCCACTAGCTATCTATTTTACATTTGGTAGTGTATATATGTCCATGCCACTCTCTCACTTCATCCCAGCTTACCCTACCCCCTCCCCGTATCCTCAAGTCCATTCTCTACGTCTGCGTCTTTATTCATGTCCTGCCCCTAGGTTCTTCAGAACCTTTTCTTTTTTTTATATATTCCATATATATATGTTAGCATATGGTATTTCTTTTTCCTCTTTCTAACATACTTGACTCTATATGACAGTCTCTAGGTCCAACCACCTCACTACAAATAACTCAATTTCGTTTCTTTTTATGGCTGAGTAATATTCCATTGTATATATGTGCCACATCTTCTTTATGCATTCATCTATTGATGGACACTTAGGTTGCTTCCATGTCCTGGCTATTGTAAATAGTGCTGCAATGAACATTGTGGTACAGGGTTCTTTTTGAATTATGGTTTTTTCAGGGTATATGCCCAGTAGTGGGATTGCTGGGTCATATGGTAGTTCTACCGTTAGATTTTTAGGGAAGCTCCACACTGTTCTCCATAGTGGCTGTATTACTTTACTTGCCACCAACAGTGCAAGAGGGTTCCCTTTTCTCCACACCCTCTACAGCATTTACTGTTTGTAGATTTTTTGATGATAGCCATTCTGACCAGTGTGAGGTGACACCTCAATGTAGTTCTGATTTGCATTTTTCTAATAATTAGTGATGGTGGCAGCCTTTCATGTGGTTGTTGGCAATCTGTATACCTTCTTTGGAGAAATGTCTATTTATGTCTTCTGCCCATTTTTGGTTTGGGCTGTTTGTTTTTTTGATATTGAGCTGCATGAGCTGCTTGTAAATTTTGGAGATTGATCCTTTGTCGGTTGTTTCGTTTGCAAATATTTTCTCCCATTCTCAGGGTTGTCTTTTCATCTTGTTTATGGTTTCCTTTGCTGTGCAAAAGCTTTTAAGTTTCATTAGGTCCCATTTGTTTATTTTTGTTTTTATTTCCATTTCTCTAGGAGGTAGGTCAAAAAGGATCTTGCTGTGATTTATGTCATAGAGAGTTCTACCTATGTTTTCCTCTAACAGTTTTATAGTCTCTGGCCTTATATTTAGGTCTTTAATCCATTTTGAGTTTATTTTGGTGTATGGTGTCAGGGAGTATTCTAATTTCATTCTTTTATATGTAGCTGTCCAGTTTTCCCAGCACCACTTATTGAAGAGGCTGTCTTTTCTCCATTGTATATTCTTGACCCTTTATCAAAGATAAGGTGACCATATGTCTGTGGGTTTATCTCGAGGCTTTCTATCCTGTTCCATTGATCTATATTTCTGTTTTTGTGCCAGTACCATACTGTCTTGATTACTGTAGCTTTGTAGTATAGTCTGAAGTCAGGGAGCCCGATTCCTCCAGCTCCATCTTTCTTTCTCAACATTACTTTGGCTATTAGGAGTCTTTTCTGTTTCCATACAAACTGTGAAATTTTTTGTTCTAGTTCTGTGAAAAATGCCATTGGTAGTTTGACAGGGATTACATTGAATCTGTAGATTGCTTTGGGTAATATACTCATTTTCACAATGTTGACTCTTCCAATCCAAGAACATGGTATATCTCTCCATCTGTTTGTATCATCTCTAATTTCTTTCATCAGTGTCTTATAGTTTCCTGCACACAGGTCTTTTTTCTCCTTAGGTAGTTTATTCCTAGATATTTTATTTTTTTGTTGCAGTGGTAAATGGGAGTGTTTCTTTAATTTCTCTTTCAGATTTTTCATCATTAGTGTATAGGAATGCAAGAGATTTTGTGCATTAATTTTGTATCCTCCTACTTTACTAAATTCATTGATTAGCTCTAGTAGTTTTCTGGTAGCATCTTTAGGATACTCTATGTATAGTATCATGTCATCTGCAAACAGTGGCAGTTTTAATTCTTCATTTCCAGTTTGCATTCTTTTTATTTCTGTTTCCTCCCTGATTGCTGTGACTAAAACTTCCAAAACTATGTTGAATAATAGTGGTGAGAGTGCGCAACCTTGTCTTGTTCCTGATCTTAGTGGAAATAGTTTCAGTTTTTCACCATTGAGGACGACGTTGGCTGTGGGTCTGTCATATATGGCCTTTATTATGTTGAGGTAAGTTCCCTCTATGCCTACTTTCTGGAGGGTTTTTATCATAAATGGGTGTTGAATTTTGTCAAAAGCTTTTTCTGCATCTATTGAGATGATCATATGGTTTTTCTCCTTCAATTTGTTAATATGGTGTATCACATTGATTGATTTGCATATATTGAAGAATCCTTGCATCTCTGGGATAAACCCCACTTGATCATGGTGTATGATCCTTTTAATGCGTTGTTGGATTCTGTTTGCTAGTATTTTGTTGAGGATTTTTGCATCTATGTTCATCAGTGATATTGGCCTGTAGTTTTCTTTTTGAAATCTTTCTTTGGTTTTGGTATCAGGGTGATGGTGGCATTGTAGAATGAGTTTGGGAGTGTTCCTCTCTCTGCTATATTTTGGAAGAGTTTGAGAAGGATAGGTGTTAGCTCTTCTCTAAATGTTTGATAGAATTTGCCTGTGAAGCCATCTGGTCATGGTCTTTTGTTCATTGGAAGATTTTTAATCACAGTTTCAATTTCAGTGCTTGTGATTGGTCTGTTTGTATTTTCTATTTCTTCCTGGTTCAGTCTCAGAATGTTGTGCTTTTCTGAGCATTTGTCCATTTCTTCCAGGTTGTCCATTTTATTGACATATAGTTGCTTGTAGTAATCTCTTATGATCCTTTGTATTTCTGCAGTGTCAGTTGTTACTTCTCCTTTTTCATTTCTAATTCTGTTGATTTGAGTCTTCTCCCTTTTTTTCTAGATGAGTCTGGCTAATGGTTTATCAATTTTTTTTATCTGCTCAAAGAACCAGGTTTTAGTTTTATTGATCTTTGCTATCGTTTCATTTCTTTTTCATTTATTTCTGATCTGATCTCTATGATTTCTTTCCTTCTGCTAACCTTGAGCTTTTTTTGTTCTTCTTTCTCTAATTGCTTTAGGTGTAAGGTGTAGGTGTTTATTTGAGATGTTTCTTGTTTCCTAAGGTAGGATTGTATTGCTATAAACTTCCCTCTCAGAACTGCTTTTGCTGCATTCCATAGGTTTTGGTCATCATGTTTTCATTGTCATTTGTTTCTAGGTTTTTTTGTTTTGTTTTGTTTTGTTTTGTTTTGCGGTAAATGGGCCTCTCACTGCTGTGGCCTCTCCCGTGCAGAGGACAGGCTCCGGATGCGCAGGCTCAGTGACCATGACTCATGGGCCTAGCCGCTCCACGGCATGTGGGATCTTCCCGGACCGGGGCACGAACCCATGTCCCCTGCATCGGCAGGCGGACTCTCAACCCACTGCACCACCAGGGAAGCCCCTCTAGGTATTTTTTGATTTCCTCTTTGATTTCTTCAGTGATCTCATGGTTATTTAGTAGTGTATTGTTTAGCCTCCATGTGTTTGTATTTTTTACAGATTTTTCCCAGAAATTGATATCTAGTCTCACAGTGTTGTGGTCAGAAAAGATACTTGGTATGATTTCAATTTCCCTAAATTTATTAAGGCTTGATTTGTGACGCAAGGTATGATCTATCCTGCAGAATGTTCCATGAGCACTTGAGAAGAAAGTGTATTCTGTTGTATTTTGATGGAATGTCCTGTAAATATCAGTTAGGTCCATCTTGTTTAATATGTCATTTAAAGCTTCCTTCCTTATTTTCATTTTGGATGATCTGTCCATTGGTGAAACTGGGATGTTGAAGGCCCCTACCAATATTGTGCTGCTGTCAATTTCCCCTTTAATGGCTGTTAGCATTTGCTCTATGTATTGATGTGCTCCTATGTTGGGTGCATAAATATTTACAAGTGTTATATCTTCTTCTTGGATTGATCCCTTGATCATTATGTGGTGTCCTTCTTTGTCTCTTGTAACATTCTTTATTTTAAAGTCTATTGTATCTGATATGAGAATTGCTACTCCAGCTTTCTTTTGATTTCCATTTGCATAGAATATCTTTTTCCATCTCCTTACTTTCAGTCTGTATGTGTCCCTAGGTCTGAAGTGGGTCTCTTGTAGACAGCATATATACACGTCTTGTTTTTGTATCCATTTAGCCACTCTATGTCTTTTGCTTGGAGCATTTAATCCGTTTACATTTAAGGTAATTATTGATATGTACATTACTATTACCATTTTCTTAATTATTTTGGGTTTGTTACTGTAGGTCTTTTCCTTCTCTTGTGTTTCCTGCCTAGAGAAGTTTCTTTAGCATTTGTTGTAGAGCTGGTTTGGTGGTTCTGAATTCTTTTAGCTTTTGTTTGTCTGTAAAGGTTTTAATTTTTCCATCGAATCTGAATGAATTCTTGCTGGGTAGAGTAATCTTGGTTGTGTGTTTTTCCCATTTCATCACTTTAAATATGTCCTGCCACTCCCTTCTGGCTTGCATAGTTTCTGCTGAAAGATCAGCTGTTAACGTTATGGGGATTCCCTCGTATGTAATTTGTTGCTTTTCCCTTGCTGTTTTTAATATTTTTTCTTTGTATTTAATTTTTGATACTTTGATTAATATGTGTCTTGGCGTGTTTCTCCTTGGATTTATCCTGTATGGAACTCTCTGCACTGCCTGGACTTGATTGACTGTTTCCTTTCCCGTATTAGGGAAGTCTTGAACTATAATCTCTTCAAATATTTTCTCAGTCCCTTTCTTTTTCTCTTCTTCTGGGACCCCTATGATTCGAACGTTGGTGCATTTAATGTTGTCCCAGTGGTCCCTAAGACTGTCCTCAATTCTTTTCATTCCTTTTTCTTTATTCTGTTCTGCGGTAGTTATTTCCATTATTTTATCTTCCAGGTCACTTATATGTTCTTCTTCCTCAATTATTCTACTCTTCATTCCTTCTAGGGAATTTTTAATTTCATTTATTGTGTTGCTCATCATTGTTTGTTTGCTCTTTAGTTCTTCTAGGTCCTTGTTAAACGTTTCTTGTATTTTCTCCATTCTATTGCCAAGATTTTGGATCATCTTTACTATCATTACTCTGAATTGTTTTTCAGGTAGACTGCCTATTTCCTCTTCATTTGTTTGTTCTGGTGGGTTTTTAATTTGCTCCTTCATCTGCTGCGTATTTCTCTGTCTTGTCACTTTGCTTAACTTACTGTGTTTGGGGTCTCCTTTTCCCAGGCTGCAGGTTCGTAGTTCCCGTTGTTTCTGGTGTCTGTCCGTAGTGGGTAAGTTTGGTTCAGTGGGTTGTGTAGGCTTCCTGGTAGAGGGGTCTGGTGCCTGTGTTCTGGTGTATGTGGCTGGATTTTGTCTTTCCAGTGGGCAGGACCGTGTCTGGTGATGTGTTTTGGGGTGTCTGTGAATTTATTATGATTTTAGCAGCCTCTCTGCTGATGGGTAGGGTTGTGTTCCTGTCTTGCTAGTTATTTGGCATGGGGTGTCCAGAACTGGAGCTTGCTGGTCATTGAGTGGAGCTGGGTCTTAGCATTGAGACAGAGATCTCTGGGAAAGCTCTCTCTGATTGTTATTACATGTGGCCAGGAGGTCTCTTGTGGTCCAATGTCCTGAACTCAGCTCTGCCACCTCAGAGGCTCAGGCCTCACACCCGGCTGGAACACCAAGGCCCTGTCAGTCACAGGGCTGATTGATTCTGCTGTTCTCAGAAGGATCCAAATGGAGTGATTTGATTAGGCAGCTGAAGAATAGTGGAGGATACCTCTTTTCGGAGCAGTCCCTCAGAGCTTTATGGGAGCCTGTCTTCTGGACGTAAGTCCTCAGAAAATTTGCCAAATAAAACATAATTCTCAACTTTCAAGTTCTATATATTTTTTTCAGTCAGCAGTTGAATGACTTGTTGAACAAATATTAGAAATATAAATATTACTCATAAAACTAAAAGTTACTTTGATTAAAATAACAGGTAGCTATATATATTTAGTCTAGATATTTTGCAAGGTATTAGTAAAAATTAAAAAACAAAGAGTCGGTTTGGGGCTGTGGACTGGGAGGCCTGAGTCCTAGAGGGGGGCCACCTGCTCACTGGGTGTTCCACTGCCCTCACAATGGCCCCTCTAGCCCAGCAGCCCAACACGGAGACTCCTCCCTGAGCCTGCCAGGGACTCGGCCTCTTGCTCTGAAAATCTTAAGGAGTGGTTATTCAGTTTGGACTTGAATACCTCTCATGACAGGGAATTCACTCTCTCACAAAGGCAACACGTTTCATTTTTACACAGTTCTGACATGAACAAAATATTTAGTCTGCTTCTTCCATTAGTCCTGGAATCTTTGACAGGTGGAGAGCCCCAGATTTCTATCACATAGTAGGGTCAAAGCCTCGACAGCTGCTGCATGTATGTCACCATCACATGCCTAGAAGAGATCTTTGAAAAAGACAATATATAGCTCACTTTACCCAGTACTTTGTATCCACACATCATGGTCATAAGAACAGGATCACAGAAGAGATTAAAGATTGCAAACCCTGTGGCAGTCCTCCCATCTAGGGGTGAAGTCTATGTCCCAACCCCTTGAATCTGTGCAGGCTCTATGCCTACTCTGATCAATAGAATATGGCAGAAGTGACACTGTGCCACTTTGTAAAGTGAGGTTTTATGAAGCTGGCAGCTACCATTCCCTGTGATCTGGAACACTGTCTCTGGGAACATTGGATGTCAAACCCTGAAGCCACCATGTTGATGTGGCCACATGTAGATGCTCCAGTTGACAGTCCCAGCTGAGCCCAGCCTTCAGGTCATTCCTCAGCCAAAGCACCATACATGTGAACGAAACCCACCCGATCAGCTCATCACTGGTTGAATTCCATGATTGGTCTTAGTTAAAGCCACATGGAGCAGAAGAATTGCTCGACAGATCCCTGTCTGAATCCTTGACCCACAAGATTGGAAATTATTAAAAGATGGTTGCTATTTTAAGCTACTAAATTTTGAGGTGATTTGTTATGCAATAAGATATGACTGGAACAATCATTACCTCATCCAAGAGATGAAGAAACAGAGGTAGAACAAGGTAAATGAATTGCCTAGACAGTGGGGCACCAACATGTGGGGCTGGAACCCAAGACTTCCTGTTTTTAGTCTTATTTTTCTACTTCATCTTGATGACACTATGAACACCTATAACCATCAGCGGCAAAGAGCACTCATCGTTCATTTTAATTTTATCTAAAGTAACATTATCTGGCACTTCCAAAGCCTGGTGTCAGTGAAGTTCTTTCTAAGTGCTTTAACACACATCAACCCTATGAGGTAAGAGCTATTATAATCTCTAATTTGTAGATAGGGAAACTGAGGCACAGAATGATTAGGTAACTTGCCAAAAGTCATGTAGCTAGAGAGGAGGAGAGCAGGGACTTGAACCCAGATGTTTTGGCTCCTGAGTAGTATTTAACCACTAAGGCATATTGTCATTCAAAAAAGCCAGGGCATCTTAAGTCTCTTCAACTCAGAGATGATCTGAACTCATGGCCGTTATGTGCGGCTCAGTGCCATATTGGCTCCCACCATGAGTTCTTAAGTTTTGAAAGTCTCTCTAGAAGCTTCTGGGAGACTTGAGACCCACCCATGGTTCACTTACAACACAGAGCAAAGCTCTAAAGGACATAAATACTTGATATCCAATTGGGTGAAGGGAAGCATCTTTGTGTCTGCCTGAAACCCTGTCAGAGAAGCCAGGCCACCCAACCAATGCCACAGTTAATTTCCCAGCGCACACCATCGCCTGTGGGGAGAGGAGATGCTGGCTCATTTCTTATTCATGAAGTCACACTGTCAGGCTTCATTTGCATGAAGTAATTTCTGCTGCTGCTACCCTACCATCAAATAAATCCATTTCTACTACAAGTCTGGTCCCTTTACACTAAGAGGGATGAGTAAGCAATATATGCAGAAGGAACATACCCTTTGGACTATTTTAATCAGAAACATGTCTGTAGCTAACACTAAGTGATTTTATAGGAATATAAAATATCTTGGACTCCAAGTACTCAAAGACAACTCTGTCTCAAGATCTGTTTTGCGGAGTGCTTACCGTTTTTTCTTCCACTTGGCCAAACGCTGAGATTTTACAACCACTGGAGTTGTGGAACTATAGCTACTGCACCATTGTCCAGAAAAAAAAATGAAGAAGAAAGGGGGGCGGGCAGTAGCCTGCCAAATCCTGACGAAATGAGTTACTGGAAATGTAGATGACCCTTTGCATGGCAGGCAAAATAGTGGTCCTGCAAAGATGTTCTAGTTGCTGGAACCTGTGAATATGCTACTTTACATGCAAAAGGGACTTTGCAAATGTGATAGAGGTGAAGGACCTTGACATGGGAGAGTATCCAGGATTTCCAGGTGAGCCCAATCTAATTGTGTGAATCCTTAAAAGTGGAGGAACTTTCCTGACTGTAGTCAGTCAGAGAGATATGTCTATAAATGAATGACCAGAGAGATGCAATGTTGCTGGCTTAGAAGAGGGAGGAACCAAGGAACATGGGCAGCATCTAGAAGCTGGAAACAACTAGGAAACAGATTGCCTCTATATCCTCCAGAAAAAAATGCAGCCCTCGTTGACACCTTGATTTTGAGACTGTCAGACTTCTAACCTATAGAACTGTAACACCATACATCTGTGTAGTTTTAAGCCACTAAGTTTGTATTAATTTGTTACAGCAGCCACAGAAAATGAATACACCTTCTATCAAGAGTTCTTTCTACGATTTGCTAGCTGTGTGACCCTGCCTGAGTCACCTTACCTATCAGGAATAGTGTTCCTGAGAAAATCAGAGTAATTTAGAGAAAGCATCTGAAAGTTTTTTAAGTATTAAAGTGATGTGGGGGTAAGATTTTACTATTATTAACATTATTATTCCAGCTGACTGCACTCTATCTAAGAGAGACAACTCAATAGAGATGGCTGAGACTTTCCAATTCATGGTGCTTCAAATCATTTAAGCAATGATCATTTAATGCCAGCTTGCCCCAATCAAACATTTTCCCAGAGGTGATAAAAAGGAAAAAAAAATGACAAGAAGTATTTCATTATTTCTCCTGGCCCCTTTTTTAAGATCTATCCCGGATATTAATCAAAGAGGGGTGTATCAGCTATTTATTGCTACAATGATGCTGTGTAACAAAGTACCCCAAATGTTTGTTGCTGAAAACAATAAGCATTTATTTCGCTCATGAGTCTGTGGGTCTTTGATTTAGGCTGGGCTTGGCTGGGCAGTGCTGGCAGTAGCCCAGCTCCCTCTCATGATGGATAGATGATTGTCAGATGACTCAACTCTTCTCTACATGCCTCTCACCCTCCACCAGGCTAGCCTGAGCATCTTCTCATGGCAATGGAATAGGAGCAAGAGCAAGAGTGGAGTTATCTTTTCAAGCCTCTGCATGTGTCACATCTAATATCCCGTTGGCCAAAACATGGCACAGGTCCAGCCGTAGAAGCAAGTAAGTGATTCTTTAGTGAAAGAAAATACAAAGACACATGGCAAAGGGCATGGATACTCTATGTGTGTGTGTGTGTGTGTGAAGAGTTGGGCCCATTGATACAGTTAATCTACCACAGAGAAGAAAAGAAAAGCAAACTGTGTCATCTTTATTTGAGATTTAAGCACCTACTGTAAGCCAGAAACTCATCTAGGGGACATGGAAATAAACAGAACCTATCTTATGCAGTGAACTTACATTCCAATAGAATGTCTAAGATGAGTGTTTACAGGGCAAAAGGACAGTATATGATATGTTCCACAACGTTTCAGGCCCAGGCCAATACTGGGGATAAAACGTAAACAGTATGTTATCTCATTTAGTCCACACAACAGCCCCGAAAGGTGGGCAATGCTCATCCCTATTTAATAGATGTAGAAATCAAGGTTGAGCAAGGTTAAGCTGTGTACATGCCCAGTTTCAAGATACCGAGCTACATCTCATTCCAAACTCCAGATTCATTCTGCTCCACTCTGGAAAGCATGCCTTCACGGACTCAGCAGCTATTTCAGTGCCAGGCACTGTTCACAGCTCCTTAGAAATGACTCATGACTCTTCTCCCACCCAAAATCTATCAGACCTCACCAACTGCAAACAGAATCCCTACCATCTCCCACCTTTACCCCCATGCGGGGTCATCATGGTTGAGAGATGCTAACTAGCTCCTTTTAAAAAACCCAATAACAACAAAAACCCTCTCTAGGAGAAACAATTCATCATTATTACTGTAACCTCTGGTTCACTTCAGTCTCAGGTTCCCGGCCTTTTATTTATGGTGCTTTCAAAGTGGTTCCACTTCATTAGCTGCTCACTGTTGAGGCCAGTTAGATGAGGTTAAAGCAGTTCTGGAGAAATCACCCAACCCAGGTGCTAAAGGCAGCTTTGTCTGCCTAGGGTGCTGGCTCTGCCCTCTAAGACATGTAACAACCCAGAGGTGGTCAGAGCATGTTGGCTGGGCTGTATGGCTCAAATAAAATGGATGGACTATAGACAGATGTTAATTGTGGATTTGTTTCAACAGAACAGATTTGAACATGATGAGAGGTTAAACTAATGGTTTAACCATAGTAGCTTGCTACTAAATGAGGAAAAACCTTAGGGAAAATCTTCTTTAATAACAGAACTGTCAACCTAGTGAATTAAACCTGGCTGAGCAAAGCTTTGTACATCTGAATGTGACGTGACACACAACAGCATAGGTTGAACCTGGATTATGAGCTACTTGAGAGTAAGGACCCCAGCTTTCCATCTTTGGAACACAGCAGACAGTGGTAGCTCAATCAATATTTGAGTGAATGAATGTGTGGATGAGCAAACAGATGGATAGAAGGATGAATGGACAGGCAGATGGATAGATGAATGAATGTAACAGGATAAAATGGGGATGGACAGGTAGGAGTAAATGTCTGTGAAATAAATAAATGGATTTGTGATTTATTTATTTATTTTTACTTTATATTTGGCTGCGTTGGGTCTTCGTTGCTGTGCGCGGGCTTTCTCTAGTTGCAGCGAGAGGGGGCTACTCTTCGTTGCGGCACATGGGCTTCTCATTGTGGTGGCCTCTCTTGTTGCGGGGCATGGGCTCTAGGCACGTGGGCTTCAGTAGTTGTGGCTCGCGGGCTCAGTGGTTGTGGCTTGTGGGCTCTAGAGCGCAGGTTCAGTAGTTGTGGTGCACGGGCTTAGCTGTCCACAGCATGTAGGATCTTCTCGGACCAGGGCTCGAGCCCGTGTCCCCTGCATTGGCAGGCGGATTTTTAACCACTGTGCCACCAGGGAAGTCCCGTGATTTTTTTTTAATTAAGTAAAGTTTCACACTACTTATGGGAGCGGGTAGGAACAGGGAGAAACATTTATTGAGTACTTCCTGTATTTCAACACAATACATATATTTTCTCATTTACTTTTTTTTTTTAACAATGGATCTGATTTAATATGTTTTTTATCAGAATTATAACTTTTAAAGTTTTTTTTATGGGCTTCCCTTGTGGCGCAGTGGTTAAGAATACGCCTGCCCGATGCAGGGGACACGGGTTCAAGCCCTGGTCCGGGAAGATCCCACATGTCGCGGAGCAACTAAGCCTGTGCGCCACAACTACAGAGCCTGAGCTCTAGAGCCCACGAGCCACAACTACCGAAGCCCACACGTCTAGAGCCCATGCTCCGCAACAAGAGAAGCCCCTGCAATGAGCGGCCTGCACACCACAATGAAGAGCAGCCCCTGCTCTCCGCAACTAGAGAAAAGCCCGAGTGAGGCAATGAGGACCCAACACAGCCAAAAATAAAATAAATAAATGTTTTTAAAAAAAGGTTTTTTAAATTATTGAAGTATAGTTGATTTATATCGTGTTAGTTTCAGCTATACAGCAAAGTGATTCAGTTATACATACATACACATGTACATATATATTTATATATTCTTTTTCAGATTATTTTCCCTTACAGGTTATTACAAAATATTAAGTGTAGTTCCCAGTGCTATACAATAGGTCCTTGTTTGTTATCTATTTTACATAGAGTAGTGTATATATGTTAATCCCAAACTTCCTAATTTATCCCCCTTTCCCCTTTTCTCACTTAATTGTAACCACACCTCTCCAGAGTCGGCTTAATCATCCCGTTTATAGAAAGGGACGTTGAGGCTCCGAGAGGTTATGTAAGGGAACTGTCCAAAGAAGCTAGGGTTCAAATCTGAGTCTGCCTACTTCCTAAAGTCTGTACCCTCCCCACTGGGAGTTGGGAGAACTTTCAGGGGCCTGGTTTTGTAGAAGTACATGATGTGACCATAGCCATCAGCAGACCGTGTGTGAAAAAGAACCGGGGAGCTGCCTAGATCTGTTGTCCTCGTATCCAGAGGAGCCACATGGGGAACGGGGTTGGCCTGGAGAGACTGGAGCCACCAGGGTGGCACATAGAGTGCTCGGGGCCTGGGCTCTGGAGCCAGGCTGCATGTGTTTGGATCCTGCCTCCACCACTTCCCAAGTGCGTGTTCTTGTGCAAGTTACTTAACTTCTTGGTGCCTCCGATTCCCTATCTGTAAAATTAGGATGATGACAAAATGACCTCAGGATGATTGTGAGCACTAAACGAGCTCTGACAGGATCTGGCTCAGAATAAGCCAGCTGTGGACGTTAGCGACCGTTCTCAGAGTTGGTTCCTCCAAGCTCCTTTTTGCTCCTCGCTGCTCCAAAACCGGCAACCGCCAACTCAACATGGTACTTGAGCAGAAGGGGCCTCGTGGAGGCCTTTCTGCCAATTGACGTTTGGGAACAAGAGCTGGGCTAACGGAGACACTCTAAAAGGGAACTGCATTTTCTTTCTGTGGCTTTCAGGTCACAAGTTCAGGTGGCGGGCTCACCTTTTGGTTAGCAAAATTCATTCATTCCCATCCTATGATGAATGACTCATAAATGCTCAGAGCCTCGGGGACCCTGGGGCCAGGGGCTACAGCTGTTCATCCAACCGTGGAAAAGTAAAGACAAATTTAAAAATAGGAAGGGAGCCTGGGTAAATCTGAGGCTGTGAAAAGCCAAGGAATAGCAAACATATTAGACATCCAGGGAGGCTCCCACCCCACATTCTAAAGGGATCTTACTCAACCAGGGTATTTTTTTCCATTATGTTCTGATAACCTTCAGTCTTTGTTATGGGACACAAGCCTGGACAGAGTGGAAACAGCTACCCACTATTAAATACCTACTATATACCTAGACTATGTTTTATTTCACAAATACCAACACAGCACTTAGAATGTGCCAGACACAGTGCTAAGCACTTTATAAGAATTAACTCATTCAATCTTCATCACAACCTTGTGAGGCAGAGAATATTATTATTGCCATTTTACAGACGCAGAGAGCCACAGAGAGGTGAAGAAACTTGCCCAAAGTTAAGTGGCCAATAACTGGTAACACCAGGATTCAACCCCTTCACTGCTACGTTCTGGAGTGGCTACCAGCTGCTATGGGGACTGTTCACCTTTAACCCTAAGAACACCCAGGAAGGCGGCTATTGTTACTCTCCACGTTACAGTGAGGAATCGGAGGTACAGGAAGATTAAGTGATGTGTCAAAGCACAACCAGTGAAATTCTGAGTGAATTAACCCCAGGTCTGGAATGAAGGCAAAGCCTGGGCGCCCCCCTCCTTTGACAATAGGAGCCGACATGACCTTAAACAAAAAATAGCTCAGTAGACTGTTCTGTTTTTTGGTGATCACATCTCAAATTTTCTGAAATAATGCCAATTTCATGTCATTTTAAAAATAGATTTTCATTAGTTGCCTACTATGGTAGCCAGTCTCCAAGACAGCCCTGGTGATCTGTGCCTCCTAGTAATCGAGTCCTTGTGTAGCCCTCTCTCACCCTACACAGGACTGACCTGTGTAACAGATAGGATGCTGCAGACCTGACGTTGTGTGGCTTCTGAAGCTAGACCACAAAACACACTGGGGCTTCTGCTTGCTCTTCCTCGACTTACTTGCTTTGGAGGAAGTACCTACCATGTCGTGAGGACACTCAGGCAGTCTTTTAGAGAGGTGCACGTGACAAGGAACTGAGGCCCCTCCAACCATCAGCACTAACTTGTGAGGGTGAGCGAATCATCTTAGAAGTGGCTCCTCCAGCCCCTGTTCAGCCTTCACATGAACACAGCCTGCCTGACATCTAGACAGCAGCCTCCTGAGAGGCCCTGAGCCAGAACCACCAGCCACGCCGCTCACGATCACTGACACTCAGAAACTGGCGGACAGTAAATGTTACTTTTGAGCCACTAAATTTTGGGGTAGTTTATTATACAACAGAAAACTAATTGCATATCTAAACATGAATTTTCTTAACCTCTTTATTGGAGTACAATTGCTTTACAATGGTGTGTTAGTTTCTGCTGTATAACAAAGTGAATCAGCTATATATATACATACAACCCATATCTCCTCCCTCTTGAGTCTCCCTCCCACCCTCCCTATCCCACCCCTCTAGGTGGTCACAGAGCACTGAGCTGATCTCCCTGTCCTATGCGGCTGCTTCCCACTAGCTATCTATTTTACATTCGGTAGTGTACATATGTCCATGCCACTCCCTCACTTTGTCACAGCTTACCCTTCCCCCTCCCCGTGTCATCAAGTCCATTCTCTATGTCTGCATCTTTATTCCTGTCCTGGCCCTAGGTTCTTCAAAGCCATTTTTTTTCTGTTTTAGATTCCATATATATGTGTTAGCATAAGGTATTTGTTTTTCTCTTTCTGACTTACTTCACTCTGTATGACAGTCTCTAGGACCATCCACCTCACTATAAATAACTCAGTTTCGTTTCTTTTTATGGTTGAGTAATATTCCATTGTATATATATGCCACAACTTCTTTAACCATTCATCTGTCAATGGACACTTAAGTTACTTCCATGTCCTGGCTATTGTAAATACAGCTGTAATGAACATTGTGGTACATGACTCTTATTGAATTATGGTTTTCTCAAGGTATATGCCCAGTAGCACGATTGCTGGGTCATATGGTAGTTCTATTTTTAGTTTTCTGAGAACCTCTATACTGTTCTCCATAGTGGCTCTATCAACTTACATTCCCACCAACAGTGCAAGAGGGTTCCCTTTACTCCACACCCTCTCCAGCATTTATTGTTTGTAGATTTTCTGATGATGGCCATTTCTTTTCTGATTTTGATTCCTGTTATTTCTTTTTCTTCTCTGATTGCTGTGGCTAAAACTTCCAAAACTATGTTGAATAATAGTGGTGAGAGTGGGCAACCTTGTCTTGTTCCTGATCTTAGTGGAAATGGTTTCAGTTTTTCACCAATGGAGAATGATGTTGGCTGTGGGTTTGTCATATATGGCCTTTATTATGCTGAGGTTAAGTTCCCTCTATGCCTACTTTCTGGAGGGTTTTTATCATAAATGGGAGTTGAATTTTGTCGAAAGCTTTTTCTGCATCTATTGAGATAATCATGTGATTTTTCTCCTTCAATTTGTTAATATGGTGTATCACATTGATTGACTTGTGTATATTGAAGAATCCTTGCATTCCTGGGATAAACCCCACTGGATCATGGTGTATGATCCTTTCAATGTGTTGTTGGATTCTGTTTGCCAGTATTTTGTGAGGATTTTTGCATCTATGTTCATCAGTGATATTGGCCTGTAGTTTTCTTATTTTGTGAAATCTTTCTCTGGTTTTGGTATCAGGGTGATATGGTGGCCTCATAGAATGAGTTTGGGAGTGTTCCTCCCTCTGCTATATTTTGGAAGAGCTTGAGAAGGATAGGTGTTAGCTCTTCTCTAAATGTTTCATAGACTTCACCTGTGAAGCCATCTGGTCCTGGGCTTTTGTTTGTTGGAAGATTTTTTTTTTTTTTTTTTTTCCTGTACACGAGCCTCTCACTGTTGTGGCCTCTCCCGTTGCAGAGCACAGGCTCCGGACGTGCAGGCTCAGCAGCCATGGCTCACGGACCTAGCCGCTCCGCGGCATGTGGGATCTTCCCGGACCGGGGCACAAACCCATGTCCCCTGCATTGGGGAAGCCCTGTTGGAAGATTTTTAATCACAGTTTCAATTTCAGTGCTTGTGATTGGTCTGTTTATATTTTCTATTTCTTCCTGGTTCAGTCTTGGAAGGTGTGCTTTTCTAAGAATTTGTTCATTATTTCCAGGTTGTTCACTTTATTGACATATAGTTGCTTGTAGTAATCTCTTATGATCCTTTGTATTTCTGCAGTGTTAAGCTGTTACTTCTCCTTTTTCATTTCTAATTCTGTTGATTTGAGTCTTCTTTTTTTTCTAGATGAGTCTGGCTAATGATTTATCAATTTTGTTTATCTTCTCAAAGAACCAGGTTTTAGTTTTATTGATCTTTGCTATCGTTTCCTTCATTTCTTTTTCATTTATTTCTGATCTGATCTCTATGATTTCTTTCCTTGTGCTAACTTTGGGTTTTTTTGTTCTTCTTCTTCTTCTTTCTCTAATTGCTTTAGGTGTAAGGTTAGCACCTTTATTTGAGATGTTTCTTTTTTCTTGAGGTAGGATTGTATTGCTATAAACTTCCCTCTTAGATCTGCTTTTGCTGCATCCCATAGGTTTTGGGTCATCATGTTTTCATTGTCATTTGTTTCTAGGTATTTTTTTATTTCCTCTTTCATTTCTTCAGTGATCTCATGGTTATTTAGTAGCTTATTGTTTAGCCTCCATGTGTTTGTATTTTTTACAGATTTTTTCCTGTTATTGATATCTAGTCTCACAGCATTGGGGTCAGAAAAGATACTTGGTATGATTTCAATTTTCTTAAATTTATCAAGGCTTGATTTGTGACCCAAGATATGATCTATCCTGCAGAATGTTCCATGAGCACTTAAGAAGAAAGTGTATTCTGTTGTTTTTGGATGGAATGTCCTATACATATCAATTAAGTCCATCTTATTTAATGTGTCATTTAAAGCTTGTTTCCTTATTTATTTTCATCTTGGATGATCTGTCCATTGGTGAAAGTGGGGTGTTAAAGTTCCCTACTATTATTGTGTTATTGTCTATTTCCCCTTTTATGGCTGTTAGCATTTGCCCTATGTATTGAGGTGCTCCTATGCTGGGTGTATAAATATTTACAAATTGTTATATCTTCTTCTTGGATTGATCCCTTGATCATTATGTGGTGTCCTTCTTTGTCTCTAGTAACATTCTTTATTTTAAAGTCAATTATGTCTGATATGAGAATTGCTACTCCAGCTTTCCTTTGATTTCCATTTGCGTAGGATATCTTTTTCCATCCCCTCACTTTCAGTCTGTATGTGTCCCTAGGTCTGAAGTGGGTCTCTTGTAGACAGCATATATACACGTCTTGTTTTTGTATCCATTTAGCCACTCTATGTCTTTTGGTTGGAGCATTTAATCCGTTTACATTTAAGGTAATTATTGATATGTACATTACTATTACCATTTTCTTAATTATTTTGGGTTTGTTACTGTAGGTCTTTTCCTTCTCTTGTGTTTCCTGCCTAGAGAAGTTCCTTTAGCATTTGTTGTAAAGCTGGTTTGGTGGTGCTGAATTCTCTTAGGTTTTGCTTGTCTGTAAAGGTTTTAATTTCTCCATCGAATCTGAATGAGATCTTTGCTGGGTAGAGTAATCTTTGTTGTAGGTTTTTCCCTTTTATCACTTTAAATATGTCCTGCCACTCCCTTCTGTCTTGCAGAATTTCTGCTGAAAGATCAGCTGTTAATGTTATGGGGATTCCCTTGTATGTAATTTGTTGCTTTTCCCTTGCTGTTTTTAATATTTTTTCTTTGTATTTAATTTTTGATACTTTGATTAATATGTGTCGTGGTGTGTTTCTCCTTGGATTTTTCCTGTATGGGACTCTCTGTGCTTCCTGGACTTGACTGACTGTTTCCTTTCCCATATTAGGGAAGTCTTCAACTATAATCTCTTCAAATATTTTCTCAGTCACTTTCTTTTTCTCTTCTTCTTCTGGGACCCCTATAATTCACACGGTGGTGCATTTAAAGTTGCCCCAGAGGTCTCTGAGACTGTCCTCAATTCTTTTCATTCTTTTTTCTTTATTCTGCTCTGCGGTAGTTATTTCCACTATTTTATCTTCCAGGTCACTTATCCGTTCTTCTGCATCAGTTATTCTGCTATTGATTCCTTCTAGGGAATTTTTAATTTCATTTATTGTGTTGTTCATCATTGTTTGTTTGCTCTTTAATTCTTCTAGGTCCTTGTTAAACGTTTCTTGTATTCTCTCTATCCTATTTCCAAAATTTGGGATCATCTTTACCATCATTACTCTGAATTCTTTTTCAGGTAGACTGCCTATTTCCTCTCCACTTGTTTGGTCTGGTAGTTTTTTTATCTTACTCCTTCATCTGCTGCATATATCTCTGTCTTGTCACTTTGCTTTACTTATTGTGTCTGGGGTCTCCTTTTCGCAGGCTGCAGGTTCATAGTTCTCATTGTTTTTGGTGTCTGCCCCCAGTGGGTAAGGTTGTTTCAGTGGGTTGTGTAGGCTTCCTGGTAGAGGGGACTGGTGCCTGTGTTCTGGTGGATGAGGCTGGATCTTGTCTTTCTGGTGGGCAGGACCGTGTCTGGTGATGTGTTTTGGGGTGTCTGTGAACTTATTTGATTTTAGGCAGCCTCTCTGCTAATGCGTGGGGTTGTCTCCCTGTCTTGCTAGTTGTTTGGCATGGGGTGCCCAGCACTATAGCTTGCTGGTTGTTGAGTGGAGCTGGGTCTTAGCATTGGTACAGAGATATCTGGGAGAGTTCTTGCCAATTGATATTACATGGGGCCAGGAGGTCTCTGGTGGTCCAATGTCCTGAACTCGTCTCTGCCACCTCAGAGGCTCAGGCCTGACACCCAGCTGGAGCACCAAGACCTGTCAGCCACACGGCCAGGTACGTGGGGAGTTTCTTGCCTTTTGGGAAGTCTGAGGTCTTCTGTCAGCATTCAGTAGATATTCTGTAGGAGTTGTTCCACATGTAGATGTAGTTTTGATGTATCTGTGGGGAGGAAGATGATCTCCACGTCTTACTCCTCCGCCGTCTTGAAGGTCCTCTCCACTGTTCCATTCTGTAACCATCTTACATCTAACCTCTCCTCTACTGGCGGAAATGTAGATTATATCCATTTTCTTTGCAATAATAAAAAAAATTATATGGAGTGTCTTTGTCCACATGACTTTAAGCATTATATGATTATACTCTTTGAATAAATTCCTGGAAGACAAGGTTTTTAACTATTTGGAAAGGAAAGCCTTTCTATTTGTATCCATTGAGATGAGGTTTTGCTAAATATAACAGAGAAAGTCAAAAGAGCAGTGGTTTAAATGAGACAGAGGTTTATTCTTATAAAAAGAAGTCTGGATGTAGACAGACCTTTTATGGAGACACATGAGGCGGTTAGGCTCCTTCCAGTTTACCCTCTTTCTTCCCTGGGGTATGGTTTTTATCCTTGTAGTCCAAGATGTCTGCGAGATCTAAAGCCATCACATCAAAATTCCAGGCAGCTGGATCGAGGAAGTAACAAAGAGAGTGCGGCTCCTCCCTTTAAGCGTCTGCTGATATGTAACTTAGTAAACTTAGTAAACTGTCCACATTTAGCTACAAGGCGAGCTGGGAAGTATAGTATTTAGCAGCACCCATATGTGCCCAGCTTAATATTGGAGTTCTGGTACTACGGGAGAAAAAAAAATGTATGTTCCAGCCCACCTGTGGATCCAGCGTCCCTTTCATGAGGTAGTGGGAAAGTCTTGGAAGTCAGGCATGACTTCGGGGGGAGAAAAGCTATCTTCATAAAAACATTACGATCACAATAGTTAACATTTATCCAGTACATAGTATGCCCCAACACTGTGAGCTAGTTCTAGTATGTCATCTCTGATCTCACAGGAAAGAGCTGAGAATCAAGCCCAGATGATTCTCTGTCACGTACCAAGCACCTACTCTGTGCATCTCATTTTAACTCCTGACGTACAGGCCACCGCTTTGCCTCACAAGTTGACCTTCTGAAAGGCAGGGACTGTGACCCTTATTTCACAGATGAAAACTAAACGTAGCAAAGTGATATAAGTTGCTCATATCAGTCTGTGAATGGTGAAGCTAGAATTAAGCACTACTCCATCTGAAACCAGAATCTCTACCTTTTCCATGTCATAATGTGGAAGGGCCCCTTTCCTTTCAAAGAAAGATATTATTAGAAGTGACAGCAGAGAGAAAAAAGGTACCACAATTTCAGACTATAGAATACCCTCCTTCATCCCTGCCCACCCCTGTAGGGGCTTAAGATACCACTGTGGAGTCCAGGGTTGGAGATGTGCACATGGGGCTTCAATGAAGGTGTGGTCTCTGGGGAAGGGATGGAGGCCCTGGGCCTTCACTGTCCCAGGGACCCTCCCTCACCACTTCTCCTGACTGGGCAGGGGAGCCTCCTAGACACTGCCCACCCTGCCCAGGGTAAAGCAGACCCTTGGAGAACAGAAAAGATGCTGGGCCCAGGAGAGCACTGACTGTGTGACAGACTCCTGAGAGCAGACACCTCAGTGTCCTCTATAGGGTGGCCTATCCAAGTGACTCAAAGCATCCAGGGGACAAAACTGTCTGCTTTACCTCAAAGAGATGAGGACAGACAGGGCCACCCTGCAGACTGTAAGTTCTATCGATTGGCATCTGAAACACCACACCAAGAGTTTGGCTCCGTGCCTTGAACATAGTAAACACTCAATAAATGTCAGCTTGGTACATTAATATGTCAGTAATGATGCAGTGATAAATGCTCATTAGAGTTAGGTGTCACTACTGAGAACTAACTAGCTCCTAAGTACAGTATGTTCTGTTCATTATCAAATTTAATTCTTATATCAACACTGTGGGGTAAGTTTTATGATCCCCAATCGCCACTTCAGAGGTGAAGAAACTGAGGACTTACGAGAGAAAGCCCTGAAGGGCACACAGCTGGGAAGGGGCAGACCTGGGATGTGAACCCAAGGCCATCTGACTGCAGCATCCCTGCCCTAACTTTACTTCACCATCGGTACATCGGCAAGATCCAAAGTGGCCTGTCTTAGCTGTTCTCAATGAGAACCCCCTCTATGCACAGCCATTCCCTGCTTGCTTAGACCTGCAGATTAAATCAGTAAAAGGGATGACAAATTCTCAAATGTACGGAAATGTTACTGGTCTAATAAAGTTGGTTACAGCATCGCCGTATTTAGAGTAGCTATTTGCCATTTTTGTATCTTTCAGTCAATAGATACAGAAAGCAAAGTTACTAAAGTGGAGGAAGACAGTGGTCCCTGAAACCTTGAAGCTGTGATTCACCAAAACCATTGTGCTAACCCAAGCCCCTTATAAAGAAACTGAGACAGGGAGGGGGACAGTAACATGTCTGAGATCACTTAGTGACACCATATGATGTTCCACCTGCCTCTCTGATATTGGTGGAGGCACTTCCTAATTTTTAGGATACCTTTGGTTTTAGGACTTCCGTCCATGGCTCTCCAAAACCCTAGGAGCATGTATTAGCTATCTCTTGCTGTGCAACAAATTATCCCAAATCTCAGAGGCTTAAAACAACAGCAATTTCTATGGGTCAGTGATCCAGACAGTTTCACTCAGTCCTCTACTTCAGAGTCTCTTACAGGCTTCCATCAAGATGCTGGGTAGACTGTGGTCATGTCAAGGCTCAACTCGGGGAGGATACGCTTCCAAGTTCACTCACATGGTTGGTGGCATAATGATGCCATGATGTCAGTTCCTCGAAGGCTGTAGGACTAAGGACCTTAGTTTCTCACTGGCTGTTGGCCAGAGGCTGCCCTCAGCTCATGCCACATAGATCTCCCCAGCATGACAGTTTGCTTCATCAACACAAGCAAGCCAAGAAGACAATGGAGAAAGAGTCCAGTAAGACGGAATTCACAGTCTTCTATATCCTAATACGGAAACAACATCCCATCACCACAGCCATATTCTATTTGCTGGAAGCAAGCCAGTAGGGGAGGGAATCACCCAAGGAGGGAATCCCAGGAGGCAGGGGTCACTGGGAACGTGTCAGAAGCTGCCAACCACAGAGCACCAGCTCCATTTCCCATTTTGTGAAGCTGTTTCTTCTCCTCAGGAGGAAGATTTTAAATAGGAATGCCTTTCAGCACTGAATGAACAGCATCACTTCCAGTGACCTTGCAAGTGACAAGTCTTTGCATTCTGAAACCACTGAGTCAGCCTCTCTCTGCTTCAGGAAGCAGGCTTGGGGGTGGTGGGAGGGAGCGCAGTATAGCTGGATGGGTCTCAATGTTCTTCAGTCATTTTCCAGATAAAGAGGCCCAGGGAGGGAAAGCCACTTGCCCAGGCAGTGTGCCTGAGCCCTCTCCTTTGGTCTTTACACCCAGAGCCTCTCTGGGTAGGGTGCATCCACCCCAATCCTGATCAGCCCCTCAAGTCCAGGAGACAACACGTAATCGGTTGCAACTTTCCCTGGGCATCTTTTGGGCCTCCTGGAGCTCTTTTGAGCTAAAGGGTGCTGACTCACAGATTATGGAAGGTGCTTGGATAGATTGAGGATAGTTCTGGGTCTGAGGGACTATGCATATTCATTCCTTTATCCACTCCCTCATAGGAGGCTTCGGAGAGATGATGCCTGAGCTAAGTCTTGCAGGATAAAAGGTGGGGGGCAACAGAGACAGAAGAACCAGAAAGACCAAAGCCCTGACAATTGAGAGTGATGGGGAAGGCTATTAGCCAGTGGCTTCTGAGGCGAAGGGTCCCAGGGGGAGATTGTAAGTGGATGCATCTAAACCCTCCCTGTTCCCTGGCAGCTACCCTCAGTTCCACCTTCAGCTACTCTGACACCACCCACTTTTGCCTAGTTGGCTTTGCACTCCAGAAGCTACAATGGGCAAACATCAGAGGAAGGGCACTTTGTGTCTCTTGGACAGGGCTACTGTGGGGAGATGCTTTTGCCACACTCCACTCCTGAAGGGCTGCAAAGCTCACCTCACTCAGAGGTGGACCATAAGGGCAGTGCCAAGCTTCCCCAGCTTGGTCAGGTTGAGGGCTCATGGTGGACAGGGGTCTTGCCATCACTGCAGCTCAGCCTCCTTTCCCCAGCCCTGCAGCTGGCTCCAGCTTGCCCTGTTCAATGCAACACGACAGAGCCTGTCATTGGCACAATCAGGAAACAGGTTCTATTTGTGCACGGGCATCTCTACGTCACAGCCCCTGGACACTCTGTGCCCTAACATTTGGAGCCATCCCGGGCCTGCCTACATTATTTCTTCCTCTCTTTTTCTTTTAAAAAAAATCCTTAATAGAGTCTATCTATGTGCTCCTTCAAGGATCTGCTCCACGGGAAGAAAATTCAATCTAATGGGAGTTAAACGATAAGAACGAGTTTATTCAACTCACTTCCCAGATGCCAAATTTAAATATTCACAGGTGACTTCTGGAGACCATGTGTCCCCAAAGGAGTGACTGCAGTTATTGAATCAACAGGGGCAGAGAGGATATTTGGGGGGTGGATGGGCCTTTCAGCATCTCAAGCCCTGTATGCTGGTAACTTCCTGGTGGTCTTGGTCCTAGGCTAGAAATGGAGGGTAGAGACGGAAGAAGTGACCCTTCCTTTCTTCTTCTCCACTCTCTTGCCTCCCACTTAGACTTGAAATTCAGAGGAAATCTCAAGTCAGAGGGTTCTGAGAAATGAAAAGTCAGGGATAGAAAGAGGCTTGGATACCACTGGCCTCAAGATCCTTCAGAAACCCACACACGCCCTTTGTGGGTGGGAAGATCAGTACTCAAGTAGGGGAAGTGACTTGCCTAAGGTCACAGAGCAAGTTTATAGCAAAGTGAGGAGCCTGGGCCTCTGAACGCCTAGGCCTGTGCTTTGTCCTTTGCACCTTGTTGACTTCCAGAGGGCAGGTCCAAGGGAGTTGCTTGTGGTAAGTTTCAGGGCAGCGCCAAAGGTGCTATGGAGTCTGCAGCCTGAGCCTCTAGCGCACAGGAAGAACTAAAGTCATCCCAAGAAACAGGGATTTCTCCTGGCCTTGGGGGTAAAGCTGTTCCGTCACCCCATCTGGAAGTCCTCCCCAGCTCTGTCTGGATGAGTGCCTGCTGAGGCAGGGGTGAGGGCAGGAGGGCAGGCAGATGAAAGCCAGGCCCAGTGCCAGCTGCCGGAGGCTCAACATGGAGTTCCTCTTGCACCTGCTGTCTGATCCATCAGCCCTTTCCCTGCCTGACTCCAGCAGCCAGCGGCCGTGGGGCTGGAGAGACTGTGGGCTGGAGGGCTGGCAGCTCAGGGGTTGGCAGGCTGATGAGGGAAGGGCTGGGCTCACAGTGGACAAAGCCTTGCGCCACCTCCCTCTAGGAAAGAAAAACCAGAAGCTGGAACTTCCCCAGGAGGGGTCCAGCCCTGGGAACAGGGAATAATCACAGCCCAAGGTCTAGGAGAACAGACCTCAGGGTTCAGGCAAAGGCCTCTCAGGGTCAAGAGCTGAAGGGACCCTTCCTCTAGACATAAACAACAACAACAACAAAGCCCCCATACCTTTGGGGGCAGAAGAGCTGAGCTGCTCTTCTGGGGCAGGATTTGCCAGGGCACTTGTATGGTTCCCGAGGAAGAGATGCTTTCTAACGGCCAGGGTTTTGCAATAGTGGAACCAGCAGCGACCCTCCCCCCCCATCATCAGAAGGGCTGTAAGAAGTGGCTGAAGCAGTCTGAGGGTGCTGCAGAGGTGACTGACCCCGAAGCACCTCCTCCCAAAGCAGGGGGCAGAACAGTGCAAAAGAGAGAGCCAGACTTTAAGTAACATATTCATTCTCTGAGGGCCTGGGGAGACTGTGTG